>NC_051441.1:13111746-13178418 GCF_001649575.2 Kryptolebias marmoratus | reverse complement strand
CCCCTCCCCCCAGTTGTGCTTGCCTTCTCACATTTTCGGCCCACGCTGATCTCTCACATCTTGACTTGACGTTCAATACTGTAAGTGGCGACAGCTGTCATCCTGATATAACCAGGACAAGAAAACTTACAATTTCTGCTTTATTAACTGTAAAATGGAGTTCATGGAGGAAAGAGGGGGTTGCCGCCGCTCGTCTTTCTAATGTAAGTGCATCCACTGTTGCGTATTAAATACATTCCCTGAGGTGCAGGTGGTGCAGGTGGTGGAGGGAGCTACCAGTGCTGCCTGAGGAGGAGGAGGGGACGGCTGGATGAACAGGCTAAAGGCAGAGGTGACAAGTATAATGAATGTAAGTGTCACTGGCATTTTTCTCTATGCAAGCCTTGACAACTTGTGTTCCAACTTCGGGAAAGGAACTAACCCCCCCCCCCGTTTAAACAAATTAACACTACTCGTTCTTCCGCCCCGTGCATCTTCCTCTCACCGCCGCGAGTCTTCTTCAGCCCACCTCACTTTTTGCCGAGACCAGAGAATCTCAAGCGAGTGTTTCACTGTGCCGCGTCTTACAGGAAAGTTCTCATCTTTCTAAGTTTTCTTTTTTTTTTCTTCTTCTTCTTCTTCTTTTTTTTTTTTCCACGTTTCTGTCTGTGAAAGGGAAAAGTGTGAGGGCGGGGAAAGCTTTTTACAGAGATGATTGTAAAGAAGATGGAGGGGGGGTAACAGGTAACTAAAGGTGGTCTTATTTTTAGAAGACGAACTATATTTATACGAACGCTCACGTGCCGAGCGGCAAGAGCGAGGGGGATTGTTTTAAAATCTCAACGCTAAGCTTTTATTGAAAGAGTTCTTGTCAAATAAGGAAAAGTGCTATTTTTGCAGGCGCATAACAAAGGAGTCTTATAGGAACCTCTGTCATTTTATTTTTGTCTTTATTTCACTTACGAAAGTGATGGAATGAGCAGTTGAACTGCTGGTTTTGACACATTTCATCTTCCGTTCACCAGCCTAAAAGGAACAATAGGACTGTTTCAGCTGGCTTCGACTGTGTCTGTGATAACTCTTTCTTAGGTTGCGTACCTGCAACGTTCGCCGCCGTTGGTAAAACATCGGCTCACAATTCTGAAGACTACTTGTAGAAATGTAAAAGTTAGAACGGTCTGACAACTCCGGTAGCTTTTGTTTTTGTACAGAAAATGTTTAAAAGTCAGTAATAATTGTTGGATAATAGAATGTGCCTTTTTTTAAAATTGAAATCAGGAAGAGGAAGGTAATCCGTGCGGCAGGGGGTGTAACGGTACACGTATCGGTGCCGAGCTGTCATGGTTCGGCGTGTGCGATCAAAGAATCCATCGACACACTCACAAAACAGGGTGATTGTGTTTTGTTTTTTTTAAATAGCTTTTTCACAACTGCCTCAACAGGAAAAAGAGTACAGCAACGTACTATTTAAAGCACTCTACGCCAAAGCAAAGCAAGAATCACTGGTTTCACGAGAGTTGAAAACCTGCCTGCTCGTGTCACATCAGCAGTGTGGAAAACCTTCGCGGTCCTGGTTATCCACCCAGCAGAGGGAAGTGAGAGGCGGATATCTGGAAAGCCAAAATTTAATGAGCTTTGAAACACCCTCTGGTGTCTAATAAACACCGTTAAATACATCACTCGGCTTTTAATCAGTACCACCCATGCAAGAGCAGCACACTAGCATTCACCAAGCTGATATATATTTATTTCATATAGGGCCCTGCTATTCAGTTTTGTCTTGCCTTTTGTTTTACATTACATTTCAGCCAAATCTATACAACAAACACTCCTTTTTAGACTGTTTTTCTTAACAAATAAGTAAGGCCTTTCAGTTTTGGAGTTTATCAAACCATTCCGTTTGGCCTGGAGAACACTGTTTACAGTATGGATGATAAACACCATACAGTATTACCTTTTAATTTTATGGTTAGGTTACCAATTCATTGTTTTTGTGGTTTTTTTTTTTATCTGTCTCTGCTTCTGGGCAGATTATTGGCTGTTAAAAATAAGATTTGGCATTTGTTTCTTTTTTTTTTTTTGTGTTGTACCAAACCTATATCAAACCGTGACCCCGTCCCAACAAAAAAAACAACCTAGAGACACACACCCGAACCATGATTGTATGTGTACCGTTACACTTCCCGAGTGCCGCGATGTGACGAGGATGCGTAATCACCTGAAGTAAACGGACTTTAATGGTACTATCTGTGTTGCGCGCGCGGTCCACGTAGCTCTTTGCTAGATAACCTAAAATCTGCACTGCGCAGATGTATCTTTCATTATGTAATGAATTTATCCGTTGCACCTCTATATTCATGAATTTTAAAAAAAAATAGAAAAAAACTTTTACTTTGACGTTTAAGTTGACCTTTGCACCTTCCACGAGTGACAGAGTGGTGGTTTCTGCACCTTAGCGAGAAGAACCAGTGGTTCACGCACCTTTTTGAGACACGTGTAGCAATCAGCCCTCCCACGCCACCTGTAGGTGGAATTTGTCATTTATTTACCCCCACCCCCACCCCCACCCCCACCCCATACTCGCTTGTGTTTTGTGCTCCGAGGTGGCATAAACCAAGAAGACTGTTGAGTTAAATCCCAAGTGTTCTTCCTTTCTGGAGCTGGATGTGTCTGTTGTTTTTAATGTGAAAGTCTGAGTTCGACTGAAGCTTCTTTTTTTTTCTTTTTAAAGCATGTTTACCTGTTGAACGTTGGTGAGCACATAGGACTCACTATTCCCGTTGCAGGAGGATGAAAAGTGAAAGTTTGTCAGGGTCTGACTTGGAATGTGTCCTTAACCTGAAATGCTCTCACAGACAAGCGGCTACTTTCTGTCTGGTGGGGGGGAAGGAAAAAAAAGAAATGTTTATACGAAAAGGTTTTACTTTTTTTTTTTTTTTTTTTGGAAAGATGAGTAGAAAAGAGTTCACGCTTCATTTTCAGTGCAAGTTTACTCTAAACGCATCGTAGATTCATTACAACTCAGCCTGTTTTGTTACCGATGTTTAAATTTACGGGATGACTTGACTTCGATGGTTTAACTGTGAGATGTGCGAGCAGAACGAAAATGCAGTACCTTATGAGTATTCATTAAGGATTATAACTAACAAAACCTCAGTTTTGCAGTTGACTGTAGATGCCATGTTGGGCACCCCTTCCCCCCCCCGTTAACCTCTCCAGTATCTTTGAAGACTGTTCTGAGTTTCCTGTCCTTCGTGTTTCAAGCTGGTGTCATGTTCCGCTTCCACAAGTTTAGGCAAATGTTTCAGACAAGAGCAAAGCAGCCCGAATTAGGTGTGCACCTCTTCTTTTTTTGCTCCACATAAGCGTTTCATTACAAATGTGATGTGAAGCGGATTTGTAGAGGGATTCATACTGTTTACAACACAATGACCCACTGACTGACTTGTACTCGATTCTGAGTCACGCAGGTTTGATTTCTCACTGGTGAGTCATCATGGCGTCCCAGTAGGCCACGTTGGACCCAACACACAGCAGCCCAACCCAGATACACAGTTTTCCACAACACAGATTACAGCGCAAGTGTATCCTATCGCGCCTCACGAGGTTAGGCTACTCCAAGCCTGCAAACCTTGGTTTAGACTCTGCTTTAACAAGTGGAAACACGCACGGTTGCGGTACATGTCAACAGTTTAGTCAGTTTTCAAAAGTCCCCAACTCACAGCCTACTGAAACAGTGCTTCATCTTCAAAAGATGCGTGTGTGTGTGTGTGGCTGTGTTGCTTTGTGCTCATTTTAAAACTGAAAACCCCCTCTTTTGTTTTTTTTTTCCCCCCCAGCCCAAAGAAAATTGTACTTTGTGCACTTTTCAACATAGGTGTTTACACATCACAACACACGTAGACCCACACACTTGAATGACTAAGGTGTGGCACAGCATGAGGAGTATTTTGTCATTAAACAGTACATATATAAATATGATTATATACATGTATAGATAAATACTGTATATTATGTATCGACACACACATAGAGATCAGATTGTCGGTTGTGCACTCGCAGCATGACGTATATATTTACCCAGAAACGGCGCTTTTTTCGTCTGCTTCACACCCTGTGCTGTGTCTTTTGCCCCTGCTCTTTGCCCTCTGTAACCCTGTAGCACCAGTGGACTTCCTGTACTGCTCATCCTCCTCCTTTTTATTTTTTATTTTTTGTTTTGTTTTCTGTGTTCAAAGTGCCAATAACTTTGTGAAAGCCCTGTAACTGTGACCCGACATTATCAAAGATAATTGCACATTGACAAATGTAAAAATAAAGACATGCAAATCAGAGAAAACGTTTAAAAAAAAAAAAGATTGTCAACATGGATTAAATAATGAATATCCTAATAAAAGATTTGTAACAATTTCTTCTGAGTTGCTTTTCACTGGGACATTTTCTCAAAGGTTGTTTGCTGTAAATGCAGTGACCACAGAAACATTTCCTCTCGTTACATTAGCATGTAGAGATGCACCCAGAATATTTTTCATGTTTTATCAGTTTGTGCAACTGAGCACTTTTCCTGCCTGCAAATAATATTAATAAAAAAATACTATCTCATCTTCTCTCCTTTTTATGCGAACGTCAGTGTTTTTATCTGGAAGCTGTCATCTGTGACCAAAAAAAAAAACAACAGTGTTGCAGCCTTTGAGTTTTTACACCTGACACACAGCACTTTGCATGCTTTAAAGAACAAAAAAAAGGCCTCATGAGGGGGTGGATGACTTGTTATTTTCTAATCTGAAATTAACTTGATTCCTAATGTGTTGTAGAAGCAGCAAATTAAATTTTATACTGTTTTGTGGTACATATTTTTGTTGCCAAATGGTCCAGACTTGCAAAACTTTGGACTTTAATTTGACTATTTCTTTCTTTTTTTTAATAGAACATCTAACTTGAACCAAAGTGCTGTGTAAATAAAATAAAGCAATTTTTAAACAATAAAAAAAAACATTTCTCTAAAACCAAGAGAAACAAAATAGGTTAACTTAAAAAAAGTCCATGAATTGTATCTAAAAATGCCAAAATAAATAAAAATTCCAACAGTGGGATCACCTCCTGCTGTCGAGCTCTGCTGGGCTTACAAGCCGAAGCAAAAAGGTGGGTTTTCAGAAGAATTGTGAAACTATTCACTGGATGGGAGCAGCCAGTTCAAAGATAGGACCATCTTTGCTTTTGGACATTAGGAGCGTCTGCTTATCAGATCCGAGTGCTTTTCCTTTAGTACCCTCAGATAAACTGGGGCCGATCCATGTGAAGCTTAAACTATCAGTAAAATAAAATCTGTCCCATAACAGACTGGAAACTAAAGGAGCAAGGCTGGACAGTTGTCTAAACGGTGCAAACAGAGGCTGCAATTTCAATTTTGAAGGCAAATAAAATAGGTTTGTGTGTCGTCTGTATAGCGATGACAAAACAACATGTAAAGTCAGAGCAGGACAGAGAAACTCCCGTCAACTACAACCTGAACAGTCCTCGTAGAAACCAAGCTGTCTTCCTGATCTGGTGTTAAGTAACTGCTGAGACGCTGTGAAGGTTCTAAGAACTGAAATGCAGAGAGACTAAAGTTGAGCTGGACACAGTGAATGGAGGGCAGTGCGGTGTCTGAGAGTGTTCGTGGTGCTGCATACATGATCAGCCATAACTTTATGACCACTCACAGAGTTCCAGTCAGAGGTCTGAGCAGTTGGGTTGCAAATAAAGAAGATTTGTGTGTGTGTCCTGAAGTGTTTGGTACTGGAACTGAGTACTGTGTCTGTTGATTCCATCTCAGACTCTCGAACTGTGTTCCCTGAACCCTTCTTAAGCTTTTTGTGGGTCTGTTGATATCCGGTAGCTGGTAGCTACTGTAGGAGGTAGTTATTCGGAGCAAAAATGTAACAAGTAACAGTAACAAGTTGAGTAGTGCTGCTCACTTGACCTGTCAGATGTCCTAATGTTTTGGCTGATTTGGTGTAACAGCTGAGATTTCTGATTTTAAAGGGGGAAAAAGCTTTACCACATTCTTACATATGCGCATTCATTAGTCAAGTCTGGCTCATTTGGTGTGGAAAATGTCATGTTTCGTTTATAAAACAGGCTCCAAATCAAAAAGGAACACAGACTAAATCCAGACCCGGGTACAGGACAGATTGAATGCCCACAGCTTATTTTGTCTTGTAGTAAAATAGTTGACCTAAACTGAAGCATTGTACTTTTTTTTTTTTTTTAATTCAATCACCGGTAAACTTTCCTTTTTTTTTAGTCCCTGTAGCAGACAACACCACTTACTGTGAAAGCAAAGCAGGAAAGTCTTGATTTCCTTTGTTATTGCGCCACTAAGTGTTTGAAGATCATCACTGCAACAGACAGCAGATGTAAGTTCTTGCCTTGTTACAGTGTTACAGAACAAGCAGTAAAAATAAACCTGGCATATAAATAACACAGCTGACACTTTGCTTTACTGCTAATTTAACTGTTAATTAATTATGCCACACTGAAGGATTAAAAAAATGTTAGTTTATAGTTTATTTGATGTTTGTGCTGATTAGGATGTCAGAATTTAATGTAATGGCAGCAACATTATTTTAAAAAATGAAAGCTGATTTTACAAAAACTAAGGATTAAAGTAGAGTTGAGTAAGAGTGAATATCCTTAAAACAAAGAAGAGAGGGGCATTGTATCTTTTTCTATGTTAAGATTTATAGTTTTTGTTTTGGATTAATGATTCAACAGTATAAGATACTTGAGATCAGCAGAGGCTGCTCAAATGATAACATCATTTCTGTTTAACCTCTTTCTCCTGATGGAATTATTCATTTTGCTAAACATTTTTTAGGACGTGGAACTTTTATCATTAGTAGACATTTAAAAACCCACAGCTCCCATATGATTGTTTATCAGTAAAAGGTTTAAATGCCGTTTGATATAAATTGTTATTTACAGTTAAATTTCAGTATCAGTCAAATTGGGACTTATTTAGTGCAGGCTGAACACATTAATTTGGTCTTTGTTGGACTCACAGCAGCTCATTCCGTCTTTGCATGTGAAATAAAGCGGAATGCTGCCACCTGGTGGACAGAAGGCACCACAGCAGGTTGTTTTCTCACATCTGTTTAGTGTTTTCTCTCCAGCTTGAATATACCTGTAGTCAAAGTTCCCGAGAACCTTCCTCTTTTTTTCTATCAGGACTCACATTATGATAAATAATAATAACAATAAATTTCAGGGCCTGTGTTTGTTAACCCTGTCAGGTTATTAATTGAAGTGTCTGTGTTTTCAGTGCCGGAATAATGAAGTGTTGAGTGCCTCCTGCTCCTCCACAAAATACCTGCAGCTCAAAGTAAATTTTCATTTTATCGTTTCAACCAAAATGTTTTTTTCCCCCTAATTTGTGTTCTGTGTCAGTGGGTGAGCCTCATTCATTGGGGTTTCACTCAGTTCATTTAACCCTCTTACGACAATAATTATATAGAGGCTGTCTGAATTTATTTTGATTTTATGACAACAAAATTGTCAGTAAATGTGCAATGTATGAGTGCTCCTGCCCCCTTTTAACAAGGTATTTTCAACTTTTATTTTCTGGCATTTATTCAATATTACAGTGTTTTTATTGTGCAATAACAGTTTATAGTGGAAAAAAAACTTTTACAACAAAATACAAAGTCATGAGCGCACTATTTTAAATGATCAGATTAAACTGTGAACTATATTGCATGAATACAACGTTATTACTAGGTATAACCTTTTCTAGGCATTTAAAAACCTACAGCTCTCATAGGATTGTTTATCAGTAAAAGGTTTGAATGCTCTTTAATATAAATTGTTATTTACAGTTAAAATTCTGTATCAGTCAAATTGGGACTCATTTAGAGCAGACTGAACACATTCATTTGGTCTTTGTTGGTCTGTTGACTCCTGATGAGTCAGATCTCACAGCAGCTCAGTCTTTGGATGTGAAACAGAGGAAAATGCTGCCACCTGGTGGACAAAAGGTACCACACCAGGTTGTTTTCTCAATATGCAATGTATAAGTGGTTCTGTCCCCTTTTTTACGAGATAACTTCAACTTTTGTTATTTAGCATTTATTCAATATTACTGTGTGTTTTTGACAGCCTATAGTGGAAAAACAAACAAGTTTATGGCAATATGAAGTCATGAGCAAACAATTTTAAATGATCAAATTAAACATAACATTTTTCATTATATATAATGAAAAATGTTATACTGCAGTTAAATCTTATTTTGAGCAAAGTAAATATCTGCTGTACACAAATAATGTTGCAATGAAGCTGAATCTAACTTTTAGTCAAGTAAACATCTACTGTTTATTCATTTAAAACAAGTTAGATTGTACAAACATTTCTACATATCCTAGTTTGCATAAAGTCTCTCCATCGTCATGGTCAGTGTCATCAACAAAGAACCTCCAGGGGTGTCTGGTGGATTTCCTTGGCACCTTTTGTTTTAGACTAAAGCCTAAATATGCCAGGCAATAACCTTCCAAAATGCAATAAAACTCTCTAGAATGTCTTCTGTTGTTCTCCTCTCTCCTTCTTCTCCTTCGCCCCCTCCTGCTCATCTCAGTGCTGCACGTCAAGGACAAGAAAAGAACGAGAGACAGAGGAGGACAGCTCCCACAAGCACTGACTGTAGGAGAAGATTTCTGCGGGTCACAGCATGTGTTTGTGTGATTTAAATAACACGACATAGGAGCAGCCTCTCTTCTTTGAAGGCTCTCAGGGAGCTGATGGTGTTTTTGTGTTGCAGCATGTGTGCCTCAGCCTGAAAACCCTTAGAAGAGGCTGTGTGTGGAGCAGCGTGCAGCTGTGTGTACCTGCCACCAACAGGGCAGGTCATTGCGGGCCCGAGCTACCAGCAGGTGACGTGTTTGCAGCAGACACACACTTCAAGGATCTCCTGTGAGCTCTCCTGTTTGTAATGTGTCTCACCTGTCTGGAGTTGATCAGGTCGGCCCTGTTTCCTGGCTGGGTCCGGCTGCCCTCAGCAATTAGATAAGCTGCATATGTGTGTTTGTGTACATTGTTATTATGTGAACATCTCAGGGTTAAAACAAACAGTCTGCTAAGCTTCTGGGTAATCAAAAAGAATTAAGCAGCAATCCTTGGGGAACATTATGGAGATACCTTTTTATTCTGTTTGTCAGTTTAGTTTTTTTTAGCTGAAGGTTTTAATGATGATATATTCTCCATAAAAGTCTGTTTGATAAGATTTTATAAATCAAATTGAAGTACAAAATACAATTAAATAAATAGACAAAAACAGTCAAAAGTCATTAAAAGAAAGGTGCATCAGTGTAAAAAATCATAGATTTTTATTTAGTTCATGAGGCAAAATATGATCAATAAAGGCTTCAGGAAAAAAGGAGAATGTTTGAAGTAAAATGTGGTCCTTTTAAGTCGGACAGCATCAATCCCACTATGTACATCTCATAGATTTATCTTTTTCTCTGTAATTATTCAAATTTAATGGACACTCATATAAATTTAATATATTTTAAAGTAGCATTCAGACTGACAAAACGTCATGCTTACTTCAGTTAAGCTACTTAATTCATGTGGCTCGTGGAGGGCTAAATGTTTTTACATTTATTAAAAAGATATGGAAATAAAAAAAATGCAAACTAAGAAAGCCAAACAAAGACATTCTTCTGCAAGTATAGAAGAAACGCTTACTCCCTTCCTGTCTGTCTCCGGGAGTCTGCTGGGGCAACATACCTTTAAACTTACAGCATGTCTAACCTTTAATGTGTTCATTATTCTAGCTGCACAATAAATGCTTCGCATTCCAACGGAGGATGAAGGCCTGTCCAGTTTCTGAATCCCCCTGCACAGTTGGGGTAAACAGCCGTCTTTGCCCAAATATGGTCATGAGGAAGTGGCGAGCCCTGATGCAATCATCACTGCTGTTACTTTAAATGGCTTCAGGAAACAAGGGCTCCCAGACACGTCATGGGTTTTCCTGAGCGAGGCCCCACAAGAGCAGGAAGCGCTTTATATGGGCATGCGTTTGGTAACCTCCCCCCCCCCTCCTCCTTTGTGCTTCCTGCAAAAGGAAGCAGCACATGTGGGGGATGGGTGAGACCAGACACAAGCTTGCGTGCACTTCTAACAGTTCAAGCAAAGCTGCAGGAGTGACATACCATTCATTCATGATCTGAGAGAGGCTAAAAATAGGCAAATGCTTTCCGCAAATCAAACTATTTCTGCTCCAACTTGTCAAAAAAAAAAAAAAAAGTTAAACATGAAAAATATGTCAACAGACCGTCAAGTGTCAGCATATAACTTTTGAAACTAACTTTACTCTGTTATTTTTAAGGGGAGAATATACTGACTGCAGGTTGGAAAACTGATGATTTGCACAGTTTTTTATTGTTCAGTTAGCCATTTGTTTAGGTTATGTGGCCTCGTGGTGTTAGTAAGTGTAAGAATAAAAAAAACTCACAGGGCTTTAAAAGTGCACTTACAGCAATAAAAGTAGGATTCGGAACTACATCCTGACATAAAAAGCTAATAAAACCAGAGTAAGGAGGAATGTGTTTAGGAAACTACAACCAAAACTGGTACAGAAACTGAGGGTACAAAGTCCAGGCTCCAGGAGTTGTCAACATGTGCAGACCTGTTTTTTATGAGTGTAGAAAAGTAAAAACTACAGATAAAATTAAATACATTGCATTGCCTGACAGAGTGCATATTAGCCATTGGTGTTTGTGCCAGAGTTTTAGACTAAGATCACCTTGTGTGGAGAAATAACTGAGCTTTGGAATTATTAATTTGTCCAGTTTAATGCAATATTTCATGTGATCTGTTCATGCTTCAAGTATGTGTTGTGAATGATAGCCTGCTACAACCACACCAGATTCAAGCTAAATATCTGTGACAGTCATTGAATTATAGCCATTTCTATGCAGGCTGAAGTTGATTAGCTGTAGCAGCCAACTTGAATGGGATTGACTCCAAAAGTTAATCAGTTGTAGACGTGTAGCCAGTATTTACTTTCTGAGAGTTTCATTGAAATACAGCTGGTGGATGGTGAGATATATTTTGCTAACAGACAAACAGGATTGACTCCTGCAGCTCATGTCAACGTTTTAAGCAAAGATGTTTTGCAAACTGTAGAGTTCAAAGTATGAGTTAGGGTCAATATTCAGCTACTACCACACCCAATTTAGCTCAATATCTGTAAAAATGACTGAATTATAGCCAGTCTTTGTGTTTTCTAAGGTCAGCTGGGAGTGGCAGCCATCTTGAATTGGGTTGATAGTCATCAGTACATTTATAGATATATAGTCTTTAATTGCTTTCTGAAATTTTCAACAATATCTATCCAATGGTTCCAGAAGATATTTTGTTCATTGAGTTGATTTTAATAGTTTATGACAAAGTTTTACATATAGATGGTTAATGAAGAAAAAATATGTAGATAAGATGAGAATAAATGACAAATTTACTATCAAACACGACCAGTTTATGTGGAAAATGGTTCTGTCTGAGGATAAGTTTCCATCCAAGATTAGATTCCTACAGCTTTGTGTTAGAAAATTTAAAATTTTAAAAGTTTTAAAGTTGTCAAAAAGTTCAGGTTATTTATTTGCCTTTGGGTTTGTATTAGAAAGCTGTTTTCCTCTGGAGGTTTTTATTTATTAAACAAACTCTGATCTTTAGAGCGCGGAGTGGCCCCAAACAAGCGCCTGTTGGTCATTAACGGTTTCTGCAAGAGGACGGTGGGCGGGGCTTCTGACAAATGACGCTTTACGTGTGACGTCGGCGAGGTCATATATAGTTGTCCCCGGGAGGCGGCTTGTTTTTGTGCCTGGCGCGTGAAGTCACAGCGTAGAAACGGAGTCCTGAAACTACGGTTGTTGTTTGTTTTGGTGGTTATTTTACGTTTTTTTCGGACTAGCTTCGGAACCGACTGTGACATGGAGGTCAGCGCTGAGGCCAAGAGGATCATGGTCGTGGCTCTGGGGAAACTGTACGGCTCCCGCACGCAGCGAGGCGGTCTCCGTCTCCACCGGAGCCTCCTCCTGACTCTGGTGATGAAATCCGCCCGGGACATTTACCACGCTGCTCAGACGACGGCGGAAACTCTGGCGGCCGGATTTGAGGAGCAGCCGCAGGAACAACAACACCACCCCGCTGCTGAGACCAACACGGAGCCGAGAGACGTTCAGGAACCCCGGGGTCCCGCCGCCTCTCCTCCCGCGGGACAGGCCGGGACTTCACCTCGCCCGGCCGCGGAGGACGACAAGGAGAATACGTGCCCTTTCGCCTCGACACAGCAGCACACGCGGAAACGGCGGGGCAAGGCGACGGTCGAGCCGGACTTTCTGCCCTGTAAGAAAGCCAAACTCGAGTACAGTCACTGCGCTCCACAGCTGCTCGTTAGTTCCGTTTTGGACTATGTGAGCTGTAGCAGTGAACTGGGAACTTCCCCTGCCCCCATCCCCCTACACACGGCTATAGCAGCTTGTTGAAACCGTGCGCAGAGACGTTTTGGCTTGAGTTCTCAACACGGCCTGAGGGGGAGGGTCCGTAAACGCCTCATGCGGTGCTCTGGTTCCGGGAGACCGTGGAAAGCGTGGCCCAGAAGTCCCACACAGGACTCTTGACATGTCCGTGTTTGTTCACGGAAATTGTTTAGTCAAGGTGACTTCGGCTGGATACAGGCGGAAATACCCAGACTCACAAGGAGCGCTCTGCCTGTAATGGACGTTTTTACTCATGTATAGGAACTCTGTAGTAGCTCCATTCAACAACCTGTGTTGTGTCCACATGCTGACCTGAATCTGTTCTAAATGTAAAGCACTCAGTGATTACAACTACCTCAGTATTTATTAAACCTTTTTTATATTGAATTTGAACCTGAAGTGGTCTTTTTATTTCACTTTACACGTGGAAGCCCTTAAAATGTCTGGAAGGGTCTGTGGGAAGGTGGCTGAAAAGAGGAAACTTGACTGGGGAAGTTTTCTTCCTTCCCCCACAGTTTCACATCCCCCCACGGTGATTTGCACAATAAAAGCAGGGACAATTCAGGAGATTGTAGTCCAGAGGATGAGGAGGAGGGGGGGGAGGATGCCACTGACTGACCAAACACTGAGGACAATGGGGGTCTTGTTGCTCTTCAGTGGTTGTGGGCTGTCTAGAAGGGTTTTTTTTTGTTTTATTTTATTTTTTTTAGCAAGGAGTGATTAAATGTACATCTACAACTGATTCACTTGAGTACATCTGATTCAGTCAATCTGTTACAACTTAGAGATATTAACCTAAAATCTGAAGCGGTAGTAGCTAAGGGAAAACCCCAACAGATATTTTGAGCATTTAACAGATTGTGCAAGACCTTCATTTTGAAATTAGCTACATACTATTTGGAGTAAACTCTGGGCTGATGATTATTAAATGTACTATTACAGCTGAATGATTTTTGAAGTTATTTAAATTCAAGGTGGCCACCACAGGTAATTGACCTTGGCCAACAAAATAGTCTAAAATGCAGTCATTTTGACAGATATTGAACTAACATTTGCTGTGGTAGTAGCTGAGACTGATCCCCAACACATACTCTGAGTGAGACTTCTTGATATTGCATGAGATTGTGTATATTATTTTTAATGTTTGCCCAAAAAGGCTACAACTCATCATTCCTCACCATAAACTCAAACTAGGCTTTTAATTTCATCAGTGATACAACTCACTGGTCTTAATTTATATATTTTTTTCATCTGAAGTCGTTTTAAAAATAATGTGACAAAAGTCAAACCTAATGCCCTCAATTTACTAAACCTTGTTACGCAATCCAAGCTTCCTGCAGCTGGGATTTTCTAGTAGCTGTGTTTGTTTTGGGGGGTCGTGGGTTAGAAAACAAGAAGGAATGCAGGCTGGGGGGGGGGTCGGGGTGAGATGGGGGGATGTCTGTGTACGCCCTGTGAGGCCCCAACTGAGAGCTTATTCTTCCGGCTGAAACCGGAGCACCGTGCCTGTGTACACAGAACTGGACCCGTCTGCTCGTGCTTCTCATACACACACACACTTCGTTTTAGAGGATCTTAGTCTAACACTCTGGCGTGAAAGTCGGTGGGCAGCGTGCATTCCTTTAAGAAATGCTAGGTCTTTAATTTTGTCTGTGAAAACTGGAGCTATGTGTTTACAGACAGAACTGAGGAGGATGCGCTTCACTGACCTGTCAGACACAGGTACACTGATAAACAGGATTTTACTCAAGTCATTATGCACTTCACATGTGAGCGGCAGCCGTGTCTTGGTGACCTGCCTCCAGAGTTCTTAGTGTGTGTGTGTGTGTGTGTGTGTGAGAGAGAGAGAGTTAGTGACCAATGGGTGCTGTCCGAGTTAACATGGAACACACCAGAATAAACCCCACTTTGTTTACCCTAAATAGAAAACCCACTTACAAAGCCTTACTTGAAGAAAAATGGCTGAAGATGTTTAAAGGGATAGTTCAGAACCTTTGAAGTGGAGTTGTGCAAAAAGGTTATGAACAACTGATATCTTACCTGTTAGGGAGCTTTGTTCTGACCAGACTGACCCTAGTCAAATTGAATTGCTGCCATCTTAAAACAACTCCAGTCTCAAATATTTTAGACTGTTTCATGCAAACATTTATATATATAAACTTATAAATCACCATCAAAACTCAGTTTTACAAGGTTAAACCAGCTGAAGTATATTTCTGAAAGGGCTCTTGGCTCCACCAGAAGTGTAACTGCTAGCTGCTGCTTCATCTTTTTTTTTTGCAATGAATCAGAAAATTCTACGTAAATAGCTGTGTCATGATTGACTTATGGTTTATAAGATGTTTTAATATGGGAGTAACCTGCTTGGGTCTTGGCCCCGCTTGGACTTATCATTAGTTCATCAGTCTGGTCCAAACGAAAATCTATTTATCCAAACTGAGTTAGTTCAAAGAGAAATCTACCACAGGTAAGAGATATTAGATGTTTATAACTTTTGCAGAGGACACCAGAAGGTCTACCTACCTATTTGTTAAAAGAACTTCCAAGAAAATCTGCCTCCTTCTAAGAAACAAAATGCAGGATGAATTAAAACTTTTGCACAGGACTGTACAATAATGTGCAAAGACATCTTAACACTACAAAATATCGATAATGCACAAACACACAATAACACAGAGCTAAAATAAAGCCCAGAGTAGGAAATGTGAACAAGAAAAAAAAGACCAAGCTGTGTGCATTCTCTCTGGATTTTATTCTTTAGGAAGAGTTCTGTTTGGAATTACAAAATGCACTGGTAGAAACAGCGGTGAGACTGGCTGAGAGTGCGAAAGGTAAGAGTGTGAGAGACAGAGTTAGAGAGAGAGAGAGAGAGAGAGAGAACCGAAGGAGGACTGAGTGAGAGGTCAAAGGTCAGGCAGCCAGTTAGAATGAGTACATCAGCAGAGTTGGCTAGCTCCTGCAGCCCCCGACCCTCACGCAAAGTAGAAAGGTGAAAACACCGTCGTCTGAACTGTATCTTATTTTCTCGTTTTCTTTTTTTATTATTATTATTGTTATTATTTTCAGTAAAAACAGTTCTTTTTTTTTTGTGGTGTCCTGAACATTGACGTGTTGTGTCTCAACCCCATGTAAATGAAGGAAAAACCAAACCAAAAACAAAACCAGACTTTGATTCTCGCCAAAGTCTTTTCTCTGTTTTCTTTTTTGAATTTTTTTTTTTAGATTTTTACCTTTTTTGTTTTCAAAAATAGAAGAAAAACTGAAACATTGTTCATTTTTTTAAAAACATCTATCTATTTATATATCTTTTTTTTTATTTCTCTGAATTAATTAATGTGCTTTTTCTTTAAAGTCCTGAAGATGACTTTGAACCCACGGTGTGGCATGCACATAGCACATGCATTTCTGGAACTAGAGGTTTTTTTTTTCTTCCTTTTTTAAAATCATTTGTACTTAAAAAACAAAACAAAAAAACAAACCAACAAAAATATTTGTTTTCTTTTCTCCCCGTAGCGACTTTACATTGCTTTTTGAAGAGTTTGTGTGGTTAATAAGCGTGTTGGTGGACTTCACTGCAGCATATACACAAAGATGGAAAGTTCAGGCGTTGCATGTTCCAATCAGGGGTTGACTGACATCACACACACACACACAAACACAGATTGCTGCAGATTCTTTACAATGGTTTGACAGAAAAAAGTTCAAATTTCCAAAAAGATCTCCGAAGACAAAGTATAGAAAACAAAGCAAGCGACGTAACAAATCATTAAAGTTTTCCGAAACACATTCACCCGTACATAGAAGCAAAAAAACCCACTTATACTACAACCAGGTGCTACATACCTAGTTGCCTTCTGATTTTAAGTGTAGTGATGTGAAAAAGACTTGTTCGTGACATCCCACTAAGGCTGGAAAGACACTAATAGGCAGTTTTTTTCCCCTCTATTCCTATTTGTTTTCAATGCATTCTCTGGTCAACGTGTGATAGGCCTTCAGGTAAAACGTAGGTCAATCAAAAAAGAAAAGAGAAGAAAATTAACAACAACAATGTCGGGGGCTGACGGCGGTGTGTGTCGGTGACCAGTGTTGATTTGAGGCACGCAGAGAAACACACCAATAGGAGGGGATAGTTCAGTTCTGAATTGGGGTTCTATAAAAAGGTTATGAACAATAAATAACCTACCTGTTGCTGTCAGCGTTGCCTTCCACATAACTCTACGGTTATTTCGAGTGTAAATAGTGGCGGCAGCAGCTAGCAGTAGCACTTCTGGTGCAGCTCAGGTGCCATTTTGGCAGGAATATTCTAATATGTATGCTGGGATAACCATGTAAAGGGAAACTGGCAACACTGTAAAGCTTTTAAAACTGAATTTGCATGAGCCACTATGACAGTTTTTAAGATGACAGAAATACTCTTTGGGGCTGCTTTCTTTCCACCATCATCAGTTTTGCAATCCTCAATTATTCTATTATAAAACTCCATCAGGAAGTGCCCCTGTTTGCACCAGAAGTGCTACAGCTATCTGCTGTTGATGCTAATTATACTTGCAAATAACTATAGAGTTCTTTGTAAATAAGCTTGTAAAGCAAATATACAGCAATGTGAAAGTTTATAACATCGCAATGATGTGAACTAGGAATGGGCAGTGATTTTTAAAAATTTAAGGTCTAGTTCAAATGGGCGAAGCTGAGGAATTATTGTGACCATCATGACCATTTTTTTTTTTTGTAATTTTTCTTTTCCACCCCCTAAAAAACCCCTAAACAACAACAACAAAAACCCCTCTGTATCCCAGCATCTTTTTGTGATCATGTTTAATTTAGAAAGAGTTTTAAAGTAGAACATATGGTCCCGGGTGAGCTCAGCAATCTTCGACAGGACTGGAGGAACGACACGCGTCGGGGGGGATGGCTGTAATATTTGTAGAAAAATTGGAAAAATTACTGGTTAAATTTGAAGAGTGCTTTTGCTAAAAATGAGCGTCCCTATAGTGCAAATCACTCTGAAACTTTTGAGACTGGAGTTGTTTTAGGATGGCAGGAAGTCACTTTGGTCTCTGTCCCATTTGGATTTGCTGTTAGCTTGTCAATCCAGACAAAATAAACTGCATTTCTCTAAACTGAGGCTTTTGGTTATGAACATATAGACACGTTCAGAGCCATCTCCAACAATAAGAAAGCGATCATCCATAAGCTTTCTACAGAACCCCACTTCTAAAGAGCTGAACTTTCGATTTAAAGTCACAGAGGAGTGAAACACACAGAACGTGGGTGAGTTCCAGGCTCAGAAATCCTTTTTTTTTTTTTTCAACCCTTCTGAACTGTGCAAAAAGGCAGTTCAGTCACCTGTGTTTACACTCGGTGAACACAGATGAGGTGGTTCACCAGTCAGAGAATGTGCTCAACTTTATTTCCACCCAACAACTCTGGAGCTTCGCTTGTCACGTGGCGCCACCTGCAGGTCACCCGATGGTGGCGACAGTCTGCTTGAGACACTAACAGAACCAGATTATCTCCAGGCTGGCTTTGATAAAACATATCTAACTCTGAGTTTTGTCTTGTTTTTGTTGTTTTTTGCTTATTCTCCCATCATGTGGCTGAGGTCCACCGCAGGGTTGGAGAAAAAGATGACCTGAGCTCGAAATGAAACAAGAACACAGTCAAAAATATCCGTCTCATTCTCACAATCATCATGATCATTACAAACATATACTGTATATATATATTTATATATTAGCAGTTTATCCGTTATTACTTTCAGTGAGAAAGAAAACAAAGATGAAGAGTTTCTCTCCTTTCTGTGCCTTTCTCTTGGTCTCTTCCTCTCTGATGCCTGTTTGAACCCCGAACCCTGGAAGACTTTGAGATGATACTGATTTGTCACCACTACTGTCTCCACATTTTTCTTTTCTTCTTCTTCTCCAAAAATCCACATGTTACCCTGCTACCCATTATTTCTTTTTGACTTTATGACCTTGGTTACAAAAAAGGTTACGTTCACTAAAAATTTGTGCAATTCCAGCTGTATCAATGGCAGGCATTTGGCACAGAACGAACAGTAGACGAGCAAGCAAAAAGTAATTCCCCGCACCCCCCCACCACCCCCCGCGATAATCATCAGATAAACATACTCTAATTTTCCAATTTCCCCCCCTAGCCCTGTCTTTTGATTTTTAGTGTAAATGAAGCAAGAGGAATGTCATTCAGAGTACAAAGAGAGAAACAGAAAGCATTTTTGATAAAAAAGAGAGAAACCCTACAGACCACAACAGAAAGGGCAGAGGTCAAATCCCCCCCACGGACAGTAGATTCTCATTGTTGCTATTATTAGTATTCTTTTGTATCATTCATGCAGGATTCCATAAGGTGTACAACTCCGCAAGTCTTAAAAAAAGAGACGAAGCTGTGTGGGGTGCAACAGAAGATTCAAGCTTCAATGTTTTGAATAAGTAGAAGAGGAGGAGGAGGAAGAAGCAGCTGCAGGAGTAGAAGAAGAAATACTGCAGAAAACAGTTATTTGTTTCTGAAATACATCCCCGCCTTTTTTTTTTCTTTCCTTACAGGTGATGGGATGAGGTCGGCTGCAGTGTTTGTCTCTGGGAGGAGTGTGTTCAGTCCCTTCGACACACCCGCCCGTCGCGTCGCCTAGACTTGGCAGAGATTTTTGTCAACACCCCTGCAACACTCCCCAACTCTCCCACCCACTCAGCCACCCCACCTCATACAGGTAAGGGGGCTCCTTGTCAGTTTGGTTGTTACTTAAAAACACAGATGATAAAACTCATCAATATTCAACTTGTGGCTGGGAGGGTTGGATCGGATTCCTTTTTTTTTTTTTTTTAGCTAACTTAACAAAAGTTAGCCTTGAAAATTAAAAAAGAAGAAAAGTTGCTCCCTTGTCTCTGACTTTAAAGTGTCTTTTATCGAGTCGCGACTCTTGACATCTTGTAAGTGGCTATAGCTCGTTGCCAGAGGCATAATTTAAGACACGGAGAGCAGTGTCCATCATTTCTCCTGCCGTCCATAAAAACTGCAGCTTGAGTTTTTTGGCATCAAGAGATGATGAAAAACAACAAAAGCAGAGCACGACGGTGGTTTGCTTTTTGTTTCTCCAGATTATGCCTCAGCATTCCTGCTCCGTCTTCCTGTCTCGACACCTATGCTTTCATCAAGCAGAACGTCCCTGGGACACCCCCAAGGAAGTGAGACGAGGAAAAACAATGAACAGACAAGAAAGAAAAGTTGTGGTATCCCTTGGCAGTCACTGCTCTGGCGCAGAGCTTTCTATTTTCTTTTTCTTTTTTTTTCATTTTGTTTTCAGTCCAACTCTCAGTTATTTGTCCTCTTTACATCCCTCCCCCCTTCCCCAGAGGCTAGCACCAATCGTCTTCCTCTGTCTCACCATAGGGTTCATGCAGGCCCTTACGAGAACCCCTAGGATGCCCAGCTGGAGGGGGAACTTTGTGAGGTCCAGTGTGCGGGGGTCCGTGGAGATGCGTGGACGGCGATGAGGCTCTGTAGCCGTTCGGCAGGCGGCGCTGGGCGGCGGGCTGAACCTGGCTCTGTACAGGCCCGGTCAGGGCAGTGGTGGGAGGAGGCGCGTGGTGGACAGTCCTTGGTGACGTGCGAGCAGGCTGCAGGTGGGGATTGCTGACAGGGTGAGCCTGCGGGGGAGGGACGGGGTGGGGGTTGTGAGGCTGGGGTTGTGCGGGAGGTGGCAGTGGGTGGTTGGCCAGGGCGTGAGGGTGGGGGTTTCCACCCTGAATGGGGTTTGGCTCATAGGCAGGCGGTTCATGGTGCGGCTCGTAGTCCTGGTATTCCTGGTTGTAGAAGCAGCCATCCCCCTCTATGGAACCACCACCACTGCCCGTGTCTCCCCAGCGAACCGGGGGGTGATGACCCTGGCGGGGCGTGGCGTGGTGGGCCATCGGCATTCCAGCAGGGGGAGGACCCTGTCCTTGGAAAGGCTCTGGGGAAAAGTGCCGAGGGACTGGGGCTGGGGGTCTGCTCTGCGGTCCCCCAGGAGGTGTGGGTACGGGTTTACGGACTACAGGGGAGTATGTGACATGGGGCCGGGGGGTGGCAGGTGTCTGAGGCAACTGTCGGCGACCTCTGCGCGGTGTACTGGTCCCCGAGGTTGATGGGACAGGACTTCCGCTGACTGAACTACTGCCCTACACAAAAAGTGAAATAAAGCAAATAAAAGAACGAACCACAAATTCAACAACAAAACATGTAGAATAATAAAAAAAAGAGGATGGTGGAGACAAGAGTATGAAACAGAGAGCGAAAGGAAGAATGCCAGAAAAAGAGGAAGATCGAAGAGTCCAAGTAGGAAAGCAGGAGAAGACGAGAACAAGAATCAGAGCAACAAGAAGAAGAAATGCACCAATTGCAATGTCCATGAAGGAGGAAACGACAAAAACAAAGGCATCAAACAGCAGCATAGCGGTGGGAAAACAGGAGCAGAAGATGTGGATAAAAAAGGATGAAATTCCAAACAGCGCCATACAAAGAGAAGCAACAAGTCACGCAGAAAAAAGAAAATAAAAGACGACAGAAGGGGAAAAAAAAAGGTTTAAGTGTTGATTTCCAGGCCAGCAAACGCAGCACAGGGTAAATACAGCAACCAAACATAGGTTAAATTTTTTACTTATCTTGAAATAAATGTGTGACATTTAATAAATGTATCAAATAAAAGTAATACTTTATGAAACAAAGGCAAACCGTTAACAATCCTAATTGTTCCTCAATAAAAAATTAAGGTATTTGCATTTTTTTTCTTGTTAAAACTTGAAAGTGACAATTCAGATCTTCTGAAGTGGGGTTCTGTGGAAAGGCTAAAAACAATAAATATCTCACCTGTTCAGGATAGAGCTTTAGACAAGTTCAATTTGGACAAATAGAGTTTAATTTTACATTGCACGATTATTATGGCAAACTTGCCGATAACCTTAGAATTCAATGTGTTTAACAGCGTACTGCAAACCTGATGGTGATGTGAAAGTTCATAAAATTAGCATTTGTATGAACCGCTAGGACAAGTTTTTGAGATTGTAGTTTTGAAATGGCAGCAATCCACTGTAGTTTTGGCCTGGCTGGGACAAGCCATTAGCTCATCAATCTGGCCAGAAGTGAATTTCTCCAAACCGAGGCTGTTCAAAGCTCTATCTACAACAGGTGAGACACTAACTGTTCATCATCTTTCCACAAAACCTCACTTCAAAAAGACCTAAACAGTAATTTTTCAGGCTAATTTATGGTTTTTTTTTTCCTTTTTAGGTTTTGTGAAAAAATCATTATAATCATGTTTAATATTTTATTCTTCCATAAACTGTTTCAAAAAAGGAAAACACGACAGAACACAGGCAAGAATAAAACATTTAGACAAATATACATTTTCTATGCATATTTGTTTGGATGTTGGTGATTTGAACAACGTGACTTCAATAAATAAACACGTCTCCATTGAAACATTTGTTTGTGTGAGTGCAGTAAAACACAAATGCATAACTAAATGTACTTACAGGAGATTTTTGAACCCAACAAAGATGTGTAATTTGAGAGCAGAAGAAAGAAATAATCTAAAAAAACTGAATATTTTACAGTGACTCCATTTTTTATGAAGTCGTTTATTATCAATCTGGCCAGGATTGGATTTATAGCACAGTTTTTAAATTTTATACATGCATATATATATATTACACTGTTTTTTATGTTTGTAAATTGGACTTTTCTTGGTTAAATATTACTTTTGCCAATTAGCTACAAGTTGTAATGTCCTTACTAAAGCTGAACACCCCTTCAGAATATTTGTCAGCAAAATTACATAAAAAAAATAGTTTCTTTATCATTAGAAAATACTTTCACAGCAGGTCAGTATCACCTAATTAAAGGTTCTTAAATTGTAGCAATGAAATGCTCAAGGAGTGTTTGGACAGATATTTCTTCCTGTTAGAAACCATCTGACAACATGCTGCTTTAAATCTTACACCACACGCACAGAATGACCCAGAAGCCCACCTGTCTGTGTGGGACGCACTCCCGGCCCTCGCTGGGCGATCGTGACCAGCGTCGGTCCCTCTCTCTGTCCCTGTCCCTGTCCCTGTCCCGATCCCGGTCCCTGTCCCGGTCCCGGTCATGCTCTCGCTCCCGGGAGTGCCGGTGTCCAAACTCGCCCCCTCTCTCTGCTACGTAGCGCTCCTTATCAATGGAGCCGTGGTGATGGTGATGATGGTGGTGATGCTTGCGGTCTTTGGAGCGACCCCGATCTCGATCCTTCTCTTTTGAAGGCAGGTCACCTGACTGGTCTGGGCCCAGGCCTGATGAGGGAGTGAGGATGGGGGTTAGACACCAGACTGCCACCATTCCTTGAAGGAATGCTTATCACCCGTCACCTTTCAAGCCAGAGGTTTCAACTAAAAACATTTTGTGCTGAGAAGGGATGGAGGTGTGGTTGTTTTCGTCAAACTTTGTTAATGACGTTATGTCGGATATCTGCTGTGAGATAGATGTGTTAGCACACAGAGAACAAGTTGAATATGACTGTCAGCTACTACCACACTAATTTTGATCATCTGTGGAAGCAATCTTGAACTGGGCTGACTCCAAAAGGTAATCAGTTGTAGATGCAGATCTTTCTGAGCGTTTCATTAAAATCTACCTCGTTCTTGACATATTTTGCACTAGAGACAAACTTCATTGGCAGAGGATGATAATTGCGTTTATGTCTGTCACCTGCGTCAGCCTCATTGTAGCGACACAGGGACCTCTCAGACGCCCGGTGACTCCGGTCTTTTCGACGGTGTCCGTGCCTGGACGCTCGTCCCTCCTCAGGTATGGTGCGCTCCATGTTGTAATCGTCTTCCCCTCCTTTGTCTCTGAGTCCCCGACCGGACCGGCTGTGGCCCAGAGACGAGGCGGACCGTTTCATGGGACTGCTGTCATTGATGGTCTGAGAAAGAATGAGAAAACCACCACAAGATAAAGGGCGAGGTGTTTCTTTTTGCTGTCAAGTTGTGTTTTTTCCTTTTTTTTTTGTTGTTGTTGAAGCTATCCAATAAGAGACTGAGCACGTCTGTGAATGTCTTCTACTTCTACGCAAGCCCTCCACTAAACCTTCTCCTGAAACTCATTCCAAATTATCTATTTTCACACTTAAAAATTAAACTGTTAAACTCCCCCACTCAAAAAAAAAAAAAAAAAAAAAAAAAGGATTCAGCAAAAAAGAAAGCAATACATCAAGAATATTTTGGCCTCTACTATAAAATATTGGCAGTTTTAATAGATCCACCAAATTTAGATACAAAATACTCACATGAAAATAAACCTAATTAATAATTCTAATTAAAAAAAAGCTAAAATAAGGTTTAAATCCATACAAAAAAACATAACAAAATTACATATGTAAGTTTTAGATTTGATGGTGCAACTGGTACGATGGACTCCTTTAAAACGTTTACTCACAGTCAGTGCCTGAAAATGAAAAGCTTTAACAAATACAAACAGAGCAAATATCTGATTCCTCCACTCAGAAAGATTTTTATCTTCATGTGTGCATCCAGGGTCCCCAAACCAGTCATTCAGAAGCTAATGCAAAATACTTGATACTGATTTTGTTACTATAGAGGAAAAAATGGCAAATTAGACTCCATTGTTTATTTTAATGACACCAAGTTATTTTTTACAAAATATTAAGAAGCAGTGACTAAATGTGTAGAAATTAGCTGCACCTTTTTTTTTAAACACACAGTATAAAAAAGAATCCCAGTTTGGTGTTTCTATTGGCTAATTTGTATATTTATCACAGTATTTAACAGTTACAGAGCTGCATTTTTACTTCAAGTCACAGTTCAGATCTTGTGAAGAGGGGTTGTGTGAACAGGTTATAAACTATTGATATCTTACCTGTTGTAGATAGCTTTTTAAATGACCTCAGTTTGGAGAAATCGAGTTTAATTCTGACCAAACAGATGAGCTAATGGCTAGTTGGAGCAGGGCAAGGATCAAAGTGAATTAATAAAACCACTCTAATCTCAAATATTTTATAACAGTTCATGCAAATTCTATTTTATCAAAACTCTTACAGCACCTTCAGTTTTGCATTACATGTTTTTTTTTTTATTGGTAAACATATGATGCTAATCCTGCTGGAAGGGTCACAGGTTGCACTAGAAGTGCTACAGATAGCTGCTGCTGCTAATTGTGCTTGCAAAAATCCATTCATCATGTGATGCAAACTTGACAGTGATGTAATCAAAGCAAACTTTATCTGGATAGCACATTTCCTGCATAACAACCCGATGTGCTTCCCAACAAGATGAAAATCACAATTTGAAAAATACATAAAACTAAACGTGCATATAAAAACGATCATTAAAAAAATATAATAGAAACCATTGAATTTATAGTTACATTTCTAAACAGTGAACATATTTAGACACACGCATGCATAAAAAGAGAATGCAGTTAAAGCATTATCATAAAAAGGCTAATACACAAACAAGACAAACAATAAAAACTTAATTATGTGCTTTTGAAAATAAACATTTTTAGCCCTTTCTTAAAAATAATAAAAGGTTGTATCTTCTCTTATGCCTAGTGGCAAAGCATTCCATTTTATTGGAACACAGTGGTTTATAAAATAACACTTGCATGAAACCCTGTCATTTTTTTGAGAATGGAGTTGTTTTAGGACAGCAGCGATCCCTTTTTGTCCTGGTCCCGTTTAGACTTCCCATTAGCTCGTCACTCTGTTCAGAGCTAATCTGTATTTCTTTAAACTGAGGCTATTCAAAGAGCTACGTACAGTGGGTAAGATATTTATTATTTATAACCTTTCCATAGAACACCACTTTAAAAGATTTGACCTTTTGCTTGAAGACCTGGCTGATGCATCAGTCTCTTGAATGCGCTGCACAAACAGTCGCTTGAACTTCATTTTTCCAAGCAGTTAAAAGTGGTGCATAAATATATCCTTTACTAGTGTAGAGTTTTATATTTGTTGAAGTTTCTCCTGTAGACTGATGAGACAATTCCTGCTTTTAAAATGCAGTTCATCAGTGCACAGGGGAACCTAACTGTCAAATTAAGTCTTGTGAAAAAGATTAAAACAATAAAAGGAAAAATTAGTTTTATAATAATGACAACATCTATGTAAATCATTGCCTATATAGACTGAAACATGGTAACCACAGGGAAAGTCCTTTTCCTTTTTTTTAAATAAATCAAAATTATATTTAAAAAAATTTGTGTCTCTAAAACAAGAAAAAAAAAAAACAAGTAGTGCACAGCCTATGTAACTTTACCAGCTGACCCCTGATTTAAAAGAAACATTAAAAAGAAATAAAAGAAAGGAAATGATGGCAAACAGCCATGCCTTCCATGCTTTTGTAACTTGTTTTATAAAAGTAAAAAAACAAAAAAGGGACATAGGAGTTGGAAAAACTTGCAAAACCTCCTGATCTTCAGCACTCATGCTCTGAGCATGGCACATTCCAGGTTGTAAAACAAATGTTTACTGTTTCTGCGTGCTGTCCTACAGCCATGCATGTACATAGGCGTTGTCCTGAATCCTCGAACGGAGCAGGATCCTGCCTCAGCAGTGCTGACGCCTCACATGCTCTGAGGGAGGACAGCAGGACAGAGCCTATGGGGCCAAAAGATGCTGACCTGGGAAATCAAATCAGCTAACGTCAGTGCTAAATCCTTCTAGCAGCCGAGCTGACCAAGTTTTGAAGTTATTTGACAATAAAAAAAATGACAGATTATGGGTTAGAAATTGTATAGAAAACACCAGAATATCTGGCTTTATAGAAATAGCACTGAGAGTTTCAACACCTACATAAAGAACTCTTTTTTTTTTACTGTTCAATTCTCTCCACTTTCCTTACTCTCCCACACACCCATTCTTCAACAAGTTTCTTGCATGCAGATTGAGCAGTCTTGAACAGAGACAGATGTGGGACCGCTGATGACATCACTACAGTTCAGCACACAGGCATAAGGACATACAGCAACAAAGCAGAGGCAGCAGCAGCTGAGCAAAGAGAGACAGAGGGTCGTAAAGGCTGGAGACAGTGTCACGACTGCTGGGGACAAGCAGAGAGCAGCCCAGTTCCACACTTACATACTGATACCAGCATGGAAACTGGGCTGGCACATGGCTTCATGCTGAAAACGGCACATTTTAAAGCATTGAGTTCAGATCTTTTTGTTCTGTGGAAGCTTATAAACAACTAATATCTTACCTGTTGTGGATAGCTCTTTAAAGGAGCACAGTTTGGGGAAAAAAATGACATTTCTAATGAGGTAACAGCAAGTCTGAGCGTGGGCAAGAGCAAAGTGGATGCTGCTGTTTTAACCCTCTCAGGCTCAAATTACGTTTTAGTAACAGAAAAAATCAGATATTTGGGGAAATTATCATCTGAGTAAAATAAGGCTCATAAAATATGAATGTGGAGTAATTAGGTGTATGCAATTTGCTGTTGCAAATCTGCAACGTCTGCCTTGAGAGGGTTAAAACAACTTTTATTTCAGAAAGTTTGTAGAAATTTATGCAAGCGCCATTTTATAAACCCATTCTGGCATTTTGTAAAAACTATTCTGCCAGAAGTAGGATGCTCCTGCTGAAAGTGCACTGACAGCACTCATCATCAAATCATGTAATGACAATCTGATAGTGGTGTAAAGGATTATAAAATAGCAAAATTATTGTTTTGGGAGGGGAGTTGTTTTAAGGTGGTATCTCACTGGGCTGTGACTGTTGGAATCTAATAATTGTGAGAGAACTGCAGGAAAATAAGCTGATTTTCAGCTGCAGTCTCACTGAATTGTGTTTGCGAGCAGCGAGTTGAATGGCCACATTTTGGGTGGCCAGTTTCTGAAAATTACATCCTATTATTGTGCACATGGCTCACAAATCTCTATTCTAAACCATGCATGTTATTTTTTTATTATTGTACCCACCTCCATTTATGATTTAATCTAATGGAGTACACTTTTGAAATGAAAACAGGCAGATTTGGTCCAGTTTTTCATTAACCGTTATTCATATTCAGTGTTTTTAGACCTGGACGTGTTCTCTGTCAGACAAGAGCTACAACATGTTTGAACATGTTTCAAAATTCAAGCAACAGGATTGCACTCCTCTGTGACTCGAGTGAGGCAGTTGAGAACCCCGGCTAACATTTTGAGACATTTTGGAGAGACCCTCGCAAATGCTGTTCACCAACTAAATGCTAGCAGTCGGAACTCAGTGAGATACTGGCTTTAAGACAACAGCAAACCACTTTGGTCTTCGTCCCGCTCAAACTAGCCATTAGCTTGTCAGACAGGTTAGAATTAAACTCTCTTTCTCAAAACTGAGGTTATTCATATCTACAACAGGTAAGATATTAATTGTTCATAATCCTTACACAGAACCTCATTTCTAAAGATCTGAACTTGCCCTTTAAGAAAGATTTCCCCTACAAATGAAAGACAGAACATGAAGACTTGATATAGGACAGAGGAAAAAAAAAAACACTTCCAAAACATGGTTGAAAATGACAGGGACTGAAGAAAAGAAAGGAGGAAAAGGAGAGAAGACAGAAGACAGGGTACATACACTGAGGTTACTGCCACGGTGCTTCCCTTTCCTCCGCTGCTGTATGAGCACAAAGAAGACACACACACGCACACACACGCGCACACAAAGAGCCACAAATACACAAGAGGTATGATCACACATGGAGCGAACACATGAAACCAAAAGGAAAATAAACAGAGAAAGGAGAAAGACATGGATGGTTTTATACACAATGCAAAAAGGGATAGAAAGAAGAACAAGTAAAAAAAAAAAAAAAAGAAAAGGCATAGGATGTTAGTTGGGGTTTCAACCCGAACAGAGATGGAGTGCAACAATTAAGAGAATAAAGAAGACTTGATTAGACACTAAAACAGGAGTGACGGTGAAAACGAAACACCTACTAAAGACAATGGGAGTGGTGTGCACCACTGCAGTGTGATACAGACAGAACAAAACATACAACGACAAAACTAAGGCACATATCTAGTTGGCTAAACAGAAAAAATATTAAATTGACTGAAACACAACCCCAATTCTGATACAGTTGGTATGTTGTGTAAAATATAAATAAAAACAGAATGCAATGATTTACTAAGGGCCAACCTTTTCGGAATCAGAGCTGTATGTAGATTCAGTTTGGTAGCTCTGCTAATCTGAGTACAAGTTAGGCAATCAAACATGTGCCTTACATATTTTCTAGAGAACACACACACACACACACACACACAAAAATATCAAACAGCGCCTCGGCTCAGTCACAACAACAGTTATGACAATTAGCAAGACGCCCGCACAAATGGATTCTGCAGACTCACAAATACGCAGACTTTTAACAGGAAGTTTCAACAGACAGCAGAGTGACAAGACTGATACATCGATGGCACAGAAAAAAATCTGCTGAGTCCACACATATGCACAACACACACACACATCAGAAACACTCAGCATCATGCTTGTTCGAGTCCTGGGATTAAAAAATATATGAAAAAAAATAAAGCTTGGCACAGCAAGAACCTTTGACTGGGAGGAAGAGATAGTTAAGTAAAACCACAAATTAATAAACAGGGTCCTAACAAAAGAAAAAGGAAAAAAAATAGCTTTGGGCAGAGAACTGTGTATGTGTGGGTGTTTATAAGAGTTTTGTGTGTTAAGGACAACCAGAGCAGTCACCGAAATATGAAACACCACAATGGATCACAGTGGGAGGTGGAAAACAGGACAATTAAAAATCTTCATGCAGGTGAAAGGACGAGAGGAGATCTGAACAATGGGACAATAAAAATAGAACGGAGGGTCTGATTTTGCTTTGCTAACTCTAATCCTAGCTTGGAGGCAGGACCTGGCAAAACAAACACGTTTTAGCCAGAAATATAGTCATGATAGGATGAGAGCCACATTTACTGCTTGTTCGTGCCTCTCAATGTCGAACGCAAAACAGTAATTGCAGGAATTTGTCCTTCACTGCCTTAATCTCGCTCCAAACTTTAAGCAAGAAATCAGACCCGTCTAAATGCGACAACGTGGAACAAAAGGAGACGAGGACCAGACGTCACAGGGGAGGAGGACACAAAGACACTGGAGAGGTGAGAATGCTGCTCACTTGGTTGTCGCCTGGGAGGCGGGGCATGGAAGCGGCCCTGCCATGGCCTTCCATTGGTGGAAAGTGCTCAGTATCCGAGTTACCATCCCGCCCCATCTCCTTCATCTCTACCGTCTGCAAACAGAGCAGGAGAGCAGGAGATGGTGTGACTGGCTGCCATGAACACTGACAGGGATGAAGGCGCAGGGGACATGTGGAAAAGTTTCGTCATGTGAAGACAGAAGAGAACCAATGGTCTCAGAGAGACAAATGTCATGGGAAAATCTGGAAAATGCAAGTATTGTGAGTGATTTTTTTTGACTGGTTTGTAAGACAAAAACTACACGGTAAACAAAATCTCACTTTTGTTTGCATTTCAAGCCATCACTTGAGCTGCAAGCAAGGAAGTGGATGGCCATTATTATTTAGCCAATATGTTAGTTTTTCGCCTATAAATATAACGGTTTAATATTCATGCAAATTACAGTTTACTAGATTTAAAAAATGAATTTATTAATTTAGCCCTGGGGCTTGATGTTTATCAGTTCTTACCTGTGTTACACTTTACTAAAGGCAGTTTCAAGCATACATCTTTCCTCTCTAAAAGCATCATTTCTTATCAAACAACTTAAAGACACATGGTTTTGAAAGTGAAGAACTGAAATCTGAACATTTTTTTCTTGTAAAAATAACATTGTTCTTTTAAAAAGTTAGCAACAAATTCAGTCAGCGTCAAATTCTTTTGGGGTCTGATGATGTTGTACTGGAAAAAAAAAAGAAGCCCCCCCCTCCCCGCTGTGAAAAAGAGGCGTCTTTGCTGGAAACTCATTAACAAAAGAGCATAGTGTCAATTGTAACAACACCGTGCAGCCCACAGATGTGCCTGCCTTTTAATCGGCTTAATATGCTCAGGGGTGGCTGATGCAGATTATTAAAGGAAAAAAAAAAAAAAACCCGACGGAAATCACTGTAATTAATCAGCCAGCTCTACCTCTAGTCTGGTCTAAGAATGATACACTGCAGGCACCAAATGAGGTTAAGTAAAAATGACAGCTGCTTGGGAAGTTTAGCTTGCCCTCGCTGCAGTTAATGCCAGCCAAATAAGTTGTTTTTGCCACTGCCGTGCAAGTTTATTATTTAAAACTGGCCAAATTCCACCATGTTTGGCGTATGCCTGAATCTAATGGTACGTCAAATTGATCTTAATCGATCTTTGTAAGACTAAAGTTTTCAGATTTCTCTGGACTGATGTGTTGAAGTGCTGTCCAACAGTACGGCGGCATGGAAATGAGTCACTTTCAAGACAGAAGCAAGATAGGCGAGTGCAAATGTGTGGTTCAGGGAGGATTTGGAAAGAGAAATAAAATGAACAGTCAGATTTATTGTAAGAGATGAGGCTAACCAATGGAAGCTGAGGAAATAATGTAAAAGACTGTAGGAAATGATAGGATTCTACTAAAGACAACAAGAGAGTAAGGATGGTAAGAGTTGAGCTCAGAACTTTTTTTTATTTTATTTTGTGCCAAGTTGGCCTCTGTTTTTTACTGTGGAAGGTTAAAATATAGGTGGGAGTCTGACTGGACTGAAAACTAGAAGACAAACAAAACACAAACCGTGAGTCAAAGTCAACAACAGGTTGCAATATTTCTACTTTGACCTTATTTATACTTTATCTCGTTCACTCATCCAGTGGTCATGAACAAACAGGTTGCTGCTGTCTGTGGAAATGAAAGTGTATTTTTATGAATAAATGTGTCCTTTACAATACAGCTGCCCTCCATTGTTCTTCAGGACTTCACTGAATAGAAATGATACGAAAGTAAATCTCACACAAAATGAATTTACACATGACAAGGAACAGTTTGTTATGAGTGTGACCCCGCGTGTGTGTTTACGAGCCGTCTACCTGGGAGTTGGTCATGCTTCCAAGGCCGTCCTCAGAGTGGCCTTCAGGGCTCCAGCTGCCAACCTTCTGGGACATCTCCTTGGCACGATCCGTCACCCATGAATGGCTTTCCGGGATCCCACCCTCCACCGGCCTGTGACACACGAACATCATCTCACTTTGGCTCTCTTTGATCGAATCACAGAGCATCGGGAGAGGCATGCCAACAGCGTGGAACTCACAGGCTGTTGCCAGTATTCGTTATGTCAGGTGGAGGCAGGGCGTTGTTAAGTCCCGGACCCCCGTCCTGAGAGGGGGTAGGCGGCTCCACGCGCTGAAACAGTAATGGCGTTCGATTCTGTTTGAGATATACAACATGGCCGTCGCCAGCTATCAGGCAGACTGACAGGGAAATGCAGGGAAAAGGAGCAGAGCAGGAAAAAAAACAAAGGAGGCTTTTGTCCAAAGCCGAGCCAAGCAGATAATATCATGGAACAGAAATAAAAGGAGTAACTTTTCAGCAAGTGATGCCCCTACAGTTCGATATGCCAGAGAAGGTAAAACATCCAGGGATTATCCCACTCAAACCAGAACCGGACCAAAAGAGAATCATTTTAGGATTTTTGTGATAATCATCTGAAGGTTGATGAACATGGACAGAAAAGGGAAAAACTAAAAGAAAAAAGAAGAACATGTAGCAAAAGGAGAAATGTAATTTATAAAAATGGAGGAGCAATAAAGGAAGTGTCTGAAGAATGATGGAACAGATGGAACTGTACTGACTTAAAACCACACATTACAATTCCAAATGTATCCATTAACTTGTTACGTGTAAAAACAAGCATAAGGAAATAGCAAAAGTCATCTTAAAATGATTTTAAAAGGCTTACTATCTTCCTTCAAAAGTCTGTGTGCAAGAAGTTCATACAATATCAGTAAGAAAGTATAAAGCACAAGTTAAAGCACACATTTCTTTGATCCTAAACTCTGCACAAATGTCCTTACTGCATGTGGGCTACAATATTAACAAAGTTCTGCTTCTATGGTCACTAAAGGAACCAGCTGATGACGCTGCGGGTGGCCTGAGAAATGCATGACATAGAGATGATGATGAGTTAAAAAAAAGAGAGAGTGCAGAGATTTGTGTGTAGCTGGAGTAAGACCGAAGGAAGAAGGAGAATTTTACACGAGGAAAAAAAAAATGTTGTGGTAAAACAATCATCCAGGGACATTGTGAAAGGCAAAGTAACACATGCATTGAACGTGAGCAGCAGGCAAATATTTACGACAGCAAAAACCTGCGGAGATCTACAAACATTTAACTCCAATAGGATACATTCTTATGTACAAGAAATAACAGTAACAGTAATGTGGAGTACGTTATGTGTCACGACGCTCCTTTAACAAGTGGCTGAGTGCTAAGTTAAAAGGACAGTTCAGAACTTTTGAAGTGGGGTTTAGAGGAAAGGTTATGAACAATAAATGTCTTACCTGTTGTAGGTAACTGTTTGAACAATGTCAGTTTGAAGAAATAAAGTTTAAACCTGACCAGACTGATGTTATAAAGGCTTGTCTGAGTGATGTAGGCCAAAATGGATTACTGCATTTCATAGAGGTTCATGTTAACACTATTTTATAAACTTTACATCACAAGGTTATTTACATATAATTCTATGATTATTTGCTAGCTAGATGTTGTATTAACCGTCTAATGCAAAAACTGATAGCAATGTAAAAATGTATGAAATAGTGTTTATATGAACCACTGTGAAAGGTTTGAAATTGGAGTTGTTTTAAGATCGCCGCCATCTACTTTGGCCCTTGACCCTGATTGGTCTAGTCAATAGCTTGTCAGTCCGATCAGAATTAAACTCTATATTTCCAGACTGAGGTTGTTTGAAGTGCTCTCTACAACAGGTAAGATATTAACTGTTCAAGATCTTTTCATACAAGCCTACTTTAAAATATCTGAATTATCCCTTTAAGAATAAGTGGGGGTCTTATTATGTGGTGTAAACAGTCCAAGGTTGCAAGCACGGGTGGCTGAAGGTTAGCAGATGCAGTTTCTTTGCAGGCAGTCAATATTTTAGGGGAAGCCATTGTGACGATTCACATGATGTTCAGGTGTAGGTACTTTTGGGGCTGTGACAACACGAGAGACAAAAAATAAATTTAACTTTCAATGTTGTGAATTTTAGTAAAAAGTTTGGTTTAGAAAATCCTAAATATTTAATGCATTGTGTTGGCATTTTTGCCCTTAAGACCAATTGTTAAAGCACTGCAACAAACTTTGCCCACAAGATGGCAGCACTTGTGTTTGCTGTTTACGTTGCTGCCATTGGATTCTGAAATCACTCACATTGCTTTGTAGGCAGTCGTAACCTGAGGCTGTCACAGCCCGATCTGTTAGAAATGAATCTACAGACCTGTGGTCTTTTATTTCAGCACGTCAGTCTGCCTTTTATTTCAAGAGGGGGTCAGACGCAGGCAGGACATTACTGCAGTACCTGCTCGTCGCGAAGAGCCTGCGACCGTTTGATCTTGCTCTGCCGGTAGTACTCCATGATCATCATGGCAGCGTAGATCTTCCCCACAGTCAGGTCCGTCGCTGCCAAGAGAATGACAAGTTACCCTGCAGGATTCGACTCTTTGGGATTGACCCTGAGCGCGAGGGATGCTATGAAGTGAGACAACGCACATGGTTCACCTTCACACACACACACACAAAGATGGAGCAAATAGTCTTTTCACTGGCAGATGAATGCAGTCCTTGTGACACATTTGGACTTGCTTGCAAATACAGTATCAATGCAATACAAGCAAGCATAACAGCCAAATATATGCCTTAAAATCAACAGGGCAATTTGGCATTTCTGTAAATGTGTTCAAATCTCTTTAATGTTTAAATCTGTAAATGCAAAGATATCTATAATTAAAGGCTTAGCATTCTTTATAGGAATGCGTATCGCCTGCTGCTTTTTATGCCAGAGTTTTAAACTAAGCTCAAGATATCAAGATTATAGCAATTTTGGTCAAACTTTGTAAATTATGTAATGTTCGATCTCATGCGATATTGCGAGACCACACAAAATATGTTAGCTCTCGAAGTATGTATTGGGTTTGACCCCTAGCTACCACATCCTGTTTTAGCTAAATATCTGTAAATTTAACAAAGTCATAGACATTTTTGTGTTGGCTGTGGCAACCATCTTGAATCGGTGTGACTCCAAACGTTTATCATCTGTAGATGTATATCCAATGATTACTTTCTGAGAGTTTCATTACAATTAACCAAGTGTTTCATGAGATATTTTGCTAACACAATTGACAAGTGAACTTACACACACACAGACACACAGACACAGGTAAAATCATTATCGATAAATAGTTGATCAAAGGTGTGGAAACCTCTAATTTTAGGCACAGACAGAGTCACTGGTGATGTCTTCTGGAAATGAGAGGAGCACGAGAGTCCTTGTGTTCTGTGTCTATTAGAGTTTAATTTAAAGCTTTTTTTTAAAATAAGGTTTATCTATCAGCTGATTCAGAGGGTGGAGCAGCAATAGAGACGAGACGCCTCAGGTGGCATGAAGTGAATCATGGTCACTGGGCGCCCCGGGTGGCACAAGGTAGTTCAACCAAACCACAAGCCTGGTGTCTGCGTCCATCCTCTAAAAACTCACCTTTATGAGGCGTAACCAGCAAATCCAGCGCTTTCTGGGAGAGGTTGGGCCAGATGGCCATCATCTCTTTCCTCAGCTCCGCGTCCATCTGGTGCTTGTCGATACCACCTAGGCATATTCATAGCAAAACCCAGCGCATGCGGCACACATGCAGATACATCCACAGACACGTGGGTGTCAGCGCCCAAGTGTGTGGTCACAAGTAAACGTAAACACGCAAAAATGTGATTTAAAATGTTTTTCCAGTCACAGGAACACACACACATCATTCATATGTATAAAAGATAGGACATACAAAAAGAACACAGACAAAGAGAAAAAAATATGTTTTATTAGTAACATTATCATAATTATCATCAGTTCACTCTGTAACAGTACCTTGATCCTCAAGCTCTTATCATTCACCCTAATGCATATTAGCAAACTACTGCAATCACAGTTTGGGAAAAACTGGGACATTTGTGTAAAATGTAAATTAAAAACAGAATGCAATGATTTTCTCATACACCCATGTGTTATTTCTATTGAAACAAAGTAAACATATCAAAAGTTTAAGCTAAAATAAATGTACCATCATTAGGATAAAATAGAGCAATTTTGAATTTGATGGCAGACGGATCAGGCTGCACTAAAAGTAAAAAGCAAGAAAGCATCTGATTATCACAAGCCCAAAAGGAGTAAGAAGGATTTTTAAAACGTCCGTACCCTTGGCGATCTTGATGTCCAACGCTGTCCGGATCAAAGCCATGAGAGTAGAGTTAAAGTGGACGGTGCTGTCGTCGGCCACAGGGAGATCCATACGGAGCAACCTCTACGAGAAAGCCAGTCAGGGTGCGCAGTGAGAAGGTTGGGAAGGAAGAAGAGTGTTTGTGGAACCTCCAGGTGACAAGGGGGAGGGGGAGGGGGAGGGGAGAGCCAGATTTGTGGCAGGTAGGGGGAGCTGGGAGAGGGGAAGGGTCTGAGACTCAAGGAGCTGTGCACAGCACTTAACAGCAGGCACTGATTCTGTCTGTCTGTCTGCCAGTAAAGGCTCAGATTCATAACAACTGATCACATATTTCATTTTTTTATGATCTGAAAGAACTTCAGTGAAGACTTCTGTTTGTCATTTGGTTCACAATTGGTAATTTTACCATGTGATTATTGAAATCCAAATACCTCACAGATTAACCTAACATGACACTTAAATCGTCCAGATATTTTGACGTGGGGTTTTGTGGAAAGATTATAAACAGTTAATATCTTATCTGTTGTAGATATCCTTTTGAATGACCTCAGTTTGGAGAGATACAGTTAATTCTGACCAGATTAACAAGCTAACGGCTAGTCTGAGTGGGACAAAGACCAAAGTGGACTGAACTGTATAATATGAAAGTGATGGCAGTGTAAGAAGTACTGTATGAAGTACTGACATAGGAGTTGTTTTAAAATGGCAAACAAACACTTTGATCTTGGCTCCGCTCAGACTAGCTGTTAGCTCATCAGTCTGTTCAGAACTAAACTCTGTTTCTCCGAATAGAGGTGGCTGAAGGAGCTTTTTAATAACCTTTACACATAAACCCAATTCAGGAGATCTGAACTATCCATTTAGGTGTTTAATAAAGAAACAGCAAGACAGGCTGAGCAGTGGCTACTGTTATCCAGAGCTCCTACTAGAGGTTTGGAGGTTCACAGTAAAAGCAATGGAGACCAGATGATAAACCAATAAACCAAAAACAAACTGAGGGAAATGCTCAAAGAAAGGAAAACACTTTTTGGGGACGTATTTTTAATTTATTGGTTTGATCCTTTGCAGGTCCCGCTGACAAGCAGTAAAACAAGACAAATCATACAGAGGCGCACCAACTCGCGGCATGATGCTGGCACGCGTTTGGTGACAAAAGGCGACAAGCAGAACCGGCGAACACCCTTCACATGCAGTGCCTCATGCGTCCCCCCCACCCAACATTCCGATTAATCCATCGTTCCCCAAGTCCTTCTTGCACATTCCGTCCCCATGCAGCATGCGGTGCGCACACGAAATGTCTCACAGGACGAGCAGCTGTGCAGCTGTACACAGAAAGTATTCTCTGTTGGCGACACTGAAATGAGTTTGTGAGTTGGCTTATTGTGGTTATTATTGTAAGCAATAAGAAACTCTGATGTGGCTATGCTGAAATGGCGAAGCAATTTGCTGCGCTGCTAGTTTTCTGAGGTCTAATGTCTGAGAAAATGGGTAAAAGGTTTGGTGGGTTAAAAGGTGAGAGAGAGCAGTGTTTTGTGGAAATAGAAAAAGAGAGAGAGAGAGAGAAAAAAGCTCACCATGGTGAAGTTATTTTGGTGTTAAGATGTGTAGCTTATCAGGTCAACGTAACTCAAACATATCACATGTAAAAATGTGCAGTGAAAAACAAAAGAGAACATAAGAAATGAAATGGAAAGCTTAAGGGAGAGAGATGATAGAAAAATAAAAATCAATACTCTGAGTTAGAGCATGTAAAGAGTAGAAGTGACCATAAAATAGATAAACCAAACGAAAACCAAGCAAAGTATAAAAAAAGGAAACTAAAAATGAAAGAAAGATCACCATTCTTAGCTGTGTAAAAGCAGTCCTGCCTGAAGGCTCTGCTGTCTCTCTTCAGGACAGAGAAGATCAAGAGTCAAAAGCAGCAGACTTGGGTAGGTCATTGTTCTCTGGACTGGAGGGGAAAGGTAAGGTTCAGGTATTTCTCTTTTGAGGGGGTGGTCACATATACACCGATGGAGGCTTTCTGGAAATGTTATTTTCCAGTTATAATAAAGGGACGGATTATTGGGTTAAACCATGCATGAAAAGCATGTTACGTGGTTGAGAGGTTTACTTATTTTCTTAGTTTCAGGAAGGAGGCTTACAGTTCGAAAGGATAAAACTGGAAGGAAAGGAAGAGAAGGAGCATCTGATGGGAGGTGTATATTGTCAGAGGGTGGTGTTAAAATTAAAAGTCACAGTAAAATAGGAAAAGAGCTTAAAGCAATAGTTCAGATATTTCAAAGGGGGTTCTGTGGTAAGGTTAGGAACAAAAAATATCTAGTCTAAAATAAATTTTAAATCTGTCCTGACTGACTAGCTAACCACTAGTCAGAGCGGGGCCAAGACAAAGGTGGAATGCTGCTGTCTTAAAACAGCTCCAGTCTTAAAAATTTCATAGCAGTTCATGCAGAAGGTACGTTATGAACCTTTAGAGCACATAATTTTTGTGTAACATGGTTATTTAAATGGAATTATACGATGATTTGCAAGCACAGAGATAGCAGCAGCTAGTTGTATTTTGTTTTTGGTATTTTTATGCCAGAAGAACCATGTAAAACAAATTTGACATTTATAAAATAGAATTTGCATGAACCACTATAAAATTTCTGAGATGGGAATTCTTCAAAACATGACTTTGGTCTTGGTTCTGATTAGACTAGCCATAAAATGAGCTGGTTAAAAATCTATAGGCCAAGACCAAAGTAGATTGTTGCCATCTTAAATCAACTTCAGTCTTAAAAATTCCACAGCAGCTCATGTCAACCCTATTTTATAAACCTTTACACCACCAATAATTTTACATTACACAGTTATTATCGCAGAATTCCTATGATATTCCTGCAGGAAGTATACTAGGCTGCTGCCAATATTTCCAATTGTAAATACACATAGAGTGCCATGTAAAGAACTGAACATAAGATAAATACATAAAATACGTCATTATAAAGTTCTTTTTGAGCTTTCCACAGAACCCTTCTTCAAAAAGATTTCAATTATTGCTTTTAAAACATGGGTCAAACAGTAACTGAGACACCAGTCTTTACTATTTTTTTGTCCAGTTAGCTCATAATTAATAGAAATTACATGATAAAACAATTATCTTCAACTTTCAGACTAAAATCTACGGTAAATAAGCTAATATAAGACTGATACACTCATAATTGCAATTGTTTTTAAGCGCCATCCAAGAGGCAACTGTAAATAATGTAAAACATCATTACTATTTGCCCCAAGTGTGTTGGAAAAGGAAGGAGGGTTTGATATAGCGATGAATGGGAAGGAAATGGTCTCTCATGCCTACAGGCTGTTTGGTTGCCTCCCCCCCTGAGGGTTACAGTGATCTGCCAATGATTTCTCATGAGAGCTGATCACAAGAGGAGTAACGGTAACATACGCTTAGATAAATGTAATTATCCCTCTGCATGTGTCTATTTTGCAAAACACCTAATGTGAGATTTGTGTCTGTATGGTGTTTGACAGACAGGGGCGTGTGCAGAAAGGGAAGAGGAGGAGGTGGTGGTGGTGGTCATCGGCCGTGCAGAAAGGCAGGTGAATGAGCGTGTATATGTGTGGGGGAAGGGGAGCAGCAATATGCAGAGATGAAGGGGGCTGGAAACAGAATAGAACTGCATTGACGACAGAACCAAAGGACAAAGAGAAGATTGGACTTGCAGATAGAAAAGGCTGCTCGGGGGCTTGGAGCTGCTACATGAAGGGTGACAGAAAAAGAACTGCTTCTGTATGGCAACCAAAGGCTCTCTGAAGGAAACACATCACTGACACAAGCCCTTCTGCTCTCTCTACCATGAGAAATAACAGAGATATCTACATGTGGGTTGATGTGACCTAATTCTGTTTTTTTTTGTTTTTTTTTGTGTGTTCGCATGTGTGTTTGCGTGTCTGCCTCATCCACAGGAAGGAACGAGTCAGAGGACATAAGTCTCGTGGACCTTCCAAGCCCTGTTGCACATGCATGCTGCTGCATAAGAGTGTGTTTGCTCAGCAGTGAACTGCAGCAACCTAAGCAGATATTACTGTTCCTCTAAATGACAGAATGCAGAAATAAGACACTGCTTCTCCTGATGTGTTCAGCTTCTCCGTGTTGTGAGCTTGTGTATCGAGTGCAAACGAGCTGAGAAGGTCCCTCTTCTTCGTCCCCTTCTGTGGATACACCCCCCCCACTCTGTAATGAACCCCTCAATCTAACTGTCTTGCTACCTCCGCCCACCAAATTCACACCACCACACAAGGCCACAACACCGACCAGCCCCACCCCAACTTTCCACGAAAAAGAAACAGAAACAGAACCAAAGAAACAATGACACTAAAGTTTACACCACGTTGAGCGCTTAAATCCCTGGTCCCTCCCCTTTTAGACCCCCCCATCCCTCCACCCAAACCCCCCAACGACACCCCATAGGAGGCTTAGATAAAGATGGGGGCCTTTCTGACCTTGTAGGCCACCCGTGCTGGACACCTCTTCCCGAGGCCCAGAGGAGGACTCATGTGCCTCAGCATGTCATACATTTCCCTGCAACTGATCCTGCCACTGCATCACCAGCCAGTGCCACCACCCAGTTACCAAAGTAAAAAAAGAAAGAGAGAGAGACAGAGGCAGAAAGTAGAAGTAGTTAAAGTAGAGAGTTGATTAGAAGGGTCCGAGTGAAAGAAGGAAGGAAAAAAAATTATCAAAACAATAAAAAATATTAAATTAAAATAAAGCATAGCGACAATGTTACTGGGCTGATTTGGAGATTCTGGGTGAGTGGGGCTATTTTCTGAGGTGGGATATTTTTATTTTTTCATGACAGAAAAGAGACGTAGAAAATGAGGGCAACAACAAGAAAAAGCTCCGCATTGAAATCTGATTGTGTTTCTTTTAGGATTTGCACATAAGTATGTGCAAGCAAAGGTACAGAAGAATGCAAATGTGTTTTTTTGGGGGGGTTTTTTGCCAAAAATTGTCACTGCAAAAAACGAGCGATAACGTTAAATGAAGATGAACTGATTTCCAAAAAACTTAATTAAACACAAACTCTTAAATACGGTTTGTGGGATAACTTTTTTTAAATTTATCTTTTACTATTTTAAGATAAAAGCAAAAAACAAAGTAAAAGTATTTTAATTTTTATATGAGAGTTCCACCTATTGTCATTTCTTTAGTAATTTTATTTTTTGTATCCACAGTTTGATATGATGTTTAGGTCATTGACCTGTGAAAAGGAATGAACTGCAGTCTACTTTTTGAAGTAATCTATAAGGAATTTCTAACGTGTGTTTAAGTTATTGTCCTGCTTTAAAAACATTTTGGTTTTTTCATGTTTAGCCCCTGAACTTAAAGAGTTTCAGTCCTGTTTCCTCTACAGAGTCCATCCCACTCCGTTTGTGGCTGTAGAAGTGTACTGTTCATTTGCAGCCACTAAAATAAAATAAATTAAATCTGTTGAACTTCATCAGATCTCAAAACTCATTTCCAAAAATGACATGAAGACCTGTCTGTTTCAATCATTAACATAAAATATATGGGCAAAGTGTCTCATCATATTGGTCAAATTTGTAGCCAAAATATTCCAGTTTTTGTGCATTACCATGCTGTATTTTTAAAGCAAGAGTCTGGGCAGTTGAGACGTGGGGCTGTAATTTCTGCCTACTACCCAACACACAATCATGTTTTTTTTAGACATCAAATAACTAATTACAGCGACATGTATTACAAAATGAATATTTAAAAATAAAACTGCAAGGTAAGAACTATGTAAATGAACCGAAGCCAGTACTATTAAAAGTTATTAAGTGTAATTGTATTTTATAGTCCCATTCAGACTTAAACTTAAGCTGCAGCTAGCCTACAGGGGGCGCCAGTCCTGTTTTGGCTTCAACTTCCACATTACGCGTCTTTGTCTAATTATTAATATATGGTTTCAAATGAGCAGTGTGCAAAAGTTTCCCATTAATCTGGCAGTGGAGAGTGAGAGGTGGATATATAGAAAGCCAAAAGGGTCATGATTTCTCTTTTTTCTGGTGTATTAAACAATTAAATACCGGGCGCCAAATTGTTACAAATACAACTTTTTATTTCCTAATTAGTGGAGCAGGTTGATTCAAAAGTCTTGACCAAAAAAAAGAAGAAATTCCGTAATTCTGCCTAAAATGTATTTTTGCCATAATTCTTGCTTTTTTGAAGATCAACTCATCTTCCACTCACCTAAATAGTGAAAGTAGTCAAATTTTTGACCAGGTGAACCCAAACTTCTGCATGCTTATGTGTGTTCAGTCTGTTTGTTAAGAGTGTGTGTGTGTTTTCACAGAAGAGCAGGGCAGAGCTTGACAGCAGGCAGCAAGCTGCACCTGCTCCGGTGTGAGAGGGGGAGGAAGAGGAAGGGGTGTCAATGCAGTTTCTGTCTTTCCCCAAACCCCCCAAAAACCAAGAACAATGCAACACTACAGTGGGCAACCGTAGCTTGCTACATTAAAGCCATGGCTCCACAGCGAGCAAAAGGAAAAAAAAATATAAATATTCAAAAAGGAAAACGAAAAAAAAAAAAGATCCATTTTACAATGTGGCAAAACATCTTAATGTGTTTTCAGTTTGTGCATTTCGCATGCTTCTCTGGGCGTCTGCATTGTCCCGCACATTCTCTCAGCAGTCCAGAATGCAAAATTGATAATGGTGGAAAAGAAGTTGTTGGTTGAAATGAAAAAGAAAAGAACTGAAGAAAAAAAAAACTAAACAAGAAAACAAAGCAGCATTCACTCCATTCCTGGATGCTGTGGCTAGCAAGTGTGGTTGAGAGGTTTCATTTGAATTGAAGTCAAACCTTGCAGGCCACCCTATGGGGGCATTTCTTGCCTAAGCCAAGAGGCGGGTCGATAACTCGTAATAAACTGTACATGTCCTTATAATGTATGCGCCCGCTGCAAGAAGAATACAGGGGAGTTAAAGACGCACACAAACAGGAAATAATAAAAAAGAAAGAAAAGAAACATTTAGAAAGAAGAGAGGACATTGGGAGCAGTAGCACAAGAAGAACACTGTATCCAGAAATACTTCAAAAACTGTTAAATAAAAAGAGTCAAGAGACATTCATACTTAAATAAACACAAATAGTAAACACTTCACTTCACTGTAAAATGTGGCCCTTAGCTCTGCCAGTCCACCTCGCTCCTAAATCCCATTTATTTATTTTGATGCGCTGCCTCTTCCTTAGTTTTACACCCCTTTCCTTTTTTAAACCCAAGCCCAAATTATTTAACAATACAAATCAGGAGCAAACACACAGGCTAGAAAAGCAAGAGCTTAGTAATTGTTTAATAGCTGCTTGTGAGATGCAGATTCCCTCCCTCTTAAATATATGTTCAGGTCTTGTTTCCCGTTGTTTTTTTTCTGCATCTTTGTTCAAGAAGGCAGTCTTTTCTAAGTTGTGCACTAATAAAAATCATTTTTGTTTCCATATATTCTAAAAAAAAATTAACTGGAAATCCGCTACTTTTGCATTTGTCAATACTGGCCACAATCTGAACTTTTATGATAGTCTTTCAAATCTTTCCTGGAAATTAGGCCATGTTCCCTGAATTTCCCCTTATCCTCTGTTTTAAAAATGTCTAAAGGACAGCATAAGGGCAACACACAGGCTCTGGAATACAGATACCATGAAACTTTGCATGTCTACAGTAAATATATACATTAAAGGGGATGTTCGCATGGAGTGTAGACGTTGCCGCGGTAAGTTTTTTGGCAGTATACCGATTCCAGAAAAGGGGAAAGAAGGTGGAGGAACATATACAGGATTTGTTAGGACAGTGGAGGAGAAGAGAGGAGAAAGGAGGGGTTGCACGGTATGACGGAGATAACCCCATGAGGGTATACTCAGAACCGTCACAGCCCCCTTGCAGCTGTTTTGGCTGGAGCTTTACTTTGTTATAACTAACTGAACCTTAGGCTCTGATCATTTTTTATTGCTTGTTTATCAAAATGTCTTATAAAGAAAAAAAGAAAAGAAAACACTTGGGTCTTTCCGCGTGAGAAAATATGTTAAAACTATAAAACATAGAACAAAATATTTAATAGATCTCAATTTTAGATTGTAATAAAATAAGTCAGAATAAATACGTCTTTTCTAATATTGCAAATAAGAATTAGAGTTGTGTGTGTGTTTGGTTTTTTTCTTTTTTTATATGTGTATTTAATTGCAGCTGAGTGTTTCGTTATTGCCACTCACCATGCAGCAGGATCATACTCGGCCCATATCCTTACATACTCATCCAGGTGGTGAGGTCCCAGAATGGACGAATCTCTAGTTAGGTACTCAAAGTTGTCCATGATGACGGCTACAAACAGATTCAGCATCTACGCACACGTGCATGCACAAAAGATAGAAAGGTTAAAACAAAAAAAAACAAACAAAAAAAAAAACAAGGTAATGACGAGTTAATGAAAGGATGTGGATGCTGAACTTTGAAGCAAATGCTCACCAAAAACGAACAGAAGAAGATGAAGGAGACAAAGTAGAGGTAGGCAACCTGGCTGCCACACTCTGGCTCTGTATTCCCTGACAGGGGGTCACACTCCTTACCCCCCAGGCACGCCAGCATGATCTCATGCCACGCCTCTCCTGTCGCACTCCTTCAAAAGCACACACACACACAAGTATCTCTCATTTATCAAAAAGATATGCATGGGCAAGTGGTTGTAATGTCCTTGTATGTAGTAGTTATGCATGAAGCAAATACATAGTGTTTGCATAGTAATTTACTTATTTTCATGGAGTATTTAAAAACTCAAACAGGCACCTAAAGAGGAGCATCAGAGCCTGTACAAAGGTCCTGAAGTTGTTGTGCTGGTTGATAGCGCTCTCTCCATCTTCTTCGATTGCAATATTCCCAAACAGCTGTCAAACAAAGTGATCCAATTATGACCAAAAGAAGACACTTTAAAGGAACAATGCAATGTCATGAAGACAAAATCTGCACAATTTTTTTCTCACATCAATGGTTAATGTGTCCTGAAATTAAAAAAATTGAGAATGGCTGCCTACGAAAACAGTCCAAGTCACTGAACACTGAACAATGGCATTGTCCATGAAGGAACCAATTAGGATCATCATCATCATTTTGTTCTATTGACTAATGCCAATAGGAGACATGACATACAAGTATTCATACTCTGAACCCTGCTTGTGTCTACTCAAGTCCAAAGTTGGGTGTACAACACTGGTACAAGCCATAGATGGCATACATGAAAGACAAAAAATACCAAGATTCCAACAGATTCAGACAAGTGCTAAATGCCTTTCAGAATTGTAATTGAAAACTGCTGGAGTAAATTCTTTGATGTAGTTTAGGATACATTTTTTATGTTGGATTTTCCAAATGAGTAGCTTCAAGACAATGAACAAAGCAATGCCATTGACATCATTTCCATAATCTTGTTTCTCCTCTTCTCATACACTTTCTCTGTAGTCTCTTGCACCTTATAATAGCTTCATACTTGGATAAATCTATTTAATGCATCCTGAAAGCACGGTAGGACATCTGAGGTCAAGGCTCTCACCCACCTGCATCCCGATGATGGCGTAGATGAAAAACAGCATGGCAATGAGAAGGCAGACATAAGGCAGCGCCTGAGGAGAGATGCATTAATTGTTTGGTATTAAGCCAGTGCCAAGTTTTACAGCAGGTTGCAAAAGTATTAACCCCCTTGGTATTCTTTTTATTTTGCTGCCTTGGTTACTGCCAACTTGTTGTTTCATTGATTTTTTTAATTTGATTATACATTTTATTTCTAGAAAAGTACTTCAGATTATTGATGTTAAGTGAGGGGTAAAACTTGTTTTAAATAATCAAAAAAATTAAATAAAATTTAATTTAATTTCTTTCCCAACAATGAGGAGGAAGGTGATGTGGTCCGATGAGACTAATGTTGAACTTTTGGGCCAACAAGGACAGGAGCATGTTAGGTTCAAACCTAATACCTCTCATCATGCTGAAACACCCTCCCTACAGCGAAGCATGGCGGTGGCAACATCATGCTGTGTGGATGTTTTTCAACAGCAGAGACTGGGGTTGAATACATCTGCATACACCACTTATCAGTTTGATATATTTTTTAAAATTATTGAAAACATTTTCCCCCAATTAACTTAATGAATCTGAAATATTTTATAGAATTATTACTTATAATCACAGAAAAAATCCACTTAAATTCTATCTTGTAAGGTGAAAAATTAGAAGGATTACCAATGCAAGTGATTATTTTTGCAATCATGTGAATGCCTATAATATTAGTATGTGTTATGCTGTATAATTGGGAGTAAACCTTGAAAGACTGAACGAAGGTCCAGAGCAGGATGCGAATGGTTTCTCCCTGCCTGAGCAGCTTGATGAGACGAGCTGCCCTGAACAGCCTCAGGAAACTCAGGTTGATGAAATTATCCTAGAGCACAGGGACATCATGACCAGAGGTAAAGACAGACGGAAAAGTTAAAGATAGGAATGAAAGGGGAAGCGAGAAAAAAACAAAAAACAAAAAACAAAAAACAGAGTGAGGTGACAGAGAAAGAGAAAGAAGATTTGGGGTTGGAATAAAATGAAAGAGTAGTTAGTGGCACCGCAGTTTGGGCAAATAATGCACCCAAAAACAAACAGAACAGAAATGAGGGGGAAAACAATCAAACGGATGGAGATTCAAAGTCAATAAAAATGGAATAATCAAGAGTCAAACAAGTCAAAGCAAACTCAAGTCAGCAAGGCTCCAACAAGCTTTTCATATCCAGTAGGTCAGACAAAACCAAACAATGCAACACAGGGGGGGAAACATCCAAATCTAACTAGTTTCATCCAATTAGGGGATATATATTATTAGTAACAGTGGTAGAAAAGGTGAATTGTTTGAGTGCAGGATTCTCAGGACATTTTCTTAGAAAGACAACCAAATGCACTAATTCTCTCAAGGCAAATATGCAGTTTTTGAGATACAGCAAGCCCACATCATGCACATGCACACATACGGACATACAGTTAAACAGCAGCTCACGCATCAGTAGGACACATTGTAGCAATGTCAACAAAAGTCCTAATTTGTGGAGTGAAATTTAAGGTTTTCAGACCAATTATGTGTCTTACAAACAAAAAAATATCTCAAAGTGATATTTACTTTGATTTGATATTTGCTTTTAAAAAAATCTATGCGTACAATAAGTATTCTTCTACTGTTCATCACAGTAAAGAACAAAAGGCTGTAGTTAAAAACTAAAAAGGATCCGGCTACAGCACATGCAAGTTTTATTTATTGTACGACATATACTGCATCGTTGTGTGTGTGTGTGTTGTGGAAATAAAGGGTTCCTGCCAAAGACATGCAAGGGTCATCATGCATCACTTGCTCTCTCTGCCAGGAGCAAAGCCTTGGACTCAGTGTTGCTGGCAGAAATAAAACTACCGGTGTGTGGGCGACTATGTGTACATTGGAAGCTTGTATTATGAAAGGGCTAATTTCAATGACTAGATGTAGCAGTCTATACCAGTTTTCAGAGTCTAATCCTTTACAAACTGTGAGTTCTTAGTAAAGGATGTACGACTGTTGTGGGTGAGTGTAGTCAAGCATGGCATGCACAGTTCACAGCCATAATACTTCTGGAAATGCAGATAAAATGCATGCAGCAAAATAAGATCTCCAAAAAAAAAAAAATTACAAACCATCTACATGTGGATGTTGCAGATATGGTTTATAGCAGCAAATGTTTGGGATTTTTTTGGTTGGTTCGAAGAGCAACCAGACAGATTGACCAAGCCAGTTGTCAGAGGTGGGCACAGAGGATTCATAGTGCATTTTGATTGGGCAGAATCACAGCAAGTAGTCGAGGGAGAGGGGGGGTAGAGAAAGGGACGGGACAAAGTAGATTACAGAAGGTCGTCGTTAAGTTTGTGGACGGTTTAAAGAAAGCATGTGAAAAGATAAAAAAACAAAACAAGACATAAATCAATGGTCATAACAGAGACAAATCAGCACAATAACAGGTGTCAGTGTATAGATTTTGTACAAAAAAGATACCAAGAATCAAGGCAGTGGGACTTTAGGAAAAGGTTTAAACTCCCCCCAAAAGCCCATGAATTATTATTATTAAAATAAACAACAAATCCAAGAAATATAGTAAAAAAATATCAAAATGTGTCTTTTGATGGTGCCTTGATTCATTGGTAAAACTGACCGTAAACAATTATTTGCAATTATCACACAACTTTAAAGCAATATTACAGCAAATATCATACATATCTGACTTTGTTATTCGAAGACAGAAGCGTGGAATTGCTTTGGATCAAACCTATTCATGAAGTCCACATAATGATATCAATTTCTACCAAGCCATTTATCCTGAGGCAATAAAGGCAGCTTATGGAGAGATAGCTCATGTTTATATGTTTAAGCAGGGCTGTGCAGATACTTATTAGTAGTCATTTCAAGAGGTGTAATAATGCATGTAGTGTACTGAAAATCTTTGGGTTGGGTCTTTCAATTTGGCACACATGTACTAAATGAACATGAACCATGCATAACTTTTATGTGCAGAACTAAATTGTTGAAAAGGTAGCAGGAAGCTATGCCACTCTGAGGTATGTGTGGGCTACACACAATGGTTAACTACAGTGACAATAAACAAAGATGGGTGGACAAGTTAATAACTAGCCAATGTTGTTTATAGCTGGTGCAACATAGAACCTCATCACTTTTTCAAAAATACATCACCTAAATGAAAATTCTGGTATAAGAGGAAAGACAGTACCAGAAGCCAGCTTGATTGTTCATGGTTCAGATGTGGGCAAAGCAAAATAAACATTGTAGCAGCTGACATGTGACTACTAAGAGCTACTAAGTTACAATTATTTGCATTTTTGCAAGCAGCACATTTCTACAAGCCTTCTAAAACAGAGTGCAAACTTGTTTATAACTCATTCATAAGTTCTGCTAATATTGCCGTAAATAACTGATGAAAATCCAGGGCTACCAAAATTAACATGAGCTACATCAAAAAAATGGCAGTACAAAAGACTTTCCCTCTGTTGTATTAAATATGTGCCAAACCCTAACTTAAGAAAAACACAATATACCAAGCAGTAATTTCAGTGTACTGTTGCACCCCTGACTAGTATCTAATTTGCTCTAGGCAGCAGTCAGAGTCATCTCAGTTTAAAGATTCATGGAGGAATTCCTATGGGTGAGTTAGGCTAACTACTACTCAGAGCAGGGTCTATTAAATGACAAATTTTAACCAACTAAAAAAAAAACTAAAACTGTCCTTAGTTTAATGTAATACTACTGTTTATTAAGAGACAGTTGTTTACTTGGTTGCAATTTTTTCAACGCAACTAAATTTTTCTTGCTACGCTATTGTATTGTGGCAAAATGATCCTACTGCTGATCAGCTTAGTCAACCAGGAGTTGTTCCATCGCTCACTCTCCAACAATTCTTCATCTGTATAATCTGTCTTGCACAGATATTCTCTTATCTACCCAAATTAGGGATTAGACTGGTGTAATAATTAGTCACAGCTGATCAACGGATTAATACACTTAGCAGCCTTAGCGCATGGAGTCAAAATTAGCAACACCAGCGTTTAACAACTGAAAACATAAATAACTGTCTCATATACAATTGACATGGTGTACAAATACCTAACTTTCACTTGAACAACTAATACATTTTTGAGTTTGGGTTGTTTTAGGCCTTGTCCACATAAAAAACAGTTTTATTTCTTTTTTTGTTTTTAAAAATATCCTCGTAATATCACTGAGCTGTTTCTAAAAATGTCTTCAAGCCCATGGAAATACTGAAAATGACCTAAATCGCTATAATGACTATGGCAGGCCTCTGTGTGTCGCTGTAACGCTGACACAAAAATAAATCAACAACAGGAAACAAGACACGGGTGTGCACATAAAGCAAAACGTAACTCTTCAGCCGTCACTCTGACCACTCTCTACAGCAGGTAAGATACTGACTGCTCATAAGTAAACCACAGAACTGTAATTTAAAAAGTAAATGCACATTTTGTTTTAATTTTTTAAGACATTACAAATAAATTTTATTCTCTGTACCAATCTGTAACCTTATTTCCTCTGAACAGCCAATTTACCAAATGCTGAAGTTTAACTTAGCCCTAGCCAATGAGTGTGTATCTCTTGTTGTTGTTTTTTTTTTTATCTTGGAACACTTACTGAGGGATTTCTGAGATCAAATGATAAATGCACTTTTTAGCTCCAGCTGTAACCTCTTCCCCTCAGTTTGTACCAGCCAAAGAAAAACTTCTTTCCTCTCACCCACTCATGTCTTTGCACTGACTTTGTTCGCAACTAGGTTCACCATGACTTTTGCTTGCACAAAAGGCATGGTGTACTGTCTGAGCACAGCTCTAAGTATTATTTTTTACCATTTTTATAACTGTGAAAAAGTTGCAAAGTAATAATTTTGAGGGAACGTGACGTTGTTAGCTGTAGTGCTCGTTAGATGTCTGACACAAGCTGATGACATGATTGGCTGCTTCGACAAGCTGCTGAGTCTCTCTGGCATCAACGTGCTTCTTGCCTCGCTGACAGCAGCTGAGACTTGGCTAGCTGGATCCCCGTCCCACCAACTGAGACAATTATATAAGCCTTTCAAGAGGTGGACATGCATGACTGAGCAACGCTCGACTCAACAGTAGCGTCTAACTGATGTTTTCCCGTTACTCCTTGTCTTCTCTTGTATGTATATGTGACCGATGAGAGAGTTCACAGACACGTGCTGCAGCACGGCAAATACTTTTTACTCATGAACCCTTCTCAGTTTTTAATAATGTCTGTTTACAGCCTTTAATCTTCTTCTGTTTAAACATACACATGTAAGCAAATATCTAAAATTTTGCTACTCACCCCAAGCTCCGTGACCAGGATGTCAGTGATGCTGCCCAGAACTGTCACACAGTCAAAAATGTTCCAGGCGTCTTTAAAATAATTCTGTGATCATGTAACAAAGGCAACAAAAAAAAGGACAAGAGAATGGCAGGTAAGAGATAGAGAAAAAAAATGGGGCGAAATGCAGCAAGGTGACAAAAAACCAAGAGAACATAAACGTAGCAGAGAAGCAGAAAGATAGAAAAGAACAAAGGACATAAATGTTGACAGAAAACAAGACAGGACAATAAGATTGAATACACAGACCATATTGAAATAATGGGGGGAGTAATACAACATAAATAAGGTTATTTTGGATGAAAAAAGGCAGAAAAGAAAATAAATGAGTAAGACAAAATGAGCACCAGAGAGAGAGAACAAGAAAGTGAAAAAAAAAAGACATGTCAGTAGTGGATAGGAGCAGGAAGAAATTAGATAAGACAAATGGTCCATCAGTAATGGTGTGTTGGACGGATGCCAGCAGACAGACTAAGGACGAATTCTGCTGCATCAGACAATAAAAAGGCCAACAAAACCTTACACATTGTAAACATTATTCTGCAACACTCTTCAGTGTCTGCCTACTTCTATTCATGTACGATTTCACATGCATGTACAGCATACAAATCTAAAAGCATGATCTAGTTTTGCTATGTGTGATTTGTTGTAAATTAGAGCAACTCAAAGAGAAAGACTCTGGGATTGTAAGGACAAAATGCTGATACACAAGCACTCCTTTTGCTTTCTAACATACTGCCTGTAGCCAAACTGTGCATTAGACATGTGGAGGCACGAGATGAGAGCAAGAGAGGTGGCTATCTAAAAAAAAAAAAGAAAAAAATCACACACACACACACACACACACACACACAAAGATAGATGTTCCTGAGGGACAGTATTATTTGTTACTGATTTTGTTCGAGCGCCCTCTAATCGCCACCCTCTGCGTAATCTTTGATTCTATTTTTTGCTGCAAATATGTCACTCACTCCCATTCCTCTAATTACTTTGGTGCTGTTCCCCCACTGTCCTTGATCTCCTACCACATTTAATTCCCAAATAGATTTCATTCATTCCTTGCCAAGTACTCTCCCTTGGACCTCTGTTGAACACAGTTTATTGCTGATCAATGGCAATTTTCTCCTTTTTTTGTTAAATCTTTGTTTTGTTTTTATCCCCAAAAAGTCACTCACTACCACCCTAAAATAAAAAAAATAAAATAAATAAAGATGCTTTCATCTAGCATGGCCTAGTATAGCTTACAATACCTTGATTTAAAAGGACAGCTCAGACCATCTGAAATGAGGTTCAATGGAAAGGTTATGAACAGGTAATATCTTACCTAGATAGCTCTTTGAAGAATCTCAGTTTAGAGACACTTTAATTCTGAACAGATTGACGAGTTAATGGTTATTCTGGTAGAAATATTATGATATTCTTTCTGGAAGTGCTACAGCCAGCTGCTGCTGTTACTATCTGTGCTTGCAAATGGCTGTAGGATTTTATGTAAATAACTGTGTAATGCAAAACTGATGGCAATGTAAAGGTTTTTTAAAACAGAATTCATGTGAAGCGCTGTGAAATTTTGGAAACTGGAAATATTTTCATGTGACAGCAATCCTTTTAAGTCTTGGTCACACTCAGACTTAGCTGTTAGTTGTTGTTAAACTATATTTCTCCAAACCGAGACTGTTCCTAATACTATCTACAACAGGTAAGATATTAACTGCTCTCCATCCATCCACAGAACCCGACTTCAAAAGATTTGAACTATCCCTTTGAGACTGTTACCATATAAAATAAATCAGAACTGTTGTCCTGAGCAAATAGGTGGATTTTACCCAGAGAGGACAGGAATTTTAGGTGCCAATGAACAACATTCAAAATGTATTTCAAGTGCGTTCTTATCTTGATTGCTTGTATTAGAACAATTAATTGCCATTGTGTTACCAAAAAAAAGCTACAAATGTGTCTTTATTGTATACTGCTTAGCAACAGTATCTTTACAGTACGTAAAGATGATAAAAACATTTTACCAATATCTGATTATTATTTGAGCAGTTCTGCAAAGATACAGTAGAATAGTTCATTCTCACAAAACACTGGCCCACACATGTAACTCCACTCACCAGAGCTCCGAAGGCAATGATCTTGAGTACACACTCCAAGGAAAAGAGGGAGGTAAACACTATGTTCAGGTTGGCTAACACAGCTTCGTAGGTGGGAGAAGCTTCGTCATACTATAAACAAATGCACACATACACAAAGGGAGCACATTGACTTAGGCCATAAACACAGAGAAATGTGCCTTCATGAAAACACACAGTCACTGTCAGGGTCAAAAAGGAGCATAAAGAGACACATTTCAGCATATCACATTCAGAGTCAATTAATTGTAAAACAGTGATGTCTGAATCAGTCTGCTTTAATTGTATGTTTTTTTCTATAAAGGGATGGCAGAAACAGCAAAAGGTATGAAATAAAATTTAAGGACCTGACAGTAACATCCATCCCGGGCAATCCAATCACAAACAGACAAGTCTAAATGCAGGTGTGGACACACTTGATCAACTGAGGATGTATTTAGATCTGATCTCTCTGACCACATTCAGAAGTAGTCATACACTTTTATCCACATTTGTTTAACAGCCTAAATGCAAATCTGTTCTGAACCACACTGAAGAACCACCTACTGTTTTGACTTCATGACTTCATGCGAGCACTTGAGTTATTAGCTGCATGGTTTCACACCCTGGAGCGCACCACTTGCTGACTCTTACATATATCGAGCTCTGTTACTACCTTACTAGGTGGCTCAAAGGCATAACAGCAGCTGGTCGACTTTAACCCTCCCATACGTCTTTGGTCCTTACATAAATCACATTGAGATGGGAGGAAGTCGTCTTGAAACACATTGAAAGTGTTTTGTGAAATAAGCTTAAGAGTTTATTTGCTTATAGAGCAGGTCATCTGATCACGCTGGATCACTCAGGATGCATTTCACTGCCCGATATGAAAACTCATATGCAGAGCTGTCCACTTGTGTTCAGATTAGAGAGAATACATGTTAGTGCCAGGTCTCAACAGGTAACTAAAAGTTATCTTAATAATTGTAGCTTGTAAAACATTACCTTCATCATCAGCACTATCGTGTTGAGTGCAATCATAGCCATGATCGTATACTCAAAAGGTGGCGACACCACAAACTCCCACATTCGATACTGAAAGCTCAGCTTGTTCTGAGGCATGTGGCGTGTCAGAGGCTTGGCGTTGATGGCAAAGTCTATACAGGCTCTCTGTCCCAAAAAAAAGAAGAAAAAGCATGAGTCTTATCTCATTTTTGTTTTCCTACAGCGCTGACATACTGTTCCTTTATTGTTTCTCACCTCATTCTTTTCTAAACTGTAGTCCTCCATCATCTTGTCTCCCTGTTCTTGGAAGGTGATGATGATGAGAGCAACGAAAATGTTGACGAAGAAGAAGGGGAAGACCACGAAGTACACCACGTAAAAGATGGACATCTCCATCCGGTATCCCGGGCTTGGGCCCTGATTCTCATAGGTCGCATCTACTGAATGTTTTAGCACCCTGTGGAAGTGGAGATGGGGACATGGGACGGTTATAGGATGCCAGAAAATGCAAACATGCTGTAGGACAATGTGCTTGTTACTGTAAACTCACTGCGGCCACCCCTCTCCAGTGGAAACAGTGAAGAGGGTGAGAAGGGCCCAAGCCACGTTATCATAGTGGAAATCGTATTTCTTCCACTCCCGCTTCTGCGCCCTCACTTCGTTATCACGCTCATACACCAGATATTCACCTCTGAAAATCATCAGTATGAAAAAATGGCTCTCATATATTGGCTTTTTGAGCAGATACAGAAGATATCAACATTTGTGCTTAAAAGAACGATATGAAGCAGTCAAAATGTATGAAGAGAAATCAAATTAAACGTTATACTGGTGAGCAGAACATTTCAGAGCACAGATGATCATAACTTGCTCCTCCTGACCTGCAGTCACGCTCAAACTCTTTGGACTCATCAGTGCAGTAAAAAAAGCGCCCCTTGAAGAGCTGCACAGCCACCACCGCAAAAATGAACATGAAGAGCAGGTAGACGATCAGGATGTTCAGCACATTCTTCAGAGAGTTCACCACACAATCAAACACGGCCTGGGTTGTTTTAGGGAGCAAGAGAAAAACACGAGAATATTTGTTGTGGTCTTTGGTAACATCCTGACAAACCTCCCTGAGGAGAAGCGTTGTGTTGGTGAACATACCTTGAGCTTGGGGAGACGTTTAATAGTCTTCAAAGGACGTAGCACTCGCAGAACCCTCAAAGACTTGATAGTACTGATGTCTTTTCCCTTACTGCTCCCCCTACATGTGAGCATGTACACACACAATACACATAAATTCAGCATCAGCAGGTTCAAGTGTATATAACAGCCTTAGTCCTTTTGATTCCAAAATGGCCGTGGGCAGCCATTTCTTGATGGTCCGAGTTAACTCGAAGTGAGTAACTGCGTCTGAGTTAAATACATAGCAACACATGCAGCGTTGCTATCATATTACACGTCAGCCTTTTTTCTAAGTGTTACATTAGCACTGCAGCTACATGCTAAAGTTAGATGGTACTTTAAAACTACAGTACATGCTGACATACACTAATTCCTCTCCGAACGCTGTCTTGTAGCTACATTTGTTAAAACACTTTGCAATATATTTCAATGCTTTCCACATGTGGCTAAAGCCTCGGCTTGAACATGCCCAGCCAATGGTGAAATATATTCATGCTGCATTGAAACCTTGCTTTCCATGCCGCAATATTTCTTCCTTTTTAGCAGCAATCTGAGTGATGGAGACTTTTAGAGAGGGTTTTAGCTGTAACGTCAGTGGGACTTGGTTTCATGGCTAACTATCAAAACAAAACGGCCCTCCTGAAAAATTCACTGAAAAAAAAAAGTTTCATGTCTATTGTGAGTCACATATCACTGTTTCTCAAGGAGGTAAACACTTTAATCGACAGCCAAACCCTCTCTTTATATGAGTCAACATCTCTAGAAGCTCTAAAATACAACTAGGATTAGCTGCTTTGCAGCATTGTTCAAACAACATGGAATCTTGTCTTGAAGGGCTTTTAGCCAAAACAAAGAGATCATAGACAGCATTTCTTGATGAGCTGCCAGTCAAGCCTCGACGCAAGGTGAAAATCCCAAGTCTACTTTTTATGATTAGTTACACAATGACACAATAAATTGGACTGTTTGTATGATAAATTGACTGAAATTCAAAAGAGCAACATTTATAATGTAATATAATGTAGTTATTTAAATCAGTGGTTAAGTTCACAGCACAGACAGGGACTCTTTAAGGAAATTTTAAAGGCCTTTTTTATGTTTATTGTTCATAGATCAAGTTTCTCAGGGTGAAGAGATTAAGTTCAAAGGTTGCTAAAATGGTTCTTTCAGGAGACAGCAGCCATGTTTACAGCTGCCTGGTTCTTCCAGCTGTCACACCAGATGGTAGTCTGCTGGTGGTTACATACATACAAATGTGAGGCTCAGTGTGCATGGGTACATATGGGAACATTTGTGTAAAGCATTCAGTTTCTTGTCCCATTCTCATCCTTTTTTAGTTTTTTTTTTCCCCACAAGATTCCTTACTTCTTGATTTAAATTCTGTCTTTATTCATCATGTGTTTTGGTAAATCTTCTATCAGCACAGAATGTCATTTAGCATCTATGTCATTCAGCTGCGATATAATGCAGGTTAATACAAGGTTTGGCTGCATTAATAGCAGAGTAGATCCATGATGAACAATGGATAAATACAAATTTCAGCTGTTATGCTGCATGGATGGAATGGAAACAGGATGGTGATCAGAAGAACGTATGCAGAGAGTGCAGAAGAAGGAGGAGAAAGACAAAGAAGGACAGAGAACTTTACCCGCCACCGCTGTTGGAGATCCAAACGAAGAGATGAGGAAAGAGTGAAAGACAGCAAGAAAAAAGACGGGAGTATACCAAAGACAAAGGGTGGGAGAAAGACACAGGATGGGACACAAAGAAAGGAGGTAAAACATCCATATGAGACACAGAATAAGGGTAAAAGGAAAACACAAGATCTTGCTTTTTGTTAGATCAACCCTAAAACCAAGAGACTATTGCTATCAAACTAAAAAGATTTAAATATCAACAGTGAAAAGACCACTGAATACATTAATCTGTACATTAGTACTACCTTTAAAGGACAATAATAATAAACTATAAACTGTAGGTTAAAATGCAGGATTTAACTACTAGAGACATCAACCAACATGTCTGCATAGAAAACCTCTTTACGCATACAGTAGAATAAAAAGAAGTGATGAGTGTTGAAGAATCCCTTCAGGCTCAGAATCCAGTTTGGACAAGAATTAAACTGCAGAAAAAACCAGGACAGCAGCAAAAATGACAAAAGACGGTGGAGCTCTCAGACCTGACTGATTGGATTAAAGGAGCGATAAACATCTCCAACAAGACTACTGATCCTTTCTAGAGCGCTGTTTGATTTCCAGCAATTGAATTAAGGTGTTATCTTGATGTGAATGAATCTGGTCTGACTGGTTTCCATCTATCCATTAGCCATTAGTGCTGTAAAGCTCGACTGTGGTTAAAGCAGGTTTATTGGTTAAATTCCTAATAAATGGTTCAAGCAATTTCACCATTAATTTAATCACATTATGACTGTGCACGCGTAGCAAGTAATTAATCTCCAACAGGAGAGATCCGAACACAAAACTAACCCACATATAAACACATGAAATGCAACATGGTTGAAGAACACAAAGTTATAGATAGTTGTGCACATATGTAACTGTGCTCACACAAAAAAACACAAACAGATTCAACTAAAACATGGAGGGAGAATTTTAGTGAAAAACACTCACATATAAAGATGATTCAGATACTATGACCTGGGACAAAAGCCAGTCCTAAAGGGCCCACTCAGTGACATCACCAAGACTGTTTTTTCAGCACGATGGATGGCAATTTGTCATGTATTGCCTACGGATACGTGTATTTAGCATAACATTAGCACTCATAGTTGAGCGTGTAAATATTGTTCTTAAGTAAAAACTATGGCAAGACCACTGTACCACACTAGAGTCTGAGTTCTAAGTTTTGAGTCCAAATAGTGAGTTGCCAGCATACTGTCTGTCACACCAAACCTCCAAGCTTGGCTCATCATCAAACCTTGTCCAGAGCAGGATACCGGGACCTCGCTCTTTAAGATGAAGGCAGTCAAGGACATGTGGAGGCTGGTAGCCAAGCCCAGACTAGAGTCTGATTCAGGCAGCGGGGTGCCCCACATCAAAAAGGCAATTCATTGTTGAGCAGAGGAACTGGAAGCATGTTACCCAGGTGATAGAAGGACATGCCCCACACATGAGCTCCAAGGATTGGACTGTACTTATTTTAAGACAGAGAGGCCTACTGGATATGTGGGAGTGGGGACTGTTTTTAAAATGAACAGATTATTGCTGAAGATGTGACAGCTATTTTATTCATTTTAATAAGAAACTTGATTTCACCAGGAGCCACTCAGTGTAATAAACTAACAACAAAGCATGTTTTGTTGTCTAAAAAGTCACAGGTAAACAAAGAGATCACATGATTCACTAATGGCTGAATGGGCCCTTTAAATGGAGCATCACCATATGAGCTGTAAGTACTTGTCTCTTTTATAATTTCTTTCTCAAGCTGGAAAAGCTTCCAAACTCCACTTGACCATACGCCATCCTGTTCAAACCATTTTCACTGAAGATTTGGACAAGTGATACCAGAAAGATTTTCACTTGTTGATAATATTAGTTGTTGTTTTTTACTGTGAGGTGAGATTTTTCACTGACATTTATGCAATTATACTGGAAAAACCAAACTAGAAAAATAATGAAGACACCAAAGTCCCTCATTTACAAAATAAAATAGTTATTTTTTCACTCTAGGTAAACTCAAAAGACAGAAAATCTATTTTAAAATTTTAGAATTTATTATCCAAAAGAAAATCCCATGGCATATAAAATCTCAACAGTGAATTTTAAGCTTCTGAATACTGGTGAAGATGTGTTTGTGTGTGTGTGTGTGGTTGGGAATCACTCTTGTATTCCACAACTCTCTGTCATAAGAAGTTTAAGACCTCATAGTGATCTTGAAATGAAAACAATGTTTACAATGAGGTCAAAAAAGCATTTCTTCAAATTTTCAAGGGGATGGGATCGTTTCTCCTTCACATCAACAAAACATTTAGTTTGTATGGAAGTTTTTGAGAGTAGTTACATCAACGAGATTCTAGGTTTGATCTATGAGCAGTGAAGTAAAAGAAGGAAAGAACAAAACAGTAAAGGAAGGAGGGAACTGTCCAAGTGGGGCGAAGTAGATTGCTACTATCTTGAAAAAAACTCCAGTTTCAAACATTACAGTGGCTCATGCGAAACTTGCATTTGATCCCAGAAGTGTACCAGTAGTGAGATAGTAAATATGAGATAGTAAATGAATAGAACAGCCAACATCCTGTGTAGCAAAAGAAATAAAAAGAAAAACATAGGTTTAATTTCACAAGATTGCTTCTTTTCTCAATTACATCCCTAAATTCCATTTTTGTACCTAGCATAAAACATTCTAACTCACTTACAAACTACTTTTTAATCCTCACACTCATGCAGATTAACCAGAGTTTAAAGTACCTGCTTTGTCGAGGAGGAAGGGTGTGAAGATTTTTGGAACCAAGTTCAGCATGACCTGGCCTGGCTTTGCATTGGGCCCTTTAACTCTAGAACGCCCTGGGCACTAAAGGGTTACAGGTGCACAGGGTGGTCCTCACCTCTCACATGGGGGAGAGTAGGTAGATAGGAGGAGGAAGCTGGTACACTATTTTTTTTTCTTTTTTTTTTTTTTTTTTGCAGTGGTTTTAAGCAGATGGAGGAGGGCTTTAAAGGAGGAGCTAAGAAAGTGAAGGACTACAGGACCAAAAGATGGATGTAGAAAAAAAGTTTAAAAATGGCTAAATGACGACAACTTGCCATTTGTACAGTACAGCAAACAAAAATGCTTAAATAACGAGATGATAGGTGACAAGAAAATAGAGAGTTGTTAAAGGATGAGCAAAGATGAATGGAATAGGAAGAAAAAAAACAAAAAACTAGCAGGAAGGAAGGGAAAGACCAAAAATGAACCATTTGTGAGTAAAGAGGAACAGTGGAGGCAGGACTCCAAGGTAACAGTAAAGCTGGAAGAGGTGCAGGAGCAAGGAGAGGAGAGGGAAAGGAGGGACACTTACGTGAAGGCAAAGGCCACCAGAGCACCACTAACCACTATAAAGTCAAGGATGTTCCACAAGTCCCGGAAATAAGAGCCCTGGTGCAAGACCAACCCCAGATCCACCATCTGGAACAGAGACAGAAATCAGCCAAAGACGAAGCTTTATGAAGAGCTGACGGCATCTCAGAAATGTTGTTTGTTAATTGGATATTGTGCCTTCACCTTTATCAGCATTTCAAATGTGAACACTCCTGTGAAAACATAGTCGAAATAGCGGAGTACCTGCACAAAAAATAAATAAATAAAAGATGGTATGATTGACTGCTGCATCCAGCAAGAAGAAACTTTGATTGACATAATGCCTCATTCCTACATAAAGAATGAAACCCAAACATCGTCCCACATTGTTACATCAGAAAAATGGTAGACTCATAAAAAATATAACTGTTTTACTGAAACTCAAAATAACAACAAATTGGCGTGTTAAACATAAAGAAAACAAACCTGCATCACATGCTCACAATATTTTAAGCTTGATGGAAGCGATACGAGAAGTTAAGTTGACTTTCTTACATTGTTTCGAGGGGAATCAGGCCAGACGGGATCTTCAGCAGCCAAGGCGATACTGCTCATGGCAATGACCAGCAGGATGCACATCTCAAAATAACGTAAAGTGCAAACATAGTGGCATGCCCGTCGAAAGCTAGAGGCACATAAAAACATTTTCTTTAGCATAAATGATATGGATAACATTTATCCAATTTGCGGGTATAATCAACATCACTGAGAGGTTCAACTCCTACTTATTCATAGATCATTTAATGTTGTATCAGTGTTTCAGATATCCTGTTCACAAGTTTTACAAAGCAGCATTTAAACTGTAATCTAAAAATAAACAAGTCTGAATACAATTGAAAATGTGTTTTTATTAGTGTTGCTGTTTATAAAAGTAAATAAAACTTAGTTACTGTATATATGTAACTGTTACTTCTTCCAATAAAAGACATATTCTAATAAAAAACCTAAATTAATTTAATAGCTGTAATAAAACTGAGCTTGATATCTTATATGCCTTACATTTCTCATAAACTCTTTGTATTGTTAGTATCACATCTAACTCCATCCCTTGGGTTGTCTGATCAAAAATTTTGCTGTTTCAAAGTCAACTTATTTGTCCGTCTGTACATAGAGAAGCCCTTGGAAACCTACAGTAGAGTTGCTTCTCTTACTGCTTTGATTTTATGGTACAAAGATGGAATCTGGAAGCAAAATTGTTGGGCCTTTGAGACAGCAGCCCCGCATTGTTGCACTGAGCATGGCCTAATTCTGCAAAACCAAAGTGCTATTTCAAAGCACACTCTGAAGTGGCACAATCTGATTCCGTTTGGTGTGTGAAATGATAAAGGTGCAACATGGGGTACTTTTTAGGTGTAATTATAGCTCAGTCTCTGAGCAAAAATGGCTTAGGACTGATAATAGAGATCAGTTCATCACCATAACCGTTATGGGCCTATGTTATGCTGCGGTAAAGCAATGTTTATCCACTATTTATCTCAACCTTGTAGCCCTGAGTATAGCATAAATGCCTTGTAACTTTGAGTCTGGGTGCAAGTGATAGTGTGTGCTGACTGCTTGACACTTTTACTCCAAATCATCAAACATTAAGTTCTGAATCCAAAGATGAACTCAGCAGAAGTCAAATGCTGTAAACACCGTGGTGTCGATTAATGTACCCTGCTTACACATTGTTTACCTCAACATGTGTTTATGTATGTCTTACGGGTTAGTGGTGGACATGATAAACATGGAGCTATATGGCGGCATGGGCCTGGGACCTCCTTCACCTCCCTTATCATCATCATCATCCTTATCTTCCTTTGCTGGAAGAGGCTCGGTGTTGGCGTTTTTATTAACTGGATCAAAGCCAAGAAAACAAAATTAGAGGGTGCCAAGGGAAAATTTGCTTCTTGTTTGTTGTTTAAAAAGCGGCAGATGATAGAGAAAACACAGCACATTTTAGTTCTAGCCTCACCTTGCAGTATGGCATTAATGGATGGGAATATCGGCATGTCCACAGCTGTGTAGTCAGGGTGGGGCAGCCTGATCACACTGTGTGCACGATGATGTCCAATGTTCCCATAGCTATCTAATGTGACTAAACTCCCATGAGTACCACTTTTAGCAAGATGCAGGGCAGAGCCATAGCCAGGGACCACAGTATGATTGGCAAGTAGATTATTGTGACCGTCATTGGGTGGAGAAGAGCCAGAAACCAGTTTGGTATTCATGAGGTTGTCCATATCCTCACTGTACTGACTATTTTGCCTGGAGAGGCTCTTCTGGATGGGTCGTGTGGTGGAGAGGTTTGGGACACTGCATTCCCTTGAGAGAGTTAAAAAAAAGTCAACAAAGAAGAGGAAAAAAATAGAAGAATTGATTTGTAAGTTATGATAAGAAGAGTAGAGAAGAAATATTTGGAATCAGAGAACACCAGAGTAGAGAGACCTACTTCCGTCTGTGCTGGCACATTCTCCTCCCCTCTCCGTCTTGATTGCCGTGCCGACTTCTTCTCGGCTTTCTCTCGCTGCCGTCGCCAGCGCCCTCCTGCTCTCCTCCTTCTCCACCTCCCTCCATCCCTTTACTCCTGTGTCTCCCTGATTTTCCAGCTGCTCCTCCTCCACCACCGTCCTCCCCGGCTTCTGCACTTTTTCTGTGTGACCTGGGTTTCCTGTGCTCCGACTGTCCTCCCCCTTGACTGCCGCTCCGGGTATGGTGATGGCGCCTGGTCGGCCTCTCTTCCGAGCCAGGTCCAGGAATGACCGTAGCATCCAGTCGGACATGGGACTTGTGATGGTGGTGCTCACCTCTGCGGCTCCGCCTACTCTCTGTGGACTCCCCTCGATCAAGCGGAGGCCTGGGTGGGTTTGAACCTCCTCCGCCACCCCCACTCTGTTGGGTGTGGTGTTGTTGGAGCTGGGTTTGTTTGTGGAGTTCATCAGCAGGATGGTGCTGGGTGACACAGAGGTCCGAATTGTTGGCAGTGTTCTTGTTGGTGTTGTTGTTTCGGTTCTCGCGGGGGTCGACCACTAAGGGCCGATCCAGATGGGTTTTCATATCTGGACGGTTGTGACGTGCAAAGTTGACCTGTGAGGAGATAAGAGAACAAAGAAAAGGCAAAATAGAAATGAATAAAGATGGATTAAAAGAATAAATGTCTACAATCAATTTCACTTTCTAATTAGATATAAAGTTGCAAATTGTAACATGAGCAGCTGTATATTTGAGTCACTTTTAGGAAATTCCAGCCAACTTGTGTACACTAGTACCACAAGTCTAAGGGCTTTTCTTTGCCTTGTCCTTTACATTGTTGTGCTCCTCCCTCCCTGTCCTTGCCTTCCAGCGATCATCGGTGTCCAGCTCGTTGTAGAGGGCCTCGCGGCTGGATGCCAGAGTCTGCTTCCTCAGCTCCTTGGTGCGCTGTTCCCACACTGACTTATTCACCCCTTTAGTGTGGTTTCTCTGCTGCTCTTTACTGCAGATAAAGCAAAGAGAACAGGAAAAAAGAGAGTTGGCAGCATTAGGACCTGCGTTAAGACTTGATGTTGTGAAAATATACACCCAAAGACATGGGAATGATGACGTGAAAACCAACAGCAAAAATGTAAGTACGTAAAATAGCCAGGACATAGAGACACACTGGGACCCACAGACATTTAAGGGTCATTTGGCTGGGCCTGCAGAACAGGTAACATCTCAACAAACGTTAAAGAGATAGTACAGATTTTTTGAAGTAGAGTTCTGTGGAAGAGTTATGAACAACTAGTATCTTACCTATTGTAGACAGCCTTTTGAACAACCTTAGTTTGGAGAAATTGAGTTTAATTTTGACTGAATTAACAATATTGAGTAGACTATGTGAGATCAAGACCAGAGTTGATCGCTGCCAATTTGAAGCAACTCCAGTGTCCAAGATTTCATAATGGTTTGTGCAGACTTCAATTTAGAAATCTTTACATTGCTGTCAGTTTCACATTACACAGTTATTTACATTCATGATTCAATGATGAATCATTCAATCGTTTGTTTTTTTGCAAGTGCAAATAGCAGCAACATTTAGCTGCAGCACTTTCAGTTCAGCCTGAAGCACTTCTAGCATGAATATCATGAAATTTCTGCAGGAATGACCATGTAATGAACAATTAGCAGCAATGTAAAGGTTTATTAAATAGGGTTTGCACAAACCGCTATAAGATTTTTGAGATTAGAGCCGTTTTTAGATAGCAGACATTACTTGCCCAAGATATAAATCCATCAATCTTTTTGAAATAAACTCTGTTTCCCCAAACTGAGGTCATTTAAAGAGCTATCTACGACATATAAGATATTAATTGTTCATAATCTTTTCATAAATCCTTTCTTCAAAAGTTTTGAACTATCCTTTTAACTCTGAGTGTCTACACAGCTTCCCAAAGCATAAGATAGTTCACCCTTACTTTGGTACACCATGTGAGGACACAAAGTGGAGGATAAAACTGAGGCGAGGTCTGAAAGTGTTGTTAAAATCCATCCTTAAACAATCCTTGTTCACACTGTTTACTAAACAGTATTTGTGCAGGAGAAAAGAATGAAAATGTTGCCACAAAATCTCCACTGAGCTGACTAAAAAGAAAAAAAAAAAATCTCTTAGCGACCACCTCCTTTCTTACCCTCCGAAACGTCTATCAACTTTAACTTCATTGTCTCTCAGAGCCAGCAGTCAACCACAATAAAGCAACAGCCGTGCTGCGAGGAGAAGGCAAAAAATAAAACAACAACAACAAAAGAAAAAACTCTTTGAAAAGTAAGCGAACACAAACAACAGCTAAAGAAAGCCTGGAATGTAATTTATAAAGGAAAGTTTGGAATAAAAGGAAAAGGAAAGGAGGCTAATCTAAAACACAAGAGAAAGCAAGGAATGGTTGTAAAATCAAACAGAAAGAAGTCAGAAATGAATAAACAAATAAATAAATAAATACCAGTCCAGAAAGGGGTCGGACGCGTTGTGACACTCACTGTGTACTTTGTTGCTGAGGAGGGAAACAGCTAGTGAGTGAGATGACACAATAAAACAGGAGGAGGATTTCATTCCAAAATGAGCCATCCCACCACTTCAAAAAATTGTGACTAAACTGAACTACATGTACAATAAAAAGTACAATTAACTGAATCAGAAAAAATAATACTAATATATATTTATATATATATGTCTGTCCTAAATGTAAATATGTTTTTGCCAAATAGTTTCTGCATTTTGGAATACAATCCTTCACATAGAGACACAACAAAACATCTACATTAAACATTCACACAAACCACCAACTCTGCAGTCTGCTCCACCTCTCAGTTACAGACGGTCCCATTTGTGCTGTCCTTTCACAAATTCAATCTCTTACTTACCCTGCATGCGTTCTACTGTTACCACTAGGTGTTTTTTGTCTTTCGCATCATGGGATTTTTTAAAAGTGGGATTATGTGGAGTAGTGATTAGTGGCCAATATCTTACCTGCAGCAGACAGCAATTAGAATGATTTAAATTTGGAGATTTAAGGAGGGCATTTTATTAAGTAGTCACGTTATTAGCTAGTCAAACCACTGCCTATTGTAGAGGGTGTTTCAGACATCTAAAACAATTCTTACAGTGGTTTAAGCCAAAGCTATATGTGATGCATTTCTACATTGCATTACTTTTGTATCAAGTAGTTACAGTAAAGGCGTAACGGTATATGTACTGACACCATGATGGTTCAGTTTGGGCAGGTGCATGAACTAGACAATAAAAATGACAGTGACAGGTGATCGCCACTTCCATCTAGAAGTGGGAGCATGTTTTATTTAACTAGATTTTGTTTGCAGCCACAACAGAAAAGAAGAAGAGTAAAGTACTATCTAAGCGCTGTACAGCAAACAAAGCATATCTGGTTCAGAGTAACATACAGACGATTGAAGATCTGCCTGTTTAATTCAAGTCAGTTCTGTGGGAAAAGCTCTGCGGTGCACGGATAGCGGACAGCTGCAGCAGAGGAAGACGAGAGGTGCATATATGGCAGGCAGTTGTACCCTGTAATCAGTGCACAAGTGAAAAGTACTGTGGCTGATGATGTTTTTATTTTACTGTGACGTTTCCAGCGGACAAATCCTCCATTTCTGTAAATAAACTGCAACCATAGTGCCTCCCTACTAACAAGGGTGATTTGTTTTTCTATCTCCATTTCTGAAAAAGGTCATTGTTTGTTGAAAAAAAACACGAGCGTTTAGCATTTGTTTCGCAACCGCAACATCTACACAGCAAATTCAAAAGTGTTAAATGTTTTGGTGTTAGCAGACTTTGTGCAAAAGCAGAGTTAATTTTACACTTATAGAGTCACATTCTGTTCATGTAACTCTGGGATGTATATTATTAGTAGTTAAAATCCAGTGTTAAAACAAAGTG
>NC_051441.1:13065830-13110346 GCF_001649575.2 Kryptolebias marmoratus | reverse complement strand
AAATCTAACACTGAATTAGTGTTAGTAAGTGTTAAATTATTAACTCCAGCAGATTTGATATTTGACACTTTATAAGAGTTAAGGTACCAACTCTCCAAAAAGAGTTAAATTAACACTTTCTGGTGTGGACCCATATAGACACTTTAAACGTGTTGAAATCAAATCTGACAGTGTTAATCTGGGCCTCCTGGATTTGCTGTGTATTTTGTCTAATGTAAAAGTGATGCAGTGTAAAAGTTTACAAAAAATAATATTCTCTGAAACAATGAAATTTCAACCCTTGAACTGTTTTAAATGGCTAAAATCAGTCAGACTAGCTGTTAGCTTGATTCCTCCAGGAGAATTTCTCTTCGATTCTTTAAACTCATTCTTCTGACAGCTGCCTACTTCAGGTAAGATACTGACTACCAATAACTACTTCACAGAATGCCACTTCCAAAGTCACAAACTATTTATTTAAGGAGTGTTTTGAATTTTAATAATATAACCTGATCCTACAGAGCCGTTCATTTTGGGTTTTGTGTAACTTTAAAGGCAGCCTTCTTTCCAGGGGCAACACAGAATATCTTCTTAAGAGATTCTTCATGCACCACTGGTGGCTCCATATTGAAAATCCCTGCTTGGAAAAAAAACAAGAACCCCCCCCCCACACACACACACACACACACACACACACACACCCTCACCCACTAAATTTCAATAGATTTCTCAAATCCTTACACAAATTAGGGATTTGGATTTACACTGAAACAGTAGAAAGGAGGGCACCAAGAAAGCCCTGCTTAACTGAAATTTAAATCAATACTCCACTATAAAATCTATGCTAGGTTTTAAAGTCCAAAAGGTTTATGCAATGTACAGGTACATCTGTCATATTTCCATTCATAAAGGTGGTAAAGCTGACCAGGTTTGTAAGTGTACAGTAAATGAATGGCAGAATGGCTATTCACACTAAGCAGACACACAGACATTTACACAGTATTAAAAATAAAATTTGAACCCCAACAGGAATAACATGTAAAGTAAACTTACTAATAAACAAACATAAATGGTTACAGCACAGTGAAGTACAGTGCAATGCGAAACATGAAAAATAAAGTGTGATTCATGAAATGATGAACATGTTTGTGTTTGTTGGGCCTGCTTCTTTAAGACATCTGTGCGAGATGTTGGCCTGATGTATCAAAGCGGTAAGGTCAGGACTGTGTGTACCTGTGATGACTACAGTCTTCCTGTTGCGCAGACCATATTGTGGCGGGAGCTTGTGTGTGCCTGTATGTGTGCAGGAGTGGGAGTGTGTGAACTTTACCGACAGCAAAAGGAAAGACCCCCGTGTATACAGGGAGAGGAGATCAAAGACTCGTCTGTCCGAAAAGAGAGCAGGACCAGAGCAGGGTGTGTGTGTGTGTGTGTGTGTGTGTGTTTGTGTGTGTGTGTGTTTTATTATGGACAAGAGAGTGAACATGGCTGGACTGGTAATCTGGCATATTGGGCATTTTCTCAGTGGGAGGTCACACTTTTTCTTTTTTTTTTTTTTTTCCTACACAAATTTAAAACCCACAGTGAACCTGCAACAAGCTTTTAGCACAGAAAGGTTTGAATTTTCAGGGATTTTTTTTCATAAAGGCTAAGAGTTGAAATCTTCAGTAGAGAGAAAAAAACTTTACGGCTCCATAAACCCATACTTATGATTAATACACATGACAACATATTATTTTCTCACAAAAACAGCATGTAATTTGTGAGAAAAATTTGGGGTTTTGCGTTGCCATATTGCTTGCCAAACTTTCCAACATTTTAAAATAACTAGAAAAAGTGCTATTATGTGTGATGATGTTGTCGTTTACAGCCACAGGTGACAGTTTCCACTGACAAGTCATTGGGTCTGCAGTGTTATTTACATCACCGTAAAGTATTTAGTGCCAAAATCTATTAGTTAGTCTCAGTTACATTGTATTTCCCCACAATGGGAATCAAAAACTACTCATGTAATGTAAGAAATACCAATCTAATGATGATGATCAGAAAAAAAGGAAGTATAGAAAGATCTTAATTTCACAAAACGACTTGTTGTGCATTACTTCCTTTTTTCCCCTCAAATTTCTAAATTTAGGTATGATAGAAAGAGATGTATAAATGTGTGGGGGGGTTTACAAACAGATGGATGATACCAATATTTCAAACGATGCAGTGCAGTTTATTGTCCTTTTTCCCATTGTACAAATTCTTGTATAAGTGCTTAACATTCAAGATCCAGGTGTCAATGAAAACTTCAAGTATGTCACAGTGACATAAAACTCACGCTGCGATGGAGAGGTTGGCGGCTGACAACGGGCTGACTTCAGCCACCTCCTTGGCTTTCTGCAGGGCGATCTTCTGACTGGCAGCCTCTTCTTCCTCCTGCTCATCCTGCAGAGGCACATTATAGAAGAAGAATCAAAAGCTAAAAGAGGTGCAAATGAAACAAAGAAACAAAAAAGCCTATTCATAAAGGGTGACTTTGGGAGGTTTTAAGTGCAAGAAAGATTGCTTACGTGTTTATGAAAAATTGGACCATACTTTACCTTGGTCAGTTCTTGTGCGTTAGCCAAATTGTCCACAGCGATAGCCAAGAACACATTAAGCAGAGTGTCTGAACACAGAGTTAAAAGCAATCCAGTTTATGGGAGACTGTTTTTTTACAAGAGTACACACAGCATGTCCATAAAAAATTAGCTAGAGCACTTGTATTATATAATACTTGGCCAAAATGGCCACATGAGAAACAGTTTGCAGCATCATTCATACTGACTCTGCCAAATTACAATAAATATGTGGTGTAAGCACGGTGGTGATTAAATAAAATAAAAGTGATTTAAAGTGTAAAGCATGGTCTTATCTAAGTGTTTTGTGTGGTTGCTTGTTTCTTTGCCACTCTCAAAGGATACAGTTGCCAAAAAGGGTGAGGACAATGAAGAAGACAGAGAAGGCCATTCCTTTGTTAACTCCGCCCTGAGACTTGATGCCATCGTACATCACCATGTTCCAGTCCTCACCAGTCAGGATCTATTATACACACACACACAGATATTCACACAACATTCACAGATGTAACCAGACCACAATCTGGATTCCTTTACGACAAGTTTTCCACAATCATTCTTAGTAAAGGTGTGTAAAAATACAGAAGCAATATTCCGTATTTTTTTACAGCGTCCTTTGTGAAAATTATTCATTTCCTAATACAGACATCGCCTTTTCCAACCGTTTTGCCTCTCTCACTATCATCTTCTTTTCAACAGAACATTGCCACTGCTCACCTGAAACACTGTCATTATTGCTGCGGGGAAGGTATCGAAATTGGTCGGAGGGGTGCCGTTTTCAAAATTAAACCTAGTAGGAAAAAAGCACAAAGAAACAGAAATGAAATGAAAAGACAAGTGTGGAGGGGAAACTCACAGAAGACAGAGAGCAAAAAAGCTACAAGTCGACTAAATGACTTATAACTTTGCAATTAATTGAAGCTGGTCTCTTGAAAGAAAATTAAATTAGGTCTATTAAGACAAGAGGTGAGACAAGGAAAGAGTACTCACTGTCCTCCGAAGAGCTGCATGCCCAGCAGGGCAAAGACAACTATGAAGAGGAAGAGCAGGAAGAGCAAGCTGATGATGGACTTCATGGAGTTGAGCAGTGAGACGACGAGGTTACGCAACGATGCCCAGTACCTGACGAGCAGACACAAAAGGTGTGTGTTCAGTTCGGCTTCATGTGAGTAAAACAATGCTTTTTATTTAAATACAGAAAGCACGAATGTTTCTTTGACTCACTTGGTGACTTTAAAGATCCTTAATAACCTGAGAGCTCGGAGCACACTGATGCCAAACGATGTGCCCGGCTGGATGATGGACCACAACACTTCAAATATACTACCACTTATCACCTGGCACAAATACAAACAAGTGTAAAAATGAGTTTATTCAGCATAATGAACAAATAAGGTGCAGATGTCTGCAGTATGGAAGTATTTTTGAAATAGTAAATGAGAGCAGTTCAGCAGCTACTAGCAATGTTTGCAATTTGGGTATTTCTCATGGTGGTAGAAATGAAGCTACCTTCAATGCTACCAATTTATTCAGGCATTCATAATCCAAAGAACTGGCTGAGTACAGCAAGTTCACCCAGATGACTCGGAGCTAGCATGGCTAAGCAGCACGCTTTAGAGGAAACAAGTTTCCACGGGACAGCGATAAGGCAAAAAGGATCTAAAGAAGGAGCTCTGGGTGACCAACCCACTTCTGTGGTGGAAAATAAAGGTTTTCATCAAGCTGTATGAAACAGTTTGTTATCACCTGGCTTGTATTTTTACCTTGTTGATAATAAATAAAAAAAAAGAACTTGAGGATCGACAAGAACTTAAGTTTTTTTTATTGCACCGTAGAACTATTGAGGGGTCAAGCACACGATCAACCTAATAACTTTAATGACTTATGGTATATCATCTGCAGGTTTGTAATGTAAAAAAAAGCAAAATAATGCAGCTATCAGATTGAGACTCTGTATTGGCCAATATTTTATCTTAAACGACTCAGATCAGTATTGGAAACAAAATATCTTTATCGGGGCATTTATAAATTTGTATTTTTCTGTGTATGAGGTGCATGCTCTGGTCCAGTGCGGGATCTTACGATGCAATCGAAGCAGTTGAATGAGGAGTTGAGGTAGGCCTGTCTGCCCAGGCCATACAATTTTATAAACATCTCTGTCAGGAATATTCCCAGAAAGATGAATTCAGCATAAACTGCTCAGGGAGAAGAAGACAATTAAAGAGAAGGGAAAAGACACAGACAGGTAAGAGTTTGTATTGGTTACTTCTCCATTTAAAATTGACATAGTTATTATATTACTGCATGCTGAGCTGCTTTCTGGATTTCTTTTTTACAGTGTTACTGTCAGAAAGTGGTTAGGAAAGAGTTAAAAGTAGTGCTTACTTTAAGAAAAAGAAAGAAAAATGGCTGTGATAATTACTTGCACATTTTTTTATATAAATTTCTGCTCTTTAAATAACAATAATACAAAGCAACTGTTTTAATCCACATCCTGGTTGTGTTTAAATGCGCTTGTCTGTTGGCGTTTGTGTTATCTTTTTCATGGATTTAGTCACATTACTAAAGACTTTACGTACCCACTCCCTTCCAGTAATCTGTGCTCAAAGTATGTGTGTATTTCTGGAGATAATCTGAGCACAAAGTGAGCTTGTGTTTCCCTCCTACTCACATAGAAAATCTGAAAGTGGTTCAGGCTGGTTGTAGTGCACTACAGCCACACACAGTGTGTTGAGGCCCACCAAACACAGTACAGTCCAGTAGAAGGCCTGGGACTTAACCACGCGTCGCACAAAAAAGCGAAACCGGCGCTCCCGCCGCTTGAACGTTGATCCCTCCAGTTTTGAGCTTTTCAGACTGGCACGGGCGAACGGTGAACCTGCAGATGTTTGAGATACAATAAATAACATTAACCTCCCTCTGAGATGACAAGATGCACACATTTGAAAAACAAAAAAGGTTGGATATTCGGCTTTAATATTTGTCTGTCAGTATGCAAAAAAGATGCAATCGTGGAAACAATGTCCTGCAGCATTAACAGTATTTAACAACAGAGAAAATCAGACCAAATAATTAGTGACTAAAAATATTTCCTACATATTGTATATTTCCAAGTGCATCAACAAAATCATGATAATTTAATCATAAATTTCAAAACTGCAGTAACAAACAGGTTTGTGACATAATTACTGAACTTAACTTAAACGCACAGCAGGAAGCTCCTAGTCAAACATACTTTCATGCAAATATAGAAATATGCAACGCTTATATCAAGTAAATACCAAACATGTATTAAAGAAATTCAACAATTACATATTTCTGAAACCTAAAAGGTGAGTCTAAAGAAAAGGTAGGTGTAACATACAGCAGTCTACAGGTAACTTAACAAATTTGTGCTGCTTCAATAAAATGTAAATACCTTTAAAAAAAAAGTATAAAAAGACAGTTTAAATAAAGTCTATCTGGAATCGTTTCCTAAGATGAGAGTGTTGGGGATTGAACAGTGAAGTGGGAATGAGATAACAACAAAAGGTTTAAGACAGGAGAAAGATGAGATGCTTCCGGTAAGAAAAAAAGAAATCCTTGGAAAACACAAGCAGAGAAGAAGACAAAACAAACAAAGGGCAGGAGAGGGAAGGAGCGGATGGTCAGATAATGCTGAAATGCAAGATAAGATAGCATCTCTGTGTACCTGCGGTTTGTCTTTGTGCGACTGTGCGTATGGGAGAGTGAGTGAGACAGAAAGTATCTTACCTACTGCCAGGTCCCCCTCCCCTTCCTCCGGGTTTAAAAGCTCTGCTTTGCTCTTATGGTTCTTTGTGGCTCTCCTACGAGAACCTGGAACAGGAAACAACATCTCATCTATAACATTATAATGCTGACTGGTGTCTTGATTTGTTGCATTAATAGCTTTATTGGAAAAACACACTCATATAAGCACTAACACGGTGGAACTTCATACCGTCATAATCATTTTCATTTTCATCATCTGCCAAGATGACTTCTTCTGCAAAGAACACAAAGCAAATGTGTTACTGTTACCTCAAATCATTTGTCTTTGTTTTTGTTTGCAAGACAAACAAAGACATATATAAAAAAAACATTAACCTCACAAATTATTAACAGAATAATGCAACAACAACAACAAAAAAAGGTTAAAGATCTTATACAGACAGCAGGAATGCATTAATAATCACATAAAAAGTAAAAACATTAAAACTAACAAACAAGTAAAACCTAAAAATCGAAGAACAATTAATATATTTGTCAAGAAAATCAAATGACAACCTTTATCATTTGTTGATTTCTTTCCAAAACATTTGATGTACAATAACTTCTAAAGTGTCTACATGGACACAGCCTTTTTAATAACCCATTGTCTTTTCAATTTTTAATTAAAACTAGAAACAAAGACTGCACCTGCATGAATTGAGTTACTAATCCTCACCCTTTTAGTTTTTTTTTTAATGTAAATTGTCTTTTGGAGAAGATCAAAGGTCTGTTCCTTGTATCTTCCTCTTTGTTTGTTCCTTCCCGACATCTACAAACTAACCATCCAGTCTTAGCACCTTCCACGCAGCTTTGTTGCCCTCAGCAAATGAGTAACAGAACAAGAAAAAAAAAACTTTAATTGTCTGATTGGTTTGTCTGGCATCATGAAACAGTGGAAAAAAGAAAGATGCTCTTTTAATTCAAAGTGCATGAATAGAATATTAATTAGTCATTCAGAGCATGTGTAAGAACAATCACTATTGTTAGGTTGTTTACAAGTGTAGCCGAGACACCGTGATCTTTATCGACTGGTTGGAAAAAATCAAACATTTAGAAAAAAAAGAGGATCATCTGAATGAGTGTAAATGTGTTTAATTTTGATAAATCAGCTAATAACTACAATATTTTTAGTTTTAGGTGTACAAACTCTTTTGAATCTGATCAGCCATGTGTTAAACTATATTCTTTCAATATCTCCCACTGATTGTTTGGAAAAATATGTGGGACTACATTCGGCAAGCGCTGGTTTTTGGTTTCAAGGTAAGGAGTTTTTCATCATAAGGTTCCTCTGGCTTTAATGGTTTTTTTATTTAATAATTTGTTTTATGACTTGACAGATGGTGCAGGGATTTCTTCAGCTGTGTTCAGCGTAGAGAAACGTTCTTCTTCCTCTTTTTGTTTTTGAGCTGTCAGTCAGCTGTGTATGATGGCTATAGGAAAGGAAAACGCCCTCAACATTATGTTTGATTAACTAAAACACAGAACAATTAAAAAAAAAAGAAAACTAAGTTGGCTGTTTGGATTTATTTTTCCAGAAATAAAAAATACCAACACCCATAGCTTTTCTACCAGAGGACTGCACACAATCTCTCGTTTTTAAGAGAAAACTGTTCTGAAACAAATATTTGCAACACGCTATGAGCGTTAGCATGTGTATCAGTCTTATAAACACACAAAGGCTAGTTACCCAGGCAACTAACCTGACTAATTAACTAGCTAACATCAGCTTGTTAGGTGGTCAACTATATGTCAGCAGCAGAGAGGAACTAATATTCTGTTCAATGAGTACAAATGTGTTTGTTTATTAATTTTTAACACTGTAAAGTTATGGTCTTTTGCTCGATGTTTTCATACGACCTTAATCTCATAATGTCTACACTAAATGTTTTACACTTTGAAGAGTAAATGCAATACAGCTAGCAGTTTTTATAACTGTACGAGTCACAATATTTAGAATCAGGTGCTGCTACTACAGTAAACTGCACATACCAGCCTTGCAGATCCACTCAAGGTAACCATTAAGTTCCCTTTCAATCTGCTGCTGCCGTCGGAGCTTCAGGAACTCTCGCCTGTTCTCCACACGCTCTCTCTCTTTGGCAAACTCCCTAAAGGGACACAGGAAAAAGTTAGACAACTTCGATGTAGATACTTTGATTTTTTTTGCTGTAACATATATAAAACAAAATAATAAAAAAATTTCTCATTTTCAATAATATTGCAAATTTGAAACCAGCCATTGGTCGTACTTGTAAAGCACTTGTAACAAAAAAACGTACCCTGACAATACGCCAAGCACCAGGTTGAGCATGAAGAAGGAGCCAATGATGATTAAGGGGATGAAGTACATCCAGTTCCACGCACTCCCTGAGGCGTCGTTGCTCTGGAAATGCACACGCAGGTGTCATACAAGGTAATCAATGTTTTGCTTTGAACTGATATCTTAGCATCTGATCTACTAAGAAAAATCACGAGTTACCAGTTTATTAATGGAAGCCGTAATTCCTATCTTAATTACATCCAATTAAATATCAAGACATTATCATATGACCAATTTTAAAGCAGGATTTGGAATGTTATATAAAGGAGTGACACAAGTGCAGGTGGACAAAGAAAGTAACTGTGTGAATAAGATTCAGTGATGTGTGTTTCTGTGGTGTTGGAAGCCTGAAAGTTTGTTAACATATTCTATAACAAAAAGTCATTTCTAAGTGTTTTTTTTTGGTTACATTAAGGTATATTTATCTGCATTCATATATGTATTATATAATGTTTATTCTGAATGGATAGATCAGGTTTTTTAAAGTGGTATTCTGTGATGAGGTTATAAATAATTATTATCTTAACTAACAACTAGTCCAAGCGGGGCCAAGACCAAAGTAAATTGCTGCCTTTTTAAAACAACTTCAATCATAAAACATTCATTTTAGTTCATGCCAGTGCTAGTTTATAAACCTTTACTTCGCCGTTAATTTTACATTTCTTGTTTTCACAAATATGATTTTTGCGCAGGAAGTTCCCATGGCTGCACCAGAAGTGCTACAGCTAGCTGTTTTTTCTGCATTTGGAAATATTGTAACCACAGAATTCTGCGCAAATAATTGTGTTATGTGAAACTGACGGGGATTTATAAGTTTATAAAATAAATTTTGCATAAACCACAATGAAATCTTTGAGATTTGGGTTGTTTGAAAATGGCCACTTAGTCAGACTAGCTGCTAGCTTGTCTTTTTTATCAGAATTAAACTCAATTTCTTCAAACTGAGGTTTACCAAAAAGCTATCTACAACAGGTAAGATAATAACTTTTCTAAAATATTCTCATATTCCTGCAGGAGGTGCCCCAGACTGCACTGGAAGTACTATAGCTCCAACTGTTTGTACTAGCAAAAAAAAAAACCCCAAAAAACCCCAGAGAAATATACTAACCACTATGACATATTTGAGATTAGAGTTGTTTTAAGACACCAGTCAGATTTAAACTCTATTTCTCTAAATTCAGGTATTATTTATTCACTCTAGCAAGTGTTTTTTTCTTTCTTCTTTAGTGGAGAGTTGTACTTCATTTCAAATCTGAAGAATAAATGTACAATTTATGTGTGGTAAATACAAGCAACAGCAGGAATTACATGTGCTTCAAGTCATTTCAGTAAGTAAATACAAATCTGCCACTATTTAGCTGATCTGTCAAAGTAAATAAGGCATATCAAATGCATTCCTCAGTCCCTTGCTATCATTTCCATTTCCCCATCTTTTCTGTCCCATTTTGTTTAAAAAACAACTCCTTTTTGGTTTAAATCTTCTTCTGTATCATCTTTGGGAATTCCTCTTTGTCTTCAAACAATTTCAGTGTTGGTTTAGAATTTCCTTTCATCCCTATATTTTCTCTCCCTGTTTTCTCATCATTGCCACCGATCAGCCTTTACAGAGAATATTCTTTTCACCATTCCCACTTTGAGACCCCTGGTTCTGATTCTATTTCTCGTGTCCTCCTTGTATATATTCACCTATCTCCTCCCTCATTCCTACCTACTGCATGTAACCTGCTTCTCCTGCTCTGTACCCAGTGTACCGCAGCCCCTTTTTTCTACCATTAAAGTTTTAGTGCTCCCCTCCCCAGCAGCTGCAAGAATAACTCGGGCTGAGCAGGCCCTTTTAAATATAGAGCAGCAGCGGGAAGGAGGGACAGGAGGAGAGACTGAGTGCGAGGGACAGGGGAGAGGGAAAAAAAGGGATGAAGGAGAGAAAGATAACAAGGAAACAAAGGAACAATTAAGAGCAAAAAAAACAGCAAGTAGGTGAATAAGCGAGACATATGGAAGGGAGACAGTTAAAAATACAACTACAGCAACACTCAGACACTCATCTTCCACTGGTCTCCATAGTAACCATTGCAAGTGACAACAGGGAACTATTAATGGTTGAGTTCGAATGTATTCTAGTGCCAGTCTTTTTTTATTATATTCATTTTGTAAACATCTAAACACCTGATTAGATTTTAACAGCCTAATTGAGTTATTGTATGTTTTAAGTAATAAAAAAAAATAGGTTTTTTTGCATTAGAGCCAGACCTTGGACTTACATATTAAAAGGTACACTAACATATAGTTTGATAAATATACTGGCCTTTTTGAATTGCATTTAACTGTAAACAAATTGTTTGCAAAATAATTTGTTTCACTGTAAGTTCGTTTTTAAGCATAGTTTTGAAAATTTACCAAAACATGAATGTGCATCACATATGACAGCAGTGCGCAGAAATTTGTTTGGTTAAAAAATAGAAAGAGATACTGGGAAATGCTGCTGAGTGGTACGTACATAGTAGAGCAGATCTGTCCAACCCTCCATGGTGATACACTGGAAGACGGTGAGAATAGCAAACAGGATGTTGTCAAATTGGGTGATGCCGTAGTTTGGTCCCAACCAGTAACTCCTACAAACGGTGCCCTCTGGGCAAAGCCGTGACGGAGGTTCGTGGCCACATGGAAACTCTTCTCGGATCTCTCCTGAACATTGATGGAAGTAAGGAGTCAGAGCAAAGGAAAACACGATTTTCCTTAAACATTAATGTGCTCTGTTAATGTCTAAATTTCTTAACTTCTTAAAAGGGAAAGATCTACAAAATACAAAACTACTAGGACTTAATGAGACAAAAGCTCACTCCTTTCCCCTAATTCCCTTCCAATTTCTCTTTTTTTGTGACAGCAATGCTGCAGCTCTATCCCAGCTTTCTGAATAAAAGATTTTCAAGTTACACTCAAACACTTCAAACAAAGGGGAATGAGTTGCATCAGCAAGGAACCTCAGAGATGCATAAAAAATAAAGTCAAAAGCCAAAGTCTGTTAAAAGATAACTAATTACATGTTAAATATGGGCATATCTGTGTTGTGTTTATTAAGAAATGCGCGGCATTTGATAGCATATCAGCTTCTGGAAGGGGTATCCCATTTTTACCCAACATTTTAATCACTACCCTGTTGTAATGTCAGACATATGAGCCAAGGGGGAAGGGTAATACTAGAAAATAAGATTTGGCCAACATCTATATGTATATCCATGTATATACCATATAAGCACAGTCAATGGAAATAATTTATATATATATTTTATTTTGTTGTTTTATGTTAAAAGAAGAAAGATGTAAACACAGTGGGTCATCTTCATCCGTCATCCATTCAAATACATTTTTAAATACTGGTTAAAACATCTTGCGTAGAAACTCTTCAACAATATCAACAAGCCGCCAATCAAACCACCTGAGTGAATGGTGTGCTCTACCTTTTGGGCTACAGCAGTTAAGAGTTTAAATAATACACAGATTTCACTCCAGTTATGCTTCTTTTTTCCCCCTGAACTACATAGGTTTTCTATTTTTATCGCTGTGACTTTCTGAATCACAGCAGGAACAGATGCAGTCTTCTCTGGGGAAAACAGTTAGCAAATGTGCACGCATTCTCTTACCTGTGTAATTGTCAAAGCAGGTTTGGTGGAATTTTCCAATGTAGAACTCCAGGCCGATGATGGCAAACATGAGGATGGCAAAGAAAAGAAGCAGGCCAATTTGCAGCAGAGGAATCATGGCCTTCATGATAGATTTGAGCACCACCTGTAAGCCTAAAGAAGACAGTGTACACAGAATTAGGATTGGCATAATGGTTGTACATCGTGACTTTTAGCATTTAGCAATGACCCCTGGCTCTGGTATTCCTGCCAGAGCTGCACACTACTACTTCAAAAAGTCCTTGTCAGTCTACCAGATGTGCAGCAACAAATGTCAAATGTGTCCATGCAGTAGCTCTTCACGACATGCTCCTGAGTCTACTGTAATTTTGACAGAAGCTGTGTCAGGCTCCACGAAACAGATAAACTGAGCAGGGGGTCAGAAACAGGAAATGCATAATGAATCTGGGTAATTTTTCTAATTGGTAGCACAAGACATAAAATCAAGTAGTCGAATATTTTCATCATGGAGGATCCAACTGTCAAAAGCATCTCCAACCAACAACCAACTCTACAAACCCACAGACAGGAGAGGAGTTGGCTGGAGTTATATGCCTCCTTAGGCCCCCTTCAGACAGAATGATCACTTTAATATAGTCTTCATGACCTACAGTACACAACCTACTAGAGCATGGCTGGCATATTTGGAAAACCTCTTTTTGGGTGAAGGCAATCATGATAAGGCTATGCTCTTCGTACTCACAAATTAGGACTTTTACAGCTTTTTTTCCTGATTCCAGTTTCCATTTTCACTATATTTTGTACATTAGCAGCAGATTCCCACAACAATATTATCAAGTATATTCACAGTCACACCATGGCCCAGCCTCAGGCCTTCCATGTCGGGTTGCAGCCCCGTGGTACTTCATCCCACCACACTGGCATGGTGTCACCCCTACTGGTATCCCATCTATGCTGGATTGTTTTCATGACTTTATCACAATCATTTACAACGTGGGGCCGCTTTAAATTTTTGATGGCCAAGCTACACAGTTACGAGCGGGTGTGACGTAATGGATACACTGCCACTGCCGCCAACACACTCCCACATATCCACAACTGTAAACCACCATGACCTCAATACGGAGGGTCTTTTTGCATGTTAAAAATTCTTCACAAACTGTCATGTGAAATGGAAGCCCACAGTGTCCTTAATATATACCTGAAGACCTCACTAAGGCCCTGCATAGTCAAAACATTCTGAACGATTTTCTACGTCAGAGTGGGGCCTTAAATCAACTGCTAAGAAAATAAATCAAAAGACAGGCTAAAATATAGTTGAACTTTGGTATTATGTGATCCTGTTGACCAAAGCACAGCACTGATTTTTTATTAGGATGTCAATAAATTGTGTAAAAGGGGTAGAATGAGTCACCTTCATTGCACCTAAAACCGTAGTTACAGTGGAACAGTTTTACGATTTTCATGATGACAAAAGAAGATGCCATCTGTCATTTCCCCATCTGGGTGGCATTTAGGATTTATCATAAAATCAGCTTTAAAAACTGCATCAGTCCTTAATGTATGCCAGGTCATTTACATCCTATAAAAAGGTATTCTGTGGCTCACAATGTCAAAAGGCTCCTGCTTCATACTTTACATTGTGATTCAACCTGTGATCACATAATGAAGTCTGAATCATCAACTGCACATTTAGTTGAGGTGAAATAAACCCTACTTACTAAAATATGTTCACTGAGACAAACGAAATGTCTCAAAAAGAATCATTTTGTATTATATTTGAATTCAAAACTGAATGTTCTGTGCACAGCCTAACCAAATGAAGATCATACATTATCCATATGATCCACTCTTTTTTTAATATTTTTTTTTTAATTAATTGAAACCAAAGTGAGTTTTTGTGATGAGTAAGCTCTGGTTGGCCAGCTCAGAGCTATAGTGGAAAACAGGCTACTATTAACACTGCAGTGGTAGTAGTGCTGCAACTCTACCATCACTATAACATTTGGAAAATGATCCCATGGTGCACAAAAAGAGACATTTTTTCTTGGTGCGTTACGCAAAACAATACAGAAGATGCATATAACTTTAAAAGAAATGCTAAAAAAACAGTATGGGATAAAAGTAGGAGGGTAGCAAATTCTTTGAGAAAGAATGGTCACATGATGAGCATTAACTTACTGGGTATACCGGACACCAGTTTGAGAGGCCTCAATACCCTCACAGCCCGAAGGGTCCGCAAGTCGAAATCTGAACCCACAGTGGACAGAATCCTAAAGGGGAAAAGACAAATGCTTAGAAGTGTGCACAGCAAATCAATATTCAAGCCAGTCAGGCTTGTCACTGTCAGTCAAACTTGCTGTTTCTTGCAGTCCCATTCTCTCCCTCTCTCACACACACTCACCCCATGCGAGGCTATTACAAGGATCTGGGTGAGCACTGTATGTAAATCCTGTAAGAGCTGAGCTGATCAATAGCGCTGACAAGTGAAGTAAGACAGAGAAGTGTATCAGGATGAGGGAGGGGGTGCGCTGAGGAGATGGTGTTCAGTATCAGGATGAGAGAGGGATGGAGAGATGCCGAGGAGAGGAAAAATGGGTTTGATGAAGGGAGAGAAAACCCGATGGAGAGAGGGAGCAGTGGCAGACACTGTGAATCAGTGATGCTGCCTTGCTTGTTCAGTCTTTTTGTTCTTGAGCCATTTAAAATATTTCTCAGTCAGCCTACACAGTAAACACATTGTGGTACCTATAATAATGCTCATCATCTGGATAGAAAGTGAACGGCCAGAGGAGGTTAAGATGTTCCTCGGTGCTGCCAGACTTCCAGTCAGTCCCTTGTCTGACGCACTCCGTGAATCATCTTACTTCCCACTTCTCGCTCTTTCATTCTGTCTCTCTAACACGTTTCTACTTTCCTCTGTTCCACAAAGATGCTCAGTGACACAGCAGAACTGTAATCACACGTTTGAGATCCGCCTGCCTTCAATGAAATATTACAAATTAAGTTGAATGCAAAGAAACACAAACTCAAGAGTCTATTTGTGGTTTTGGACATATATAGAATTGATTCACTATGAAGGTTTCTACTGATAGATCCTCCAACGTTAGTGTAGGCAAGAGTCCTTGTAATGACATTGTGTGATACCTAATGCCTCACCAGGGGCTGACTTGCAATCGAGAGGTTCCAAGTTTGGTCACAAGGCATTGATGTACTGTACTGTACTGTACTGTACTGTACTGTACTGCAGCTGGATGTGCAGCGAAACATTAAGCTACAAACTCATGAATTAATCATTTTTCGAAACATACAAAAGATAGTTTCCATTAAGACTTACAAAAGGGAAGAAGATTGTTTAGAAGCAGACCTAAAAGTGGCAAAAGAATTGTCAGAAAAATTGTCTAAAAGTCTTAGATGTCTGGTAACAGCTACACTCACAACCCATATGACCACTGAGAGGAGTAGTGGGGCGAAAAAAGATCTTATCATAATGACATTTGATAGCAAACAGAATACATTAAATATAAAATAAGCATTATGGCTTTGAGGTTAGAAGCAGAAAATGGTTAAGTAGGAGAATTCAAACCATTTTAATAAAACCAAATTGGGATGGCTAGACAGGTTTCCATAACTGTTTTTTCTTGTTGAATGTTCCCCTTCGGCAAGAATCAAGACCAAATAAAAGTGATCCAATAAAGAAAACTGCTGAAATGATCTCAGGGTCGTCAGATAGCAAGACTGATCGATCAGGCTGCATCTTATTGTAACCAACCCTTGTGGTATTTCTACATGGTATTTATCAGAATGACAACTTTAATACAAATAATAAGGCGGAAAAAAAAAGGTTGAAAATGGTTCGAAAAACACAAAAAGCTTCATTTATTCACAAGACCTTCAAAATCTCACTCTCAAGCATACATTAGCCTGATTAGACATGCTTGGAAACAAAAATAACTAATCTGAATGAACTGAAGCTGGTAATAAAGGGAAAGATTAATATTTTGTGGCAAAGATTGGAGAATGTGATGTATTCAAGGCACAAGGAGGATTAAACCTAAAAAACAGAAGTACTACCTTGACGAAAAGTGAAGAAAAAAAAAATGGATCAAGAATTCAAATGTTAAATAAATAATACAACTATTAGACACATATTAGTTCCTTGTTTTTAAATGTGGTAAAGAGGTCTCACAGTCCTGAACTTATTGTAAAATTGTTCTTATCTGAACGTGCATTTTCATAATAAAAGAGGAAATCTGTGAACAACTTACAGTGGATAAAGTACAGAAAACATGTGAGTAAAAGTCCTACAAATATAAAGTATTGATAGCCATGATCACAGTAAGTATAATTACAACACCAATGGTAATAAAGGTGACAAAAACAACAACGATGATGTCTTTGATGGCGAAAACAATGATGATGATGATGATGATGATGATGAGGCAATCCAGAAATCAGTTTCCAAGCAGCATCCACTGTCACAAACAGGGTCAGACTGATGAGGCAGTTCCTCATTCACACCGTCGCCACGGTTACAGGGTCCTTTCTCATTCATAAGTGTTTCCATGGCAACAGGGACCTTGGCTCATTGATAGAATCTCTGTATCACCTTGGTAACAGAGCCAAGGGAGGAGTAGAATTGATTGTTTTTTTTTCTTTCTTTTCTTTTTTTCTGTGTTTAATGTGTATGTTTTCCAACTTACACAAACAAAAGCCCACGGACACACATATCGGTACTGCAAATGGGCGTGAGCTGAAACATATCGAGTGCAAATAATTCAAGTACGAAGGCAGGAAATGGGGTCATTCGGAGAAATCGTTGGAAAACAATATTTCCCTTGTCAGAGACAGAGGTGTACTGTATATCCAGCTTCGAAACTAAACGGACACGCATGTAAGCAAATACTTGCAACCACTTGCACTTTAGGAGGAAGAACACAAATGATATGTGAGAATCAAAGTAAGCCATATAGCTCCAACACTACCTCTCCACCGTCCATTCTCGTGGGAATCCATCACATTATACAAACAATATTTTTTATGCCTGCTCTACTTGTCTGCTTTCCTGCTGACTTCAGCTGAATGCAGCAAATTATCTCTGCTCAGATCCCTAACTAGACCACTTCATCTTTTCTCCAAGCTTTCAAAATGCCTTTCCACTGCCCTCTTCCTATAATTGAAGCATTTTGTGTTTAATGTGTGAGTATGATCCTAAATTTTCTCTCAATTTTTTAAACTGGACACGAAAAGCTGTCCGAATAGTCAAGGATTTGCATTTGTTGCTACAATATTTAAATGTAAACGAGTTTAATGAAGCATCACAGCACACCTGAAGTCCAACAGGGTCAAATTTAGATGATGACAGCAGCAGGTATTACAATGAAGAGGATATCTCTACGATGCCCTACACAACATTTAATGTTAGAGCTGCAGGGACTAAATATTCACACAGGCCTCAAGACTATTTTAAACTAAAAGACAAATTCCTTAAGGGCAGCTCAGAGGTGCAAATTGCAATACGGTCAAATGACAGCAAGAAATGTTTTCCAGGTTTTCCGTTTCCTCACACAGTCAACAGACGTGGATCAGACTGGCTGGTGACTCTGAACTCCTTGTAGTTCTGAACAGATTTGTGATTGCGCCACGCTTTTCCTCCCAATAAGGTCCCCTTAAAGTTATAAAAAGCTAGACAAACTGCTGAAGTTATTGGAACTGGAGGCATATATAGATACAATTTGATGTAAGAATCCGTCATTCTTGACATCCTTTTAATCCAAACAGATTTAGAAAATTTTTTGTTTAATTTCTAGTCATTTCAGTAAAACACTGACAAACAGCCTATTGCATTTTTTTTTGGATCTGTGTGTCAGGAAGGGACAGCTGAGGGGATTTTACAAGACAAGAATGGCTATAAACCAAAGGTAATTGAACTAATAATCAATATTGGAAATTAGAAACAATAGCCTTTTCCCCGTGCCAAACCACTCCAGCAGTTTACTGCAACATATAGGTCAACAGACAGAACGGGCGCACGCAAACAAACTGACATTCACAACCACTACAGAGCAAAGAACGTGTCTTCCTCAGACATGTAAGGTGTCATTCAAGCATTTGCATGTTGGAAAAGAGCACCTGAAAGTGCACAAAGGCTAAGTAGCAAATGGAAAGGAATGTTTGAAATGGAAATACGTTTGTGTGTGCACGTGCAATAAGGGGAGTGGGCACTTATCCATGTGCGTGTGCGAACACTGGACGGTATGTTATCAAAGGTTTCTACCAAAGCTGGAAAGAAAGGCCAAGTAGCTTTTCATCTTCAAAGAGCAGAGAATTGCCAGAAAAAAAAAGACAACAAAGCACAACAACAAATGTGTGTGTTGAGTGTGTGTGAGAATAGGATGTATTTGCTTCTGTCAATTTATAAAGTATCATGGGAACGTGCCCTAATGTACCCAACCGGTATGAGCTGCAGCATATTCACCTTAATCACTGTCTTTTTGTTTGTTTTTGGAACTTGACAAATAGATTTTTATTCTGACTAGACTGACGAGCTAATGTCTAGTCTTGGCAGTCGATGTTGTCTTAAACAACTCTAACCTAGAAAATAATCTGATGGTGATTTCTGCAAAATTTTACATCATTAGTTTCACATTACCAGACTAAATTTTTGTATATAGTTATAGACACCATAACTTTGCTACAAGATGAGTGAGACTTGAAAAAACCTCAAAATTATGAGGTGGTGAATATTTTGATATTTATAACTTGTTCCTTTGAAGGTAAATGTGGCATCATGTTGGATATTGCCTTTACTGAAAGCTCCATTCCTCCTTCCTCCTCTCTCTTCACTTTCTGCTGTCTCTCTTCTGACACTGGTCCTCTCACCTCTCTTACAGTCACTCTGCTGCGCCATGCCGAGAGGAGTTTGGTGTCATGATTGCTCTTATTAAAGCAGAAGAACTCACTGCCAGACTGAGTCGTCTCTCAGCGCGTGTTTGTGTTTATGTGTCTGTGTGCGAGCAAGAGATAAAATATGGTGGGCAGAAAGGGGGGTGGGGGGCAATCACTCCTTCTACTCATGCTCTGTCAGCAAAGATGCACACAAGGTTTATGTGACTCATGAAATCCCCTCATGCATTCATGCATTCAGAAATATAGACTGGACCATATTCCACACAAACATTACATGGAGCACACGCAATGAATGACTTTCTGATTTTAACAGACAATATCTGTATTCGAATAGTTTAAAATGTTATCAAATCCAAATGAATTCTGTAGCACTTTAGCAGTGCTAACATTTGCCTCGGCCGATCAGTTTTATGCTTCGGAAATTTCCTAAAATGTTGACGTCAACAGAAAAACCTAGTTAATTCAGAAGAATCCAGGACCATAGTATGAATTGTGGATGACTCAGCTACTACCACATCCAATATTAGCTCAGTATCTGCAAATGTGACAAAGTTATAGCTAATTTTTGTTGGCTAATGTAGATTAGCTGTGGTAGCCATCTTCAATTGGGTTGACTCCAAAAGTCAATCAGTTGTAGATGTACATCTAATCATTATTTTCTGGAGGTTTCTTTTAAATCCATCATGTGGTTTCTGTGATATTTTGGTAACAGACAGACAGAGTTGACACCAAATTGCTGATTACAACATTTTAAACATTTTAAACTTGTTCAATCTCTTAGCGATCAGAAGATGTGTTGGAGATCGGACTCAGTTACTACAAAACCAAATTTTAGGTTCTATCTTTCAAATCAACCCCCTCTTCATATTTCTGTCATTTAATCTTAGCCATTTTCTTTTCCCATGGCTATAATTTATACATATACATATATATTATAAAAGGTATTGCAAAATAATTATCTGTATTTAAAATTGTACATTTATTCTTGAATCTTCTCAAATTTTAGCCACTGGCCTTTGCATGTAAAATTGGTTATTTTTCTTTTCTTTGTTTGCTCCCATTGTTTTCCCCTTCATCCGTGTTGTTCCTCTGTCTCTACTTCTCTACTTGGTGGGCAACATGTGTAATCTTTTTCACGATTCCTCCTCACTGAAGCCTGCTCCATCTGTGCCTCCCACCCCCGTCGTGTGTCAGTGTACACCGAGGTGACATTTGTTCACCACCCGGGCGGCTGGCTGCCTGCAGCTCAACTCTGTGATCCGACTGCTGCCTCGCCCAGAATGGGGTCCATTGTACAGAGCGGAGGAGCGGGTGAAAGGACACACTCACGCACACACAGAAAGCAATGTGACAAAAAAACTTTAACAAAGCTTTTTGCAAATGTAGGACACATGAAGCTGCGGGAAAAGCGTGCAGCTACATTGGGTTTTCGTGTGATGAATGTGTTTGTGCGCTTGCCACCTACCCTGTGAGCACCACCACAAAGTCCATGACGTTCCATCCATTTCTCAGGTACGAGTTCTTGTGGAAGGCAAAACCAAGTGCTAGGATCTTTATTCCAGACTCAAAGCAGAAGATCCCAATGAAGTATGGCTCTGTATCATCCTGAGGAGTGAGTTGGAGACCAAGCAGAGGAGGAGAGGGGAACACCAAGGTAGAGGGGATATAGAACGATAGATTAAACTTTGTTTAAAAGACTTAACATTTTTACAAATCTGTGTCTAACTTTTGCATGATATATTTACATGGAACTACAAAAACAACATTTTATCACGTTAACCTGCAGCAAACCTGTTCTCGGTTGAACTCACCAGCCGTTCAGACAGCGGCGTCTTGTCTCCATCAGGTAAATGTTGCTCCAGAGCCAGGACGATACAGTTGGCAATGATGGTGGCAAGAATCATCCACTCAAACGGAGTGAGGAGGATCAGTTAAGGAACATATCTTTTCAGTTTTTTATACACAATGACAAATATAAATCTTAAAATAAATAAATATTTGGTACATAATCATGACACAGATAGGCACCAGCTCCCCGTGACCCGGAATGGAGAAGCAGGTAAAGAAAATGGATGGATGGATGGATGGATGGATGGATGGATGGATGGATGGATGGACCCCCTAAATAAAATCCTAAATATTAGGATTTGATTTAATGAAGTGTGTAGTGCATATAAGACCACATTATTACTGTAAAAATAAAAGCATGGCCAAAAATTTAGATCAGTTATGATTTGCAATGTCAATTAAAAACACTCAGTCTGCTTAAAATGCATTTCACAGTTTCACATCTATTGAAGCATTTGTTCAGTTTATATACAAAAATATGCTAGCAAAATAAGATCTTGTCTACACCACTCTGGATATTTTTAAAAGCAAAGAGTTTGTGCTGCTTTTGCATATCTCGTTCACTGCACAACAGTTTTTGGTACGAGAATCTGACTTTCTGAAAAAAAAAAAAAATAGATTTTTGATAGAGTTTTTAAGAAACACTGACTAAGCAGCCTGTTTTGAGCAGGCTCATTTTACCTAGTGCTGTAAAAAAAGACAAAAAAGCACCAACAATGGAGCATTTTTTTTCCATTTATTTTCAAGTTTCTGAACGAGACAAACATTCTTAAAGGCATAGTTCAGATCTTCTGAAGCAGGGTTCTGTGCAAAGGTTATGAAAAATTAATAACTCAGCTGTTGTTGATAGCCCTTCATTGTAAAAAAAAAGATCTGTTGACTCAACTTACTGTAACTCAGTCTAATTGCCTCATTGCTTTGACTCCATTAAGTTCTTCTAGTACCAAGTTCTAAACATTTAAGCAAATTAATACACAACTTTTAGTAAGTTATCTCAAGCTTTTTTTCCCCTAAACTAAATTTAACTATTAAATAAAGTTAAGATTGCTTAGTCCAACTAATTTTATCAAGTTTGTACAAATGTATATTATATTAGCTCAAAAACCATGCAGTCAACATAATCAAAAAGTGATCTACAACAGGTAAGATATTAATTGTTCATAGCTTTTGCACAGGAGCCCACATCAAAAGAACTGAACTATTCCTTCAAGTAACAATTAAGATCAATTTCTTCTTGCATAATAAGGATTTAGAAAAAAAAGGAAAATGCACGTTTAATCTAAATTCACTGACTGAGTCAAACAAACAGCGAGGCTGTAGCTCAAATGAGCCGCTGTCTCGCCTCTCGTTGCCACTGCTGCCTGTTTACACACACAAAAAGACACACATACACCCACAAGCCATCGTTATGAGTCAGTTAAATATGTTCTGCTAAGTGTATTTTCTGGTAACACGTCTCCCACGCGGACAAACAAAACAAACACGTAGACATAGGCTTTACTAAAGTGGCAGAGCGTGACAGAGCGCCTGGACACTGAGTGAGCTTTAATGTGACATCACTATTTGGCTCCATGTACATCTAACAGCCTGGTTCTCGTCTTAATGCATTTGTCTCAGTCTTTTCTCACAAGCGGAACTTATTTTAGACCAGTGTGCCTTTCTTATTAAAGGTGTAAAGAATCTAGTTATATTTAAAGTGAAGAAAGAGTGACTTAGAGCTGTAAAAGTAAGTAGCATGGTTAAGACACAGATGGAGGAACATTTTGCAACTAATTAGGTTAAATGGCAACAGGTCATTAAGAGAACTGGGTATAAAAAGAGCATTTTAGAGAGGATGAATCTCTCAGAAGTAAAGATGGGCAGAGGTTCACCAGTCTGTGAAAAACTGTCTCAAAATAGTGGAACATTTTCAGAAATGTGTTTCTCAATGGAAATGTTTTAAAACTTTGACTATCCCGTTATCTACAGTCAGTCTCTGAACTCTAAGGACAAATGGCTGCATATTTCAGCAAGGTATTACTAAACCACAGACTGCATCCATTACAACAGTGTGACTTTACAGTTAATGAGTCCGGGTGCTGATATAGCCTGCTTGTAGTCCAGACCTCTAACCAGTAGAAAACATTTGGCACATGAAGACCCAGGATTGTTGAACAACTAGAATTCTACATCAGACAAGAATGGGACAACATTGCCGTCCAAAACCTCCAGAAGCTGCTCTCCTCAGATCCTAGACATTTACAGACTGTTGTTCAAAGAAAAAGGAAAGCTTTACGGTGGTAAACATGGCCCTGTCCTGAATGCCATAACTTTTTCGGAACTGAGGTTGTCGATGTTTTGCTTGTTCGCTGATCATTCTGTCCTCTTCTCCTCTTCTTTACCTACTCCCCATTTGCTTGCTTCCTTTGGGAGCAGCCAGTACCTTGGTACTGGATGGGGGAGGGGACAATGAATGGTACAGAGACAGAACGGAAGGGGAAGCTATTTATAGACACATACAGTACATCCTATATCTGCATGCTTAAAACTGTTCCACAGACACGCCAATATGTTCAGTGAGAACGCCGATGGTCAACCTCTTTTAGCAAGTTCAGATCAATCAAAAAACAGTGTGGTATAGCCTAAACCAAAGATTTGTGTATGTCATGTTGTAGGTATTTGGGATGTGTTTGACTACTCCTAAGAGGCCCACATTACGAGAACACCCAAGGCACCACTCAATTAGCCTCCTTGCCCCAAGCTATATGTGTGTATGAATGTGGGTATGTGTGCATATGTATGTATGTGTGTGTGTGTGTTTTAGGCAGTGAGACTGAAAAGAGGAGGGACAAAAAAGAGAAAGACTAATATAAAGACATGGGGACACAAGGACAAATGTGTGTGAGAGTGTTGTAGGTACCTTGTGCTGCTTTTAAAATGTAAAAAAAACCCCAATTGCTGGATTTTGACTATCTAACATTCATCTGGTACACTTTGTGTTGCGTTTCCAGATGGTGTGTAATCTTCCTAATATTTAAAACTAAAAATGTAAGTGAAATATCGGCAGAGACAAAAGTTCGATGTCATATCATAAAAAATACAAACAAAAGACCAAACACACACACACACACACACACAAATGCTCCTTTTATAAATGAAAAAAATCTGGATGTAGAGAGAATTTAATTTTCTCAATTCCTTAATAAAATTATTACCCACTTTTGTAATATTGGCATTTTTCCTTTTTGACATATTTTTGTTGTTTACGGTTTCAAAATATTAAAAAGTCAAAAGGGTCTAACGCAAACAGGTATTGTGGTCTTTAACACCCACCTTTCGCACCTATTATGATCAAAGACATGCTGTCTAAAAGACTATACGTTATTTTTTTCTTTTACAAAGTCAAGGAAAACCTTGGGAACGAAAGCAAAAACTAAGACTTGCACTTCTGCAGGTATGCTTATTCTGGGGTGTGTTTAGACTCAGTGTCCTGTTGTAAAAACAGTCCTCTTTTTCAGCTCAATGCTCCTGCTTGTGTCCTCTTATGGATTTTACAAACAGAAACAGGTTTTATTGAGATTGTAGCTTGTCGATTCAGCTAGAATTGAACTATTTTCTAAACTGAGCCCATTAAAAGAACTATCTACAACAGGTAAGACAATTATTGTTTACAACCTTTTCAAAGAACTCCACTTTAACAGAGCTGAACTTTTCATATAATGAATTTCTGAACCTTATTCCATTCACTGCTGCCTAAATGTCCTATTTTACCCTCACTGGTTTAGATGACTTGTTTTAATGTTGGATCAGGGTTGTGTAAATGTTTTCTGTAAAACTCTGAGAAAACGTTTTGTTTAAATCTAAAAAAATGTATCTATGAAGCTTTAAAATTCAATCTCTTTTATTCTAACAAAGACTTTAGGAACAGGGCTCAAATCTCATGTAAATCACTCCCCTTACAAAAATCTACAAATTAAACTGATGCTTATGAATTCGTTCATCATCTCCTCGTGAGGACAAAGTCTGACACCCAAACTTTTGGATGTGAGGCCCGATGAGCACACGCGCGATAATACATGTACAGAGAGACACCAAGCTCAAAGGAACTGATGAGTCATACTTTGCTTCAATAATGAATCTCCTCTTCCTCCTTTCTAAATTGTTAAATGGAGCCACTTCTGAAATAAAATGAAAGGCCTAGCATTCCTTACAGGAACACATACTGCCTGCCGACTTTCATGCCAGACAGAGTTTTAAACTGAGATCATCTAATGATGAAGGAACAAAAATATAGCTGTTTTGATCAAACTTTGTAAACGACGTTATCAGTAATCTAAAGGAGTATTAATACCAGGAGTATGTGTTGTCAATGACTCTCAGCTACTACCACATTAAATCTTAGCTCAGTATCTGTAAATTTGACTAACTTCTAGCCATTTTTGTGCTGAATAAGATACATTAGCTATGGTGGTCATCTTGAATAAAGGTTGACTCTAAAAGCTTGTTATTTAATCCAAGGATTACTTTCTGAGAGTTTCATTAAAACCATTACACTTTTCAGTCTGTCTTTTTTTTATTTGTTTACTCTCTTGAAGTTTCTCAAATACATGTTTTGGATTGTTGTTTGTTTGTCTGTATGCATTTTTTGTACACTGAAGTGAGGATGAAATTCAGCTGTAGAAGGATGTGCCTTGCAGAGAAAAGAGTACACTAATGGATCCATCTGGTGCACATATATAGACACACTTCTATTGGCCTTTTATTAACCTTGTCTGTTAAGCCTCTGTATTGTCTTTATGGCCTCTTTCTGTCCTAAAGTACATTCTCTCCTCATCAGTAAAGCCATGGCTTATATGTCTGATACATTTCTGTCACTTTCCTCCCTCACTTACTGCCACACCTAGATGCTTCTTTGTCTCAATCTCTTTTTTTGATTCTTCAGCTTTTATTTCTCTTTTTTTTATGAATTCCTCTGACACTCCCTAGTCCACCTTTCGTATACCGAGCCTGTCCATCAGTCATCGCTGTATGACGCCCTCTCCATTCGGTATCGAACAGAGAGGCGGAGAGAGATATGCCGTGTCAGCAAACACACAAGCACACAAACACCAGTGTTTGAGAGGGTATGAAAAAAAATGGTTGGATAGAAGGAGGTGGATATATGGATTGTTAAAAGAAAAGAGAGAGTGAAAGTAGAAGAAATGTGAGTGAGTGATGAGGATTAAAAGAGAAAGGTGGAAGAAAGACCAAGCAGGGAGAGGAAATCAACAATGGGGAGGAAAGACGGGCAGAACCGAAGAGCAAAGAAAAGCTGAATGAAAAATAAAGCAAGAGAATTACACAATGTTGTGATGAGATTTATTTTGTTCTTCAAAGCTGTTTATAGGTTCGACATGTGCTTATATGTACAGATGGTGGGGCCGAATATGAAAACAGTGCTCAGAACGGAAGTAAGGTGTGCTTTTACTAATGTTATTTTGTAACTTTTTTATTTAAAGAAAAATAAAAGGAAATTAATCCTTTTCTTTGTTGGCACAATGCGTAAACTTATTGTTGATGTTCAGGATGATGGATAAAAAGACAGAGTAAAACAAAAACCTTAACACGGCCTTCTTCTTTTTCTTTCAGCTGTTCCTTTTTCAGGGGTCACCACAGCGAGTCATTTTCCTCCAACTAACTCTGTCTTCTGTGTCCTCTGTCCTCAGTCCATCTACCTCCATGTCCTCTCTAACTGCATCCATAAAGTTGCTGCCCTCAGTCCTACAGTCTTGACTTTCCTCTTGTCCCTCTGTCTTCTGGAATGTTTTCCTCCTCGTGGTCTTCCACTAACAGTAGCACAATTTCTGCTGGCACCCTGTCTGTCAACAGGACCGGTGGCGGTCATTGTTAACCCGGGCCTCGACCGATACGATATGGTGTCGCTGAGATGAACTCACATGTTGTTTTGGCAAAAGTGTTTTACACCGGATGCCTTTCCTGACACAACCCTCACCATTTACCCAGGCTTAGGATTGACATGAGAGATACACTGGCTTGTGCTCTCTTGTCCACTGATGGATAAAGACAACATTTTGCCATCGGTTTGGCCCCTGTCTACTTAAATATTCTGACCAATTCGAAGTTCATGACCAGTATGCCTTTAAGGATTTTTACTGGTCTTTTACTCACAGTTTTGTATTTCTGTTATATTTTTCTTCATTTTTTTTGCCTTAAACACAATCATTTTAACACAATCAAAGTTTAACACAAAAGGATCAGGATTAAGTGAAACAAATGTAGAAAAAAAAGTCCAAACAGCTCCATTGTTGTTATAGTTTCTAGGCACACAAAGTAATAGAGGGATATGCAAAGTAAACTGCTTCATCATCATTTAATCAAAAATGGAGTCCACTGAGTTTCTTTTAAATCTCCCCAGTGGAAAACTTTATTTTTAGATAAAATCTCAGTTTCCTTCACCAAAAACTCTGTTTGTGTGTGGGCAGGAGGTGCAAACGCAGCAGAAAATCTCTGCTTTTAAAAATATTCAGTGTGGTGTAGATGACGACTCAGAATAGGGGTTCTTGTCTTGGTAAGAATGTGATTCAAAAGGAGTCATAGTGGAAGATAAAGATGGTGACTTGGGTGAGAAGGGATGTGGAGATGAGTGGGAGGAGAAAAGAGTGGGAGGGATAAGGTAAAAATGAATGGATAAACAGATAAAAAGGGGGAAAACTGTGCTGAAAGGGTAAGGGTAGTTCTTCACAAGGGAGTCTCCAAAATGTCCCAAAACATTTGTGGGGGATCTCAATTTCCTTGCATGAGACACAGAAGCTTGAAGCTTTATTGCTTGAATTTTGGACATGTTAAAAAAAGAACAACAGCTTTTCTCTCAAAATAGTCACAGAGCCGACACGGACATATCAAACCCTTCTCTATTTAGTTTAGCTAAACTCAGAGTGCCAGAGCTTTATTTTGACACCTACATGAGAGCTCTCTGGATGACGGAAAACATCCGAGGCTAGTGTCTCATATGACCAGGTCTAAAAACCACTTTGATGATAAACAATAATTATTTTTAAAAATCTGGTACAAATCTGCCAATTTCATTCTAAAATTGTACTGCAGTGAATTAAATCATAAACATGGGGGCAGTTGCCAATACAAAGTGGGCCGAGGGCAATAAGATGTGGAAGATGGGCATGAAATAATGTGCACTGCCTAGAGTACACTTTTGCAAGCGTTGCAGACAAAAACCTGCTGTGACTTTCAAAAACTGGCCTCTCGAAACACAGCGGCATGGCTCACTGGTTACAGACACAATTCAGTGAGTCTGCTACAGAAAATTTGCCTGGTTTCTTGCAATTTTGAGTCACCAGCTAGTCTCCATTAGTCACAGCTTAGCGAGCTACCACCCTAGGCCAACTATAAGACGTCTTGCCAGTAAATACATGACAGTGCAATAAGTTAGACGGCGAGAAAGCTTGTTCTAAAGTAATTACAACCCAGTGACTCATTTTTCCTCTCTTCTAAACAAGCATCATCTTAAACAGGACGCATCATCTCGAGCCAGAGCAGTTATCAGAAACAAGGTTCATCTCATGTTAACAACATAGTGTTTAGGAAAGTAGTCCAGCTAAAGATTAAAAGCCAGAGAGATATTGAATAAAAAAGTTCACTTTTAAAAGTTCTGATTTGTTTTTAGGAAGAAAACAACAAAATGAGCAGAAAGTTGCTATCGTAACTTCCCTTACTCTGAGTTTTATTTCCATTTCTCCTCCGTCCTTCCCTCTCCCTCTCTTGCGGCGCCCTGTTACATTATGGAGCAGCGGCAGAGCAGCTGAAATAATTACTTTACTTTCTTGTCACTTCTGCCTAAGAAGCTCTGATTTGATCAGATGAATGGGATTAAGCAGTGAGGATGAGACCGAACTAATTATTTTGATAATCTGAAGCCATACAGATAAGGGGCATGGTTGAAGTGCTCCATTTTTATTCTTGTAAGACAAAATTTGAATAGAATTTTCTGAATTGTGGCCAGAGCTTAATTTCACTTTTCAGATACTGCCCCTGAAAACGTTCCTGATAGTGACGCTTACTGCTGGTTATGTAAAAAAAACCAGAAAGAAATAAAAATAGAGCCAGAAGTGACTCACGTTCCAAAAGGCTTAACTTTTAGGAGAGAAAGTGTTTTGTTTTAATATCTGCTCAGCCCTTGATAAGGCTAAACTTGTAGATGATGATTGGCATGTTAGTAATGCTTTTTAAAAAAGCTCCACATTAACACAAAAAACAGAGAACCCAAGAGTTAAACCATGCCTAAATTCTTTATTTTTTTATTCTCAAGGAGCTGAGCTTGCTTTTAATTTTTAAAGTGGTCTTGATCAGTAGTGCTTTGTGGTTTCTGAAGGTCTTTCAAAGTTTTTCTTTTGATTTTGGCAGCTTTTTTTTAAATCAATTTTCCAGTCTGTACACCCAGCCATGGCAGCATATTGTAAGCTTAAAATATAGGAACAGTGGAGAAGTGATAAATATATATATTTATATTTGGCAGATGGATAGTAACTGGAAATTATGTATTTAAAAAAAATAAAAATCCAGCAAAGACCTGACATGCTTAAAACATGCACCATCTTTTAGTTGATTATCTAGTGTATGCCAGGTTTCCAGCTAATAGTGCTTTAGGAATGACCCTGTTGGTTGTAAAATATTTTATGTGTCAAAATGTGCTATCTTTGGTATTTTTATAGGTCCCAGTTTAATGGCTTAACAAACAACAAAACATTCCTCCAAAAATGGTCAGAAACTGGACTGATGGTGAGTGAAAAAGCAGCAAAAGTCGAAAGAAAAACATTCATAAATCCCAAAGGAACACAGCTCAAAACTATTTAACAATCTGACTCTTTGGAGGTAAAAGGTTTTTTTTTACAGTATAGTACTTTAACTCACCAGCTCAACACCTTTAGTTCAGGTTTCCAAAAGGCTAAAATACTGACAGCTAACAGGCAAAATGGTAGACCACTAACCATCATGGGTTTTGGTTTTTCTGACCAATTCTTCCTCAAACTCTGATCTCTGTCTCAGCTCTACACCACCCCCATCCCCCCACATACAGCCAAGCTGTCACTTTGTACAAGATGCTGACAGTGGTTTGTGCTGTGGGGTGTGTGTGTGTGTGTGTGTGTCCTAGCAGCATGTGACCTGTTTTCACAAAAGCTGTATGTTCAGGAACGTGGGCACTGTGTTAATATGAAGTGTTTGTATACTTGACAGTACTGGCTTATTGAACACTGCTTACTCACTTGCTTTGCACTGCCAATGTGTATCTGTGTGTGTCGAACGAGCGGAGTTGAGTTTGAGAGCGTGCCAGCACGCCCTGCAGGTAGAGTGCAGGCTTCCAACGGGGTCTGTCTACTAACAGCTGCAACACGTGACAAAAACAACAGCAACAAAAAAAAAAACACAAGCACAAAAAAAAAAAATCAATCCATCATAGACACTCTCCCTCTATTTTCTCTCTCTTCACGTATCCAAATCCCAAAAATAGTTCTTCCCCACGTCACTGCACCCCTCTCTCGCACACACTCGCAGAGACACATTTCCCAGACACACACGCACGCACACACCTAACTCGTTCAAACTAGCCTGAAACTGAATTATTCAGCAGAGCCAGAGCAGAGAGTTAGGAGACAAGAGGAAAATCAAGAGAGGACGGAATATAAGCGTAAAAAAACAAGTGTATCTAACTATGTTTGCATGACTTAAACAGCAAATGTAATCTTTAGACTGCATTCTGTCAGTTGAATGCTTCAGATTTGAACAAATACAGTTTGTCCCGTCATAAAAAAGGGTTTCAAAACATATCTCAATGGCATTACTTTGTTCACAATGATGCAGTGATGCAGAAGGTCATATCAAATTAGCTAAATGTTGTGTAAAACATCTGCACACGTGAGATTTGACTGCAGTGGGCAGAGGCTGATTTCTATTGCACTTTCTGATTCCAAAATCTCTATCACGATGGATGCCAAAGATGAAAAAATGCATCAATCTGTGTTTTAATGTAAGCTTTATTTCCATCATACTGTATATTACAGCAGCATCCATTAGCAGCATATTAAAAAAAAATAACGACTCATGATGCATTTATCATTGACTCGAACTGGGGGGTTTTCAGCACGAACGGCCATGACGGGTGACAGGCTGGTAAATTTGAACCGGTCTGATTTACTCACATGAGCTTCAGGATTGTTTACATCGTGTGCGCCGTGGCACAGACAATCACATCACAGCCAGTGCATGTTTGGCATGAAAGTGCTGCTTCACCAGCTAAGAAGACAAAGCTTAAGCCTGTATCTTACTGGGCTGCCACTGTTGGGGATAAATTTGATGCTGAAGTGTCATAAATATCTGTGTTTTGGGTAATCAAGGCCGCGGTGCCCCAGAGAAACATCCTTAGAGTCGGAATGCCTACCAGTGTTAAGAAAACCTGCTCGTCTGGGAAGATAATGTCTGTTTGCCCCGCTTTTGCCACAAAGATAACTAGGAAACACAAATGTTATTGTTGCTTCTCTGTCTGAGAGAGATCCAAATTCCAGATGTCCCAGCTGTCAGCCCTTGTGTCTTTTGTTTACCTATGAAGTAAAATACCCACGGCAGATCTCGTATCGCTGGAATTCTGAACGTTTTTACAAAATCTGAGCAGGAAATTTATCATCGGGGCGTCTGGAACCCTTCTCAGTTTAGCTTTGGCGAGTCAGAAAATGCAACTGTGTGTTTGGCGACCTATGAAATTAAATTGTGACTGACTGGAGGCAAAAAAACAGTCAATGACTAAATTTTGACAACAAAAAAATTCCATTTTGTTTACAGGAATGTTGCGTGAATATCGCAATTTAGTTGCCGTTACATACGTATGCAAACATGAAGCATGTGCCAAATCAATGATTCCAAGTGCAATTGTTTTTTATCAGCTTTGTGAAATACTAACTTTACAGTTTCCTCTAAAATCATTTCAGCATCACACCTGCCTGTTTTTTTAACAAAGCATAAAGCGTACATCATGTGATCACATTCACTGATTTAAATTTTTCTGATAAGTACATACAGAGCACATTATTGCCATCCCACTTGATGGTGAGCTACAGTTTAAATTTATTTTCAAAAGGTTTCTCAAACTGGAGATACAAGTTTTATAACGGTGAGACAAGCAGGCAGGGACAGGCATTCATAAAGTGTCTTTTTTATTAAATTTTCAGTGTTTATTATGGATTTATAATTATGTTTTTATAGGAGGGAATAAAATAACCTTTTTGGTTTTAGCTCTTAGAAATAAAAAAGTTAGAATCAGCAAGATGGACTTAAAAAAATAAAATTAAATGTTTGTTTAATGTTTTCTTGTTTGTTTTTCTGGTGTTTGGATATTCACTTGTCTGTTATTATTGTGTTTTGTGAAGTTGAATACAGTAATATTTAAAGCAGGTATGTGCATGTACAAAAATATAGTGATAAAGCTAAACTACAGTGAATGAGTAACACTGTGCATGTTCTTTTCAGCACAATTTGGTAAAATCTGGACGAAGAAATCAATTCAACCTGGCAACATTAATGAAAAACAGGAGATAAACAAAAATAAACTGAGAATGAAGTTGCAGATTTCTTACAACTATAAAAGACTTCTTTCTCTACCTTTGTAAGAAGACTGTCTAAAACATTTAATACCAACTTAAAGCGACTCTAAACGAAGAAAAAAGATATTTCGAAAGATTAGGTTTTCTTGTTTGTGTCATGTGTGCATGCAAACGTCAATGCAGAGTCTGCCTGTAGGGGCTCAAGATACGGATCAGTTCACACATTTATTACCAGACAGTCAAAGTTACAAGGTGAGTATTGTATTGAGACCAAAGAACACACACACACACACACACACACAGCAAGAGCGAGAGAAAGAAAAATATTGGGAACATGCTTAACATAGCAAATTTTGCATCGTTGCAAATCATCCCTAAAATTTTATCGAAATGCTTTAAATTTCTGTTACTAATAAAGGCACATATACACGCACACACACACACACACACACATATATATATATATATATATATATATATATATATCACTAGAGTGGAAGAGAAAAAGTAATAGTGGTGAAAAATGAGAGATGACAAAATCTCACTTCTCATCAATCAAAAGACTGACAGAGACAGGCAGGCAGGAATGGGCAAAAGGTTTGCACAGTTTGTTCTTCGAGGAAATTATGGGTTTTAAAAAAACAGATCAATGTTTGTCTAAGTCACAAAATCATACCTCAGTGTTTGCCTCTTTCACGTCTTAAAATATTCATTTGGCGGGAGGAAGGAGCAGTCTCTCCATTATTTCTCATCATCATATCCTTCTCCATAATCTTTCTTACTGAAAGTCCCCCGTTCTTTTCTGTTCCTACCTTTTACTTAACATTTTATTAGTTTTTTTTTTTTTTTTTAACAGGATCCACAGCCTTTTACCTTTTTGTCTCAAGACCTGAACAATTTTCCGGGGACCCAGTCACAAATGAACAGATTGAAAGGATCTCAGACGTGATTTCTGTGTGTGGGCTGCAAGTCTGACGTCCTGCACAAGTTCAAGTTTGCAGACACATGTGGCAGCTTTTTCACAGCTCAGGACTCGTGTTGATTATCTCTGAGTCACATCTTTCTTAACTCGTTAACATAGGTTGACTCATAGATAAATACACAGGTAACATAGTCGCTGGCATTAGTTTCTGACTTGTTGTGCTTTATAACAAATTATTCAAGAGCCTTATGCAAAATGAATGGCTCAAAATAGCTGCTTGTATCTAATGCAGTGAAAAATTACGTTTTTTGGTTTTTTTTTTCGGCATTTGGAGGAATAAGAAAACATATCTGCCTTTAAACTATTAGAACAAGACAACCACCCCTAAACTTAACATCTTTTAATGCTGATTAGCATTTCTAGTTGTAATGACTGCTTGTATTTCTAGAGCAGTATCTAGCTTGGCTTGGCTCAAAGTTTCCCAACTGGCTGCCAATATTTCCAAATCAATTATTTTTCATCATAATTGGTGGTTGACTGCTCTTTCAAATGAAAAAGCATATTTTTGGTGAGCCCTTTATCTCCTTTGGAAAGCTGAGAATGATGGTTATGTGGAGTTTTCTTCCCAGTAAATAATACTGTACAATTCGACACAATGTCTGCCTATCCGAATGCTTTCATTACACACATTACTAGTTGCTGGCTTGCTTTTTTTTTCTTTTAACACTGAAATATTGTTAAAGACGGGGATGCTAAGCTAGTGGATGGCTCACTTAGCAGCAGCCATACAGGTTCATGAGACAAGTTCCGTCTTTATGACTAAACTTTAGGAATTCTGATGAATACATTAATATATTTGGGACGACTCTACATATTTTAATGACTAATTATGCAGCTTTATGACAATTGATTGTCATTTGTAGATTAACATTGTCACAAGATAAAATCTGAAACAAAGGTAGACAGCAGAGCCTGCGGATGAATAGGTGGTTTTAGTCCAAAATTAAATCCATTCATGGTTTCAGCATTGGGGTCATATACCAATACTGAACTGAACTGGACCCAGCTCTACTTATCTCACTTTTATGGGCTACAATAGTTGCAGACCAGTTGCGAGGGACACAAAATTGTGAGAATGAGAACCTTTGTGAGCATTGCGAAACATTTTAGAAAGTCTGTCGCTAATGCTGTTGGAAATTAGTCTCCTTGCAGTCACAGCTTAGTGAGATACTAGCTTTTCAGATGTGGTCAGGGTGACAGAATCTCAGTGAGTTCATATCAGCATTGTTAACTTGTGACTGCTTTTTTGTTGTGTCTTGGGGACCTGGACTCAACCAGGCAGAAGTGTTAGTATATAAATATTCTCAATGTTGACAGTCTTAACGGAAGGTTAAATTAAAAACGAGCAGCGTGTTAGTGGCTGACTGGTAGATTTAAATAATAAGTGCAGATGGGTTCAAAAGAAAACGCCACAAACAAAGTCTGCAGTGAAGATCACTGATTTACCACATATCTTAAAACCACCAATGATCATTTTTTCTGTTTTGGTCTTTTGTCTCAGTTGTGGGTTTCCCTTTCACATTTCACAAAGTGAGAGATTTGACTATTGTCTGTGAGGCGTTTGTTGGGTGCCAGTTTAGGAACTCAATCTGCTAACTTTTCTTGCCTCAAGATATTGGGAGGTGAAATTACAGTGTCACCAACTAGGACAGGGGACAGTTAATTTAGATTGTTGGACATTGATTGATAAGGCTAGTTTCTTGATCCCTAATGATGAAACTGTAATATCCACCAAATAACTATAGTCTCTAATGATATTCACACAGTCCTGTCTATGGTGCTGCAGTAACATTGGATGTGTAATTTTACCTTTTTTCTTTTATTAGTTTAGTGATTTATCTTCGACATCTTTCAACCTATCAACTTTATAGAGCAGCATAATTGTTACAGCAACAGAGTCAAGAAAACATGTGAGGATTCTGAAAGATACATACTGCTGAAGGATTTCTGATTGTGGCAAAACGAATTATAATCACAAATATCAAAATGAGAATCGTTAATAAGAATAAATCATTAAATGTAACTTTTTAAAATGGATCACCGTGTAAAAACAGCCTTGCTTTCCCATTCTTCTTTTTCTTTCTAATGCACAAAATAAAATTGGTTATTTTTATTCACTTAAATTAGAGGCATTTTTTAGGTCGGGACTTATGAACGAAAGGTTTGTGATTAATGTTTTTTCTCCTTGCTTCTCCTCATTCAGAATGATTTCCAGATATCCACCATAAAGGAGATGGATCAGCTGAAGGATGATGCATCACTCAGGTCCGTGCTAAAAGGTTATCTTTGGCCTTTTTTGTAGATTAAGCTGAAGAAATTGTAACAAATTGCAGGTTTGTGCATGGTTCTTAGTCTTCATTCACAAAGGTATCTGTTCTATCTGTTGAACTATGTGACCTTTTTCAATGAATAATTCATAGGTCAGAGTTAAGCAGCTTAGGAACAACAACCAAAAGCAGAAAGTTTCAAATAAGTCTGGAACAATAACTGGATAAGAAGCAAGTAACAAAGCAGACAAAGACCTTGGGGAAACATGGAAAACTACTAAAAGTCTGAACCCTTGCAACCTAAAACATGAGGAAATGAGGGGTGGCTCAAGACGTTTGTTTTGTATTTCATATTGCGCTCAGTGAGTCTATAGATAGAACTTATATCGACTTCCTTTCCATTTACAGCATCAGGGGAAAAAGCACTTAAGTGCATGCTGATGACGCAGACAACACCATATGGTGAACATGCAGTGTGTTTGTGTGAGGTTGCATGGTGTGTGAGTGTGTACATTACAAAGAGATTACATCCAGTGGCCAGCAAAGATCAAAATTGTAAACATGTGCAAAAAAACATGAAAGGTTTTCTCCCGTCGGCATTGATTAAATCAGTCAGACACATGGAGTCAAAAGTCAGTAAGGCATCTAAAAGGACAGGGGATTTCATTTTAAGCATCTGACATTATAACTCATTTAGTTTCAACATTTCCTTGTTGGTTGCATTATCTAGTTTCGGAGCATCTTATTAGCAGTTCCTCTGCAGTATCATGTTCAACACTACATGACAGCCAGTTACACTAACCTTTGGCTGGGAGGCATCCTTCTCTTTGATTTGATTCCTTTGAGCAGAGCAGTAAATAACTAATCATTTTTAGTGACATTTCACAAACTGTGCTGGTCTGAGGGGATATAAACCTGTCTAACCAATGGATAAAGTAAGCTGTTAAAACCAAGCTTATATGACAGAGGGACGCAACATTGTAAATTTTCATCAAAACAAAAAGTTAGTCATGCCATGTGGACTTAAATGCCATCTTAATTATATTATATTTTAATGTTAAATGAAGAAAACTATTTTTGATTTGGTAAAGCTTTTGACTACACACTTAGGCTCTCTTTGATACCATTTATTTTCTTTTACATTCTGCTTTTTTAAGCTTTACATAACAGTTTTAAATAATCTACCAAAACCTTGCCTATTGTGCTGTATTTAAATGTGAATGTCAGAGATTAAATATTCAATCTTCCTTTAATTATCAATTTAGTGAGCGCTAAATCTACCAAATCAACAAAACCGCTGAAATCAGCCAATAATACTGATATTATTGTTCTAAAGTTTCTAAACCTCTTTACAAAGCTTGAGTTACTTCAGTGCTGGCCAGTTAAGAACAGATGGCAGACAGAACCTTCAAAAAGTAATAAAAAAAATCACTTTCAAAATCAAGTATTCGAAGGACTGAGACAAACTTCATCTTTTTTTCAACATAAAAAAGATGAAGTTTGAAATTTTCCCAGTAACCAAATCTTCTCTCAGTGAGGGATTTTTATCTGATGCTGTTCGTAGGAATGCCAGGTGCCATATTGTAATATTTATTTTTAACGCTTCGTGTCTAATTAAAGTTTATGATATAATAGGGAAAATGTTGACATACATTGATTTTAAAAAGTAGTGAGTTAAAAGTAACAAAAGACTGATAATGAGTGTTGATCATAAACCTTTATTACTTCTCCTGGATGAATTTTCTCTGCTTTATGACCATGTGAAATAAGATTTTGAACCACATTTCTCTGCAGTTAAGTTTATTTTTGCTTAATTCTCATTTGTCCTAGCTGAGTTTGGTTTAAACAACTAAAACAAATCAGCTGGTTTCTCAGCATCCTAGTTGGATCTGTTATGCAGGCCACATAATGTCAGACGACATTACAATTTATATGGTCATTTCAAACAAACTATCTACAAATCCTCAAGTGACTCTGGCTGTTTGCACATTTGATACAGAAATCAATTAGAGGGACAATTAGGTGTTGTTTTGGCAGATAATAATAAATCTGCACTAATAAATGTCATACTTATTATTATGGAAGGTGCAATGCATTAAGTTTTATTTTAAACGGTGATTGAACCAGGTTATAAAAATTTAAATTAGCTTTAATATTGAAACCTTTTGACTCGTTTGATAAGTTCACCATGCTTTCCTAGACAAAGTCACACGTGATCGGACGCACAGGGTACGGTGACTGTACTTACTGGATTAGGTGTAGAATTAAACAGATGAATCCATTTTTTTAATTAAAATTCAATACTAACATGACCCTATATTTGATAGTATCAAAGAAACAATGAGAAATGTCTCTTTTTTTGTCAAACCTTGTAGATGATGTTATGCACGATTTTGTGCAAGAACTTGATGTGTTAGCTCTAAGAATATGTGTTAAGGATGACTCTCAGCTACTACCAAAGCAAACTTTAGTCTAATTTCTGTAAAACTGACTGAAGTACAACTAATTATGTGATTGCTAAAGTGAAATAGCTGTGGCGGACATTTTGAGAAGGGTTAACTCCGAATGTTCATTAGTTGTAGATGTACAGGTGAAACCAGACTGTATTCACTGTCCGACATGAAATCAGTTCTAAACTTTTCCTGTTTTAGATCAGTTTGGATTCCCAAAACTCTTTCTTTTCGTTAAATATCTGAGTAATGAGACAGAGTTTTAGAGATTGTTTTTTTTTTTTTACAGCGAATCAACCTTAATCTGTACTAAAATGGCTATACCTTAGTGAATTTTACAGATACTGAGGCAAAATTTGGTGTGGTAGTAGCTGAAAGTCATCTCCAACACATATCATGCAAGATCACGAGATATCACAGTATCCCATGAGATTGGACACAATTTTACTTTTAAGGTTATAAAGTTGTTGTTGTTTGTTTCAACTTTAGATGATCTTATTCTAAAGCTCTGGCATAGAAGGCTTTAATCTTGATTGTGTTTTTATATCTACATTTCCAAACTCCCAAACAAAACTTGCAGAAACGCCCTACTTTACCAGTGTTTGAATCACCAGAGTTTATTCAAACTGCAACTGTGCATTTAAAGCACGCCTCTCATTCTTGATTTACATTTTCCGAGACTAATGTACATAATTAAAATGAAACCTTTTATTGGGATCCGATTTCCTGCACAATCTTGTTTTCTCTCACCAACACATGTGTCCTTTACATGGTGACATGATCCAAAGGCACCAATTAGGTCCCGTGTTTCACCAGAGGAGGCTAATTAGCGTGTGCAGTTATGTCAGTGGAGCTCAATACATTCATTACTCCAATTTCCCCTCTTGTCATTAACATCCACGGAGAAAATCATTTCAGCTTTTTTAGTATGCATGCACACAAACGACGGAGATGAAAGTCCTGCTGTTTCTCTCAAGAATTGTGCAAATTGTGCAGGTTTATGGTTTTTTTTTTTAAATGCACGGGGAAAAATGACACTCTTGCACACTCGGAAATGATGACACATTCATTCAGTGACACCTGCATCTTGTGTGATTAAATGCAGAAGCCTCGAAATGTGGAGAGAGAGGGGTTGGGGTGTAAAAATTCTGTGTCAATGCACAAGCTGATACACACAGATACATCCCAGTCAAGCCATATCTATAAAGACACCTGCATCAGGCTGATAGGAGTGTGTGTGTGTGTGTTTGGGTGTGTGCATTACAGCAAACACAACACACATATTGTGTGTGCTTATTTCTCCTACCCCCCCCCACACACACACACACACACACACACACACACACCTTCTCCTCCTCCTGTTTCCCTGGAAAAGGCGTGGGGCCTGCTGCACATGCTGACATCAGCAACCAGCGGCGCCCCCTAGACACCCCCTCCCCATCACACAATCACTACACACACCTCACAGTGCCAGTTACATCAAGCAAGTCCCGCGCGAGTTTGACATGAAATTACACACAAAAAAGCTTGATGGTGAATCAACCCCTCCTTCCTCCTAATTAACTAAACACTGCACAGCCAGCATTTTCTCCATTCCTCACTAATGGATCTGCTTGTTACACCTTTGTTATGTAATGCAAAGCCTGCAGCACATCATGTGGGTAAAAAGGGGAGCTATTCTACATCAGACTCACCTGCGGGCCTACATTTATACTCCTTGCACGGCAGCAGGTAAAGGATATGGCCATTCGGTGATCTTTTTGGCATATTTCCTCACGAAGTTGTCCTCGCTGAAGATAAACAGCGAGCGGTTGACAGTGAAGCAGTTCTGGCGCACGGGGATGGGGTTATAGAGGGCCATGGTCCGGGCCCTCTGCGCCATGGACTGCTTGTACATCCTCTGTGCCCCGGGCCCTCCGTGTGGTGGTCCGTGGCCGTGCGCACCGTGCGCGCCGTGCCCGTGTCCGTGGGGTCCACCTTGCCTGCTGCCACCGCGGCCCCCGGGCCCCATTCCGCCGGGGCCCCCTCCGCCGCCGCCGCCGACGCCGCCGTACCTGGCCGGCACCTCATCTCCGAACCGCGCCATTCCGTGGCCGCCGATCTTGGACGCCAATCTTCACGAAGCAGCGGAGAAGAAGGAGACCAGTGCTCAGCTGTGTGGCCACACAACATTACATCTCATCTGGATCCGGACGTGTTTGTAAAAAGCTGCTGATGGAGCCCCCAGTCTCTACCACAAATACAGCCTCTTGGTTTTCAGCAGACGAGGACGCCCATGTATCTGCCAGCGGCCAACTGTGGTGTGAGGAAATTAAACGTGTGGTCCGCTCGGCAGCCTGCTTGCACTGTAGGGGTGTCTCAGTCCATATGAAGCAGAAATCGCACCCCCCTCCCCCAAAAAACATGAAATCATGGGGAGTTAAAATGAATCTTTCATGTTCTGCATGCTTGGATCAGAGCGCACCAGATGTCCCTGCACCTTTCCAAACGATTCATGTCTTTTAAGAAGAAGCAGGGAGATGACAATTAGTATAAGGAAAAATTATATAAAAAGAACAATAAATAAATGAGAAATCCAGGCCTCAGTAACAGCTTGTGAATCTGGATGGAAAAAGAATAAGCAAGAGCTACAATTATTTATTTATTTAGGAACATCCGCAATGTTTGATACAGAGTGTGGCAGCAGAATGTGGCTACAGCTGCTGTAGGAGCGCGCGCTGACAGAGAGCAGCAAAATCCTCCCGTTTGGAATTCAAGAGTCTCATTTTAATAATCTCCACTAAAATTAAAATGAGGAAAAAATAGAAAGACTGGGTGGGGATAAATATATATGTAAAAATACCGTTTTCCATCCAAACGTCGGTGTCATCCTTGGAGCATTTCTCTTTTTATTTTCCCTTCTTCTTTTTTAATTTACTCGCATCCTTCCATCGTCTTCAATCCTTCACCTTCGCGGCAACAATCCAGGAGCGGAGGAGGCTGGAGGAGGAGGAGGAGGAGGAGAAGGAGGAGGGGGAGAGGAATAAAAAAGAAAAGGACGGCGAAGCTATAATAATGATGCTGATGATGACGGTCGCTTCTCCGCCGCCTTACAGCCTCTCATCGTGAGCTTGGATTCGAGGCGCAGCAGAGCCGAGAAAGTCCCTCACCATCCCCGCCCCGAAACGTCTCCACCTTCGGTCCGCACCGAGGAGCCCAAATGTCCTGGCAGGGGGAGAAAGCGTCTTCTCCCTCTCTCTCTCTCTCTCTCTCTCTCTCTCTCTCTCTCTCTCTCTCTTCCTTTCTCATTGGAGTATGGTGCGTTCCTCACGGCCTCCTTACTCCACATCCAGCAGCCCCCTAGGGGAGGAGGGGGAGGAGGAGGAGGAGGAGGAGAGGGACAAACGGACGGACGGATGGATGGGAGGAAAATGAAAGGGACTGTTTCCTTTAAATTTTAAGCTCTGGATCTATGCATCAAATGAATGGATTGGGTGCTCATGACGCACGGAAGCTCGTGCAACTTCTAGACGTGCTCGCGTGCGTGCGTGTGTGTGTGTGCGTGGCACGGCTGGACGCACAGTTTAACGCCTGTTTCTCTTCTATTCCAACCACACCCAGTTTTATTCGGACGTTCAGAACCTCCGCGAGGCTCAATTTCTCAATGTCTGCCCCTCCCAAACATGATCATTTAAAAAAAAGAACGTGCATTCTGTAAAAAAAATAAGTGGAGTTATTTATATTGAGAACCAGATGCTGCAACGCAAGCTGACAATGACTGCGCGCGCACGTGTCGTAAAATGAGCGTCAAAGTGAGAGCGCGCAAAAGTCTGTTTGTTAAAAGGGGAAGGTGGAGGAGAGAGAGGGAGAGGAGGAGAGAGGGGGGCTATTCTTAGCAACAGACGTTTGGAAATTAATGGACGAGGAGGAGAGCTTCTCCTCTCCCTCCCTTCCTGCGAAACTGAGTCGAGGATCTTCTTCGCCTAACTCTCCTCCAGGCTTCAGTTTTTATAATAATAATAATAATTGTTATTATTATTTCATCCAAAACACCAAGCACGATGCTCTGCGCTGCATCACAAATCTTTCAACGCAGGAAGGTGACGTATATGTAGAAGGACAGAAAACTGCAGTGCTTTTTTTCTTGGAATAACACAAAAGCTGCCAATTTCTAAGTGAGAAAAAAAAAACTGGGGAAGGGGTGCCATTTTTAGTCAAACACCTCTGGTTTATTAAGGTTTCTTGACGCGTCCACATCATCATCATCATCATCTCATTCTCTCATTATACGCATCCCATAATAATTGATTGACTCCACAAATAGCCGCCTCTGTGAATGGACGGTGATGGTGCAGAATACGGATCATTTTAAGGGCGACCGCGCACCTCTGGAAAAACAGACTGAGCGGCAGGGAGGAAACCTGACACGCGCGGATCGATAATTACAGCGCGACCTTAAACGACTATCTGATATGTCGGAATAGGATCGTTTTACGTTGTGCCCGCTTAAAAAAAAGAAGAAAGCTTCCGGTCGTGAGGTGAGAGTGACCCCCTCCACAAGGACATGATAGATAGATAGATAGATAGATAGATAGATAGATAGATAGATAGATAGATAGATAGATAGATAGATAGATAGATAGATAGATAGATAGATAGATAGATAGATAGATAGATAGATAGATAGATAGATAGATAGATAGATAGATAGATAGATAGATAGATAGATAGATAGATAGATAGATAGATAGATAGATAGATAGATAGATAGATAGATAGATAGATAGATAGTCTTTTTCAGTGCCACAGATATTTCAGCACCATGGAGAGCACCACAGACCCAAACATACCGTGTTCAAGTTTTAAACTACCTCTGACTTGGCTTTGGGATCCAGATTTATTGTCGGGTTTTCAAAGTGGTCTAGAACAAGATTTCATCAAGTTTTCTTAAAGTTTTTAGTTGAACTTTGGCTGCTTTTTCTGTCAAATCTGACTGTGTTATGAAGTGTACACTTAAAAAAAATTAGTAAAGTGGAGGACAAAAAAAAAAGATGTAATCTACAATAGATGAACTATGACTCAAAGTCATGTCTTTCATTAATGGTAGGTCTTGTCCATGATAGGCTAATGGCTAGCCAAATGAGAGCCTGATTTTTGTGATGTTTCGGAAACTTGAAACCACAGGGAAGCAGAGAACAACTGCTTAACTTGAAGGGTTAAGTAATTAACTGTTAATAACCTTCTTCAGAAAGGGAGAATAAATTACCACCAGAAATACTCAATAATTTAAAATGCAATGTGACTAAAAATGATGGTTTCAGTAAAGTATGTTTAAAAAATAACAATCCTTTGCATCTGTAGAGATGAGAAGTGTCCACACCGTTCTCTGTTGCTTTTCCTTCTCTGTCAGATGTTCACAGAGTCTGTGGCGAAGGCCTAAAAAGGAGTGGCATGACTCAATGATTCATAAAGCTGAATAATTCAATGGTTGTATGCATGTAGAGCACTCCGCCCCTTGCTGAACCCGCTCCTCCACCGACCCACTGCACATTTTGATGCAAACCTCTGTCAGACCCTCAACAAACAAACATGACTCCATGGCTAACATCAAAAGTGGCAAAAACGATTTATAAAGATTCATACATTAACCCATAGAAAACAAAGTCGGAGACAATATTTACATGAACTAAGTGCTCAAGATGTGAAGGAATTATTGGGTTTCCATCTTCACGCTGTATAAAAACTGTAAACACTTCTTATGGATGGATGAGCGTGAAGCTGGAGGCTGAAATGTGGTATCCAGCAATAAAAGAGGCCACAAACCAGCTGTGTGTGAGTCTGAGGATAGTGTGTGTGTGTGTGTGTGTGAATTAGTGGCATTGTGGATGCTCATTGACCGAAACCACCAATAAGTCATAAAAGGAGCAGTGATAATCTGTGTAAATACAGAAGATCTACAGTATGTGGATGCCTGAAGCAGTAGACCAGGGACGTGCGGTCAGGGGAGGCAGGTGAGGCAGAGCCTCCCCTGTCATCATGACAAGAAAAAAAAAAATCATAACATAAAATTAATATTAATATTTGTCCACTTATCTTTATGTATGAGTAATTTTCGAACATTTTTATGGTCCAAATCGCATTTTTACAGTCAAAATCGCTGAAATTGCATATTTCCTGTTCAAATA
>NC_051441.1:12945885-13065226 GCF_001649575.2 Kryptolebias marmoratus | reverse complement strand
AGAGAGAGAGAGAGAGAGAGAGAGAGAGAGTGAAGAATGCTCATGAGATATGAAATAACCAGTAGCCAATTGAATAAGCTACCCTTTTGGATTTATATATTTGTAAATCTGACTCTCAGTGCCTCACCAACCATGAACCTCACCGCACGTCACTGCAGTAGACATATTTGCTGAAGTTTCAGTTTTGTATATATTTTTTTAAATAACTGCAGTTTTATCATGTTTATATAACAACGACAAAATCTGTCTCCTCCAGGCTCCTTTTCAGTGGTGACCTTTTCCCACCTGATTTATTTTATATGAGATGCCTCACCGTCTTCGTGTGTCTGCAACTCACCGTAAAAGGCTTTGGTTTCAAACAAAGCAAAGAGGGGCAACAAGCTGGTGATCCTTCAGCAGTATGACGTCCCTGACAGGTTTTCCCCCAGAACTCTTCTTTTTATTCTTGTAGGCTTTTCTTCTTCTTCTGCCAATACTATATAAAAAGCATACACTCATTTTACATGTGGTATTCTTTATGACCAGATATTAGACACAGAAAATGGAAACTACCGAATTTCTTTTTATTATTATTATTTTGTCGCATTTCTTCTGCATTTACTGGTTGAAGTTGCAAGGTTTTAATTTTTTTTGGTCAATTGTCTAATATTTTTTCCCACATCTCTGTATGTGTGTGCAAATGAATGTTCATGTGTCTGTCTGTTAGCAAAATATAGTATGAACCACTTGACAAATTTCAATTCAACTTCCAGAAAGTAATCTTCGCGTGTACATCTGCAACGGATTGATTAAGGAGTTGACTCAATTCAAGATGGCCACCACAACCAACTTATCTTGACCTAACCTGATCAGTTTTACAAATATTGACTTAAACTTTGCTGTGAAAGGAGCTGAGACTATTCTCCAATGCTTATTTGACCTTATTTGACCTTAGAAAACACAAAAATGTCTATAATTTAATCATATTTACAAATTATGTGCTAAAAGTCGATGTAATTGTTTCAGAGAGTCATTAAGAACACATATTTGAAGTGCTACTTATTGCATGACATCTTTGCCTAAAATTTGTTGACCTTGTTTGTAAGCAAAATATCTCGTGAACCATTGGATGGATTTTAATTAAACTCTCACCAAGTAGTCATTCCCAATACATGCTCTGAACCCGACATTTCACAACATTAAGATTGCACATAACGTTAGTTTTAAGGTTTGACCAAAATGCCTACATGTCTGTCATTTTTCATAAGTTGATATAAAACTGGCATGAGCATGGCCATAAGCATTCCTTCAAGGAATGCTAGGCCTTTAATTTAAAATGTCTTTATAATCTTTAAAAAATTACGTTACTGTTGTTTTTTTTTCAGAACAATAAAATCAAATGTATGTTTATATTATTTTCACTCAACAATGTCAATGTTATATTCAATCACTAAACTTATTCTTTAAGTGTAACTTTTATTAAATATAGTAATTTTAGAAAATATCATAAACTGATCATAAATTCATAAATCCAATTGCTACAAACGCCTTAATTAGCACTTCCGGTCAGAACGTTTTGAACTCGACACACATTTAACGAGAGTCACAATTATCGGTGTTCACTGCCATCTAGTGTTGACAGTGAAGAACTACAACTTCGTCACCTGTCGATATCTGTTATGGGCTTTAGTGTTGCCAGATATACAATAATTGTCGCATTTATACGATAGTTTTAGGGTTTACTCAAATGACGTATAGTTAAAAAATATATACTATTGTTAAGATATTTTCGTTCAGCTACAATACGACAGTTTTGGAAAAAAATACGATAGTTTTACGACGAAAGTATGATAGTCGTTATTTCCTATCTGGCAACCCCCTGGGCCAGAAGAAGACGCTCATACGCTCAGCTGACTAAGTGTATTATAGTATTGCTAGGTAGGAAGATAAAATATCTGCCCAATTATTTTACTTTGTCTCCCTAAATACAGCGTCATTTAGTATCAAAACAACATGTCTGACTAAATCAACCGTCAGCGTGTTTTCCTGCTAGAGAACTACTCCTCCCACAGTGCATTGCGGTTCATCATGGCGCCTGACACGACGACCTGACCCTTGCTAGCCAAACCAAAAAGCCGCCGAAGGTAAACAGGACCGTGCGGGACGTTCGAGTAATTTTAGGTTTGTACAGGAGGATGAAAGTGTTGTTCTCGGCGCTCAGACGAACCTGTAAAGCAGCCGGTCACCTCTGCCGTCGGAGCTCCCACGCCTGCGGCGGCCTGCTGCCTCTCCCAGGTGAGGCGATAGCGGGGTCCAGCCCGGAGCTGGTGCGGAGCCTCGGCTCGCAGGTGGAGGTGAGGACGGCCTTCATCACCGAGGAAGAGGAAGCTGCCTTCCTGCAGGAGCTGGAACCAGTACTGAAGAAGAAACGCTACGAGTTCGACCACTGGGACGATGTAAGTCAGTTTCCATAATAACACTATTATAGCGTAAATAAACAATATTATAGTGTAAATAAACAAAACATATTATGTTGTAGACTGCATTATAGTTAATGACTGTTAATACATGAGCAATGAAACACAAAATATTTAAAGTTTAATTTCAATGTTTTAAAAATATTTAGTTTTTATTCCCTTATAAATCCTGATTGTTTTACTCCACATTAGTCCCTAGTATCCCCAACACCACCACTACTTCTGTGGTCCCAGTTTAAGAAACTTATTCTGACTGTATGTGTGCCCTTTTTTTAATTGTAGGCATATTTTGATTTGACAATAGTGCTTTATTAATTGTGCTGTGCTGCCTTGTCCGAATCCAGGCAATTCATGGCTACAGAGAGACCGAGCGGCTGAGGTGGGGACCAGCATGTGAAGAAATCCTGAATCGTGTCCGATCTGTGGCGTTCCTCGACAGCGGTCCTCTTCTTGGCCCAGTACATGTTCTAGATTTGGACAAAGCTGGCTACATCAAGCCACACATCGACAGCGTGAAGGTAGACGTCTCGCTTCGATTTGTCGCGTTGTGGCATCTTCGTGAGCCGTACTCTTATCTGTTTTTGTCTTAATGTTTTCCAGTTTTGTGGCAGCACCATTGCGGGCTTGAGTCTTTTGTCAGACAGCGTCATGCGTTTAGTGAAGGAGGATGCCCCCCACGAGTGGCTGGACCTGCTGCTGTCTCGGCGCTCTCTCTACATAATGAGGTTCAGTAAACGCTTTCCTTTTCTTGTCTAATATACAACCAGAAATGCAAAAAAAAACAAAAAACAAACGATGGAACGATGTGTAAAATGTGAATAAAAACAAAAAGCAATAATTTGCAAATTCTGTAAATTTGTATTTTATTCAGAATGTTACATAGAAAATATCAAATGTTTAAACTAAGAAATTGTTCCATTTAATTGGTTGTGCTTAGAAATGTTCCCACACTGGGCTAATTTGTTTTGGTTTTGATTAAAGTTTTAACGGTAAAGCAACTAGTGCACGTGCATATTTCCTTGTGAAGTGTGCTGATACTAAACAGTATCCCAGTATGTACTATAATACTCTTTCGTCCTGTCCTGTTTACCCCTGGCACAGGGACCAGGCCAGATACGACTTCACTCACGAGATTCTCAGAGATGAGGAGTCCGTGTTCAGCGGAACAAGAGTGCCTCGCCAGCGTCGGATCTCCGTCATCTGTCGGAATCGTCCCGTCTAACACGCGCCCCGTCTCAGCTCGGATGAGAACTGAATATGAGTTGAGCTGGGAAGACCGTGCCAACGATCTGCTCTGAGATCTCAAAGCCACCGAGTCTGCTCTGGCAGAACCAGCAGAATGTATTTCTCGGTAAACGATAACACTTTAAATACCTTTAAAGATCAGTGGTCGAACAAACATTTGAATCGAAATGCACTGCTTTTAGATATATTTTTTTGCACATGTTGGATTGGCAAAAACCTGTATGGAAGGTCCTTAGATTCTAAGTTGTGTATTTTGGCACATTTCTGTTCTTATAATACAGACTCAATGGGAACTACTTCAGTCACACGCTGCTAGAAATGAGAGAGGTCTGGGATGCATTTACATCTCAGTTCAGTGTGTAAATGATACACTGCTGTTCTTTTACATCTGATGATTGTTAAAGGAGTAATAATAAAAGGAAACATACCTCACAGCTGTGCCCTTTTTGTGCACACAGATACTTGAGCTCTCATTAAAAACATATCACAGAATTTTCTTCGTCCCGATCTGGTTTTGTTTTAGTGATACTTTTCATGGTGTCTTAAATGCAAACATTTCTTGTAAATTTACAGAAAATATTTGCTTGGTGGTTAGGCTTTTATCCTTATTCCATGGAAAAACTAAAAACAATTAGTGCTTTCAAAGATGACTTGCAAGAAACAACTTATCTGGAGAAAAAAATGAATAATTTCACTGAGTTTATGATCTCCCCACTGTTAGAGCATTTTTCTGCTAAAACCTGGTGTTTTGTCAAATTATGTCTCTTTTCAGAGTAAAATAAAAGACTAAGTCTTGGCTGGCCTGTGATTAACAAGCATCAAACAATGCAGGCAGCCTGAGTATTGCTATTCACTTAGAATCTTTGTAAACTTGACTAATTTCATAAAATAATTTCCAATGTCTATGTTTCACACAAAGTTGCCATTCAAGGTGCTAAAATTGAAAGTTAATTGGAGTTTCCATCTTTTACATATAAAAATTTGGCAGCATTCTGGTAAAATTACAGATTTTTGTTCTTTAAAGAGGTCATAGAGAAAAACACATTAATTGGACAATTTCGACCGCCATCAAAGTGACTCTGACTGAACTTTTACCTTCTGAAGGTGAAACAACGATGCAGCCATTTTAGCAGAAAATCTTAACTTATAGGTGCCAAATGGTTTTACAAACAGCCCGTGTTCTGTAATCACACTGATCACGTGTTGGAACTGATGAGTCACCAAATCAAATCTTGGTAACGATAGCAAACAGCCCTGATCACAACAAGACACCCATCTACATAAACAAATGAGCTATTTGAAAGAATATTTGCCTAATCCGGCAGTGCGGGAAAGTAACCTGTTTGATTTTTGCAGTTCTTCGACATACTTAGCTGATTTATGACGAGTTTATTATTAAATTTAACATCCCGTCTCCTTGTTTGAGTAGTTTGGAGCTCCTTTTACTCTGGTTAACAGTCTGAATAAAGACCTTTAATCTCTTTTCTATAATATTAAGGCTTATTCTATATTATTCAACAATAAATCTATAAAACAATTTTAAAAGTGAAAAGTTGTTTACTAAGTCCCGATGGTGACTAATGACTTTTCTTCCCAGAAAACAAGTATGATAAAAGTCAAACATGAGTTAAAGATGTGTTTGTTTTAAATTTTATTATAAAAAGGTTCAAACTCAGAAAAAAAGAAGTATTTTATCATTTTATTTGAGTTCTAAGCTAAACTGTTAGCACACAAATACCAAAAACAATGTTTTTCACTCAGAGCCAACATCGTGTTCCTCACGCTGAGTTCAGACTAAACCAAATTCCGAATGTTCAACAAAATCCTTTCTGAACTACGATCTGTAAAAACAGTTCCGGCTTCTGATCCTTTGTTACCTCAAACCCCTCCAAGTGTCGAAGAAGAACATCAAACCTTCCTTCGCCCCCCTTCCACCCCCCCCCGCCGGCCGCGCGGTTACTCCGTGAGGTAGAAGTGCATTTTGTCGTTGACGTTCTTGCGCTCCGGATTGAGGCGCTTCAGGATCTGCGCCAGCACGTTGACCGTCTGCTCGCTGCTCAGACCCGTGCGCTTGGTCTGGAACTTCTTCAGCAGGTCTTTGGTGGTCATCGGTTTGCGGATCAGGTAGCGGCGGACCGCCTCCTCAGTCAGCTGCACGTCACTGTAGGGCGGAGAACGATGAAACAGAAACACTCTCTCACACTTAGTTTTGATAATTACACACTGTAGTTATATGGATCTTAATGTCACCTTTGTAAATTGTTTTTTTTCCCCAAAAACTGATGGTTAATGTGTTCATAAATTAAAAATTTGTAAGCAAAATTTGCGAACGACTGCCAACTATAACATACAATGTTTTACATACGGAAACAGCCAAAGGGGCTGAAAATAGCTCAGCAATAGTGACGTCCGTAGAAGATCTGTTTGGGATGGAGAAGCCTGACAATTCTGATGTATTGGCACATATTTATGCTCAGATTTGTTAAGTCAAAGTCAAGGTCAAGTCAAGTCCAATATTTATTCTTGACAACTGTCTTACTCGATCTTTCTTTTTCCTTTTGCGTTTAGCAGCAGACTCGCTCTTATATTTCCACCTAAACGTCTTCTTTGAGACTCTACACTTCTCTGTAATATCTGTTTAGCTACACAGACTACAACCAGACTCATGGAGGTGAATCATGTGACTCAGCTGAGTGCTTTGTTTACCTGCAGTTTAGAATTTTATATCAAATCTGGAAAACTTCTGGAGTAAACTATTTCGAACTGCATCATCTGATACAGTTCAGGATAAGCTTTTTGGTTTTGATGTCATCGTTTGCAATGAGTTCCTTTAAGATGCAACATTATAAAACTTTAAATAATTGACTGCATGTCAGCAGCTGAATGAGACTGAATGTTCAACCCATGAATTTCAATATCAGCAACAACACTGATGTGATTCATCACAGTGCAGTCACATGATTTAGTATAAAGTTCCAAAAACTTGGTAAAGTGTGCAGCGATGTCTCAGAGGCAGACAGTACCTGGAGCTGGGGGTGGATTTGCCTGACGGGGGTTGAGGCGTGCTCTTCCCAGAGGGAGCAGGACTCTGAGTGTTGGGCTCCATCTTCAGCCTCTTGGCTGATGGCGAATCTGTTGCAGCACCCTGTCTCTTCCCTGAAGAAAAAGGGTTGTTTTGTTGAACAAAAGACAACGAGTTGCTCTTCAACAGGATCATGAAACAGATTTAGTTGTCAGGTTTCTGGTTTCAGATCTAGAGTACGTGTGTTTATAAAAGCACACCTTGCTCCAGCTTGCTGGCGGCAGCACGCAGGGTGTTGGAGGTGGAGGCAGAGTCTATCGACGGCGTCCCGGGACGACTTCCTGTCCTGGAGCTGCCTGCTGAGCCGCGGCCACCGGCGCGTTTCGGAGGCGTTCGCTTCTTCTGCAAATATCAATAAAAGGAAGCGTGTAGCGAAAAATGTAGAAACATTTCCCTCCATTCATTCATAATTCTTCCAAATACTCATGGACACAACTATTGTCAGTAAACCTGATCAGTAAATAACCAGTAATTTATGAATAATAATTTATAAATATTCAGTTTCTCAGCCACAGACACACAGACTACCATGAATAAAGCAGAGGCCGTCTCTCCCTCGATGTCACTGTCATCTGAGCTCTCCGACTCGCCGCTGCTCTCTGAGACATAAAAACCCACAGAACAAAGTAAAATGTGCTTTTGATTTTTTTTATACCATTGCAACTTTTGACATTGGCTTGTAATTCTAAAACTGACATAAAAAAAATAAAGAAAGAAACTCAATCTTTTTAAAGCGTGCACCTTTTTTCTTCTTCTTTTCCATTTGGACTGGAGTTTTTTTCCCTTCCTCCTCCTCTTCTTCCTCTTTTGCTTCATCCTCATTCTGTTTCTCCTCTTCACTTTCTTCTTCGCTCTCTGATGCCTCATCAATCCCTACAAAAAGATTTCGCATTCAGGGAGAAACCGACGTAAAAAGGATGAATGTAAAAAACAGACACTCACAAAAATTCCTGCCTGGCAAATATTACTATTAATCATATATAATATGATATTTTTTCTCCTATACTGAATCCTAAACTGTACCAACCTTTTGGGTGCTCCTCTTCTTTGGTGGGTTTTTCATTTGTTGGCTCTTCTTCTGAGCTGATGATGGACAGTGAAAATAACAAATGAACACAAAAAAAAATTATTTCCAAATGAAAAATACAAAAACACTCGCACAAGCATCATCACATTGTGCTCCTCTCTTGGCCTAGTTTCAGAGACTCCCCAACAAAAGCCATGGCTCACAATTACAACATGAGAAGAAGCATTTCTTTTTCAGAATGCATCTGAAAACACACTTGATGATGATTAATCTGTAAAAGTGATGGCTCTGGCACGGTTCTTTGTCTATTCTGGGTATAAGGTTCTACAATAAGTACCTATATCTGGTAGATTTTTGCTGCCATCTCGGAGGAATTGTAAAAAATGTGTTGATTACTTTCAAATGTGAGTTACTTTGGATGGTGTTTGTACGGTCAGTGGTCCTTGCCTTGTCCTAATTAAGACAGAAATGCTCTGTGGTGGACTTGAACTTAGTATCAGCTTCATTCACTCTTCCTTTTGCAATGAAAAGTACTGTCATTGTCTGTATGGGCAAAATATCCAAGATTCTTCACTCTGAACAGCACAAGAACTCGGATGGATATGTAAGTAAGACTGTGCTCATGAAGTAAGGAGTTAAATCAAGGCAGGTGTTGAGGTTAGGTTTAACATCCATGTAGGAAGGAATCTTTGTGCTCTGACCTGCTTTCATCTGACATATAATCCACTTCTAGACCCTCTTGGTCCCCATCATCGCTGTCCTCAAGGGCCTCATTGTCACTGCCCTTTCGCTTCTTTTTCTTTGTTTTCCCTTTCCCTGTCGCTTTCTTTGTTTTTGCCTTGCTTTCTCCATCTGACAAATGCAAAAGAAAAGCCAAGTAGTTAAAAAAAAAGTTAAGATAATTTATGGTACCTCCAGTTTCTTTCTCCTTACCGTCTCCCATGCTGCTATCACTGTCGTCACTGCTCATCTCCAGGTCATCTTCCAGATCGTGAATGAGCAGGTCACCCCCTCTCCCACCCCCCTTCTTTTTCTTCTTCCCAGACTTTTCTGTCTCATCTTCATCGTCATCGCCACGCTCCTGCTCCCGCAGACGTCTCTGAAGCATAATGCTGAAGTGGTTAACCACCTTGTTCCGCCTGCAAACAAGAAAATGGTAAAAAAAAAACTGAGTTTTTCATGAAAGCACGTATTTTAAATGTACTTTTAAACACACACACATCCTTCCTTATTGTTTTCCTCACCTGCCCCACTCTTCTTCAGCTTCTTCAGCCGTCAGAGTTCGATGCTTCGCCTGTTGTGTAAAGTTGTACCACCCGTGAACAGGAAAAGCCTCAAAGGCTCCATCAGGACACTGCGTGAAAATGTAGTAGGACGCATTTTCTGTGACGCCGCCCTTCTTCACTCCTTTGAACCTGACAGAAACAATCAGGCAAGATTCATTAGGGCTGCATAAGGCTCCTCATGATACAGAAGTGCTTCAGAAGGCACTTTAGTGATAAAAATCTTTTAGACATTGTAAAATTTGTTGTTTGCCTTTAATTTAATTATCAGAAAATGTAAAGTATCTGACCAAAATAATGAAATCAGCAAATAAAAAAACTTTATGTAACATGGTTTAAAAGCGTATCGAGGACACAAACAATTTCAAACCTCTTTCTAATTATGAAACAGTACACTTTAATTCTGCCTTTACACCCTCAAGTAATTCTAAAAAAACAATCTGTAAAGTTAGTAAAAGTATAAATAAATCACAAAAAAAGACCCTCTTTCCTCACCTCTTGCCAGCTTTGCCATTGACCTTTAAAATCCATGGCTGATCCTCTGCCTTGAACTCACGCGTCACAATACCAAACTTCTTCCGCCGAGCTTCCTCACGCTGTTTCTTTCCAAACTCGCTGCCCGCGCCACTTTCCGGCGTCTCCTCCTCCCCATATATCCGCCGAGCGCTCATGTCTCTTTCCATACGAGCCTGGGAAGGAAGGGAAACAGTAAAAATAAAAAAAAGTGCAGAAGGAGCTGAATTACCTGTTCTTTATCATTATAGCCTATTATATTTCTCTAATTTACTTTAAAAGCCACTTATACAGAGAAATGAAGTCTACCTGTGTCCAGGTTGAGCAGTTGACTCTGTCCCCTGAGTTGAATGCCATTATATTGTATTTCTTGCTGGTATTTCTACAAGTAAATAGAACAAAGATACAATCAAAAATATTATACGATTATGACACCTTTACCCCAATCAAGGTTGGGGAAAGAAATCATCATGAGATTATGATTAATGCAAAAAAACAATACTACTCACATTTATGTTAACTTGTAGTTTAATAAACAATCTACTTACTTGGGCACTCTCACAGTGTACTCAGTGGCTGAAGAACTGCTGCTTCCCTATTAAAAAATGAGTAAATTTTACTTTTCCTTTCTGTAATCCAGATGGATCATATTTAGATTGCTTATGCTGGCATTTAATTCAAACATCGCGTTAATGGAACAAACCAAATGCCTAAAAGTTGGTTAATGTAACAAAAATAGTGAAGATGTCGACTTACCAGAGAAGTCATGGTTGATTCACGTCTAAATTTCTCAACAGCTGCTTCAGTTTAGTTAGGTTCACTTCAAAAAAGAAGAAATCATATAATAAAAATATATGACAAAAATGATTAAAGTGATTCTTGTGTAATCATTACGTATTGTCTGACAGGAGAAGAAATAGCATAAAATGCACAAACACTGCTCTTATAAATTCAATAGAACGACGGAGAGCATCAAAATGACTTAAAATTTAAATTAAATGACTAGAAATGAGTTGTTCATTGTAACAATATAGTTTTGTAAAACACTGAACAAAATAATAAAACGTCTCCAATTTTGGTTGTATTGTAACGTTAGCTCCTGTTGCTAAAACGACTAGCATTGACAACTCAAAACGTCTGCTGGCTTTGCTCAGCTTTACCCCAACTAGAATATTATAACCTTGAGTTCACTCACCTATGTGTGAAACGAAGAACAAATTAAAAAAATTCAGGTATTTCAGAACATTAAATGAAACATGTCGGTAGCTAATCCACAACTGCAGACAAGATTCAACCGGGGGGCGATTGGTTCTATTGGCCAGTCGGTTCGATAGGAAACTTTAACTAGAAACAAATGGTTCCTAGCCAGTCGCTACGGTTACCCTGAACAAAACACGTATAAACAAAACGCGTACAGTCTCATGGAAGAATGAAAAACTCATACCCTCCTTCTCTCTCTTTGAATAAATAACAATAACAACAACATTTTACGTGTCAAAGCAAAAAATAATTTTACAGAATGAAACAACGTGTCGCAAAAGGTATGCCTTTCAAATAAGAGAAATGCTTCAAAAATCAAGAAGGGAAGTCAAGTTGCTTCTTGTCAAACACTTTCATGAGACAAAAAAAAAACATTGGCAGAAATTAATTTGACTTATTTTCAAAATTTTTACATTGTGTGAAGAATTGAAAACTGTCATGTAATGAAGAAAATACATGTTCAAAATGAGAGAAAGATAAAAAAAAAAAGATCATCAGTAAAAACTGGTTTAATCTTATTTTTCACCTCCACCTTGTGGGTATTCACTGGTTCTGCAGCAACACACTGTAGTCTGAAACAAAGAACAGGACAGACATGTCTGAGTGATGTTATTTGCTGCTTTTTTAACTTAAATGAAGAACACAAACCTGACAGAAGCTGTCAACTTTACCATTCATCACGGTTGCCCTCTACTGTTGGTCATCTTTTTACACAGTATATAACATCTGTCTTCCAGCTGAGCCATTATGGGTCCATTTTTATTTCTTATTTATGAAGCTCAGGTTTTGACTTAAGTCTGAATTTCGGAAGTATTGCTTCCTATTTGTCAAATTGTTCCAAATGCAGAAAACACCAAATATATGACACTCCTCATTTCTGCAAGTGAATGTCCTTGCCATTTACAGCTGTAAAAGTGCACACCACACATTTTGATCTAAAAACTCATATGTCAGATAGGTTTTCTTTTAAAACTATCTGCACGAAAAAGATCAAATGTATTATATATGTTATCTAAAAAATCATCACGCCTTCTAAGATTTTAATGATGTATAAAGTACACTGTGCATCAGCTATGAAACCTTTCATTATTTAAAAAAAAGAAAAACAAATTGCAAACTTGAGCTTAAAACCCTCTTTTTGAATAAATCTCCTGTTTCTCAAAGCTCTTCTCCCTCTGCATATTATGTCACGAACTGTGTGCTTTGAAAAGTGGTTTTGCATTTGGATCTAAATCCTATAAAAACAGTTTCTGGATGCTGTGCAGCGATAGTTGAGGTTTTGTGCTGTGGAATCTGAAACCATGAACTGCTGTGCTTTTACGCTTCTCCTGGGTGAGTTGATGGCATTTAGTTTATAAAGCTAAATAATTCTTAAATTAAAGTTTATGTTTTTATGGTAGGTACAAAGAAAATACATGTTACAATTTTGCAAGTTTGTGGGTGGGGTGGGGTGGGGGGGATTTTTCTTCTTAAATGTATTTTTTCTTTTAACAAATATTGTTCGCATGATATGAATTAACTCCAGTAATGCATTTCAGTTAAAATAAATAATTCTTGTTGTATAAGAGACAAATCTGAGATTAACAATCTGGTAAAAGATAGATTGGTTCATTCAAGTTATTTACAGTTTTTTTCAAGTTTCGAGCCAATGGTCGTAAAGAAGTTAAGTTAACCCTAAAAGGTTTTGTTAATCTGACTCATTATTGACACTGTTAGGCAAAACCCTCATACCTCCATTTTTAATTATTTTAATGTTTTTGCATAGATCAACTTTAATGGTCACTTTTCACAACTATCTGAGGTTTAATGGGGGACAATTGGTATTTATTTTAAAACATTTTTTTTTTTAATTTCCTGATAAGCAGTGTTTTTGGAGAAACAAGATTTCTTTCCAACAGTGATATTTCTTTAAGAAAACAGCAAAAAAAGAGGCATAATTCTGATATAAATCAATATAATTATGTGGAATGTTTTAATGCATTTTTATTTTTATAACATCCAACAAGAACAGATTATTTAGTATATGTGTAGCTCAATATGTGTTGTGTTATAAACACATTTCTTTTTTTAATTGAAGTCAATCAAACAGTCTTAGTTCTTTTTTAATGCAGTACTTTTCTTTTTCTTTTTTAGCAGAATACTTTCTTGTTACATTTTTTCATCATATCAGTCTAATAACTGTTGTTTTCAGTTTTGCACAAATCTGATCTCATTTTGTAATATAGTGTCACTGATTGGCTAATAAATTCCACTGTTTATTAATTAAACAGACATTTTACCTGTAGGTGAGAACTCTTTCAAAGGAGCAACACATTGAAACTGAGTTAAAGTGTTGAACAAATGTTTGCATTAGGCTGAGAGTTGCCCAGCTGACATCTAATCTGTGATACACAATTGTTTGTTTTCCAGGTTTTCTTTTTATCTGCAGCTGCTGTGCTTTTCCAGATGGTATGGAGTCCTAAACATCAATTAAATAATTGAATTTTTGATTAAATAATAATGTCTCAATCAGTTTTTTTAAAAAATATTTCTGTTTTTTTTGTTTGTTTTGTACAGGTTCTTGTGATAATTACACAAACATAACTGAGTCATGGCGCAACTTAGGGTTTACGTCCACTTCCTTCCTGGGCTTTCCTAAAAACGATTCCCATCTTCCTGAGAAGTGGTGGCGATTTACAGGAATTGGTGGAGACAGAATTGTTACAGGCTGCATTCAAGGTCCTTGTGGCGGGACCGAGAACCCAATTTATTTATATTATGCATTTACACACCCAAAGACTGAATCTGAAAATCCGTCAACAACAACTGCGTACACTGAAACTACCGCTTGTGCTCAGCATGGTGTGAAGATCAATGTGCTTCTGTGTCCTGGAGGATTCTACATATACAGACCAAGCAGTTACTCATATTATTATTCAACTTATGTTACCCGTAAGGACTGATTAATAACATCATCAGAGTTTCATTCAGAAACTGACTTCATATTTGTTCTGTTTTAGCCTTTAGCTATTTCTCTGTTTGATTTAGCTTTTAGCTACTGTTATTCTTGTTTTAGAACCGTTCTATTCAAGTTAGTTTTTGTTCTGCTGGTTTCCAGTTTAACAACTAGGTTTCAGCTTCTTCAACAGATTTCAGTCATTTCATTCAGTGTTCAGTATTCACAAACTTATTTTAGTATTGTTTGTCCTTTTCTGTATGTGTGTCCTGTTCCTGTTCAGATCATTATGAATGTAATCTGGACTCCTGTGGACCTCTTGCTGAGTGTGCAGTGGATGGAAGCTGTGGTTGTGTTGCTGGATACGAAATGCAAGATCAGCTCCCAACTGAAGATTCATACCCGTGTGTTGGTAAATGGATTTCATTTAGTCTTTACTGCTAGATGGATATTTATTTAATTTTAATACTAATACTGGTTTTAGAGAAAATCATACAGATTTCATAAGTATTTCAAACTTAAGTTTTTTTCTTTACAGATATAGATGAGTGTCAGATAACTCCGGGAGTTTGTGTCCTTTACTCCAAATGTATAAACACCCCTGGATCATTTTTCTGCACCTGCCTGGATGGATACAATACGACAAATCCTCAGTTACCCCCTGGAGAGTCCAACCCATGCATAGGTATCCATAGTGGTGGGAAAGTGTCCACCTCAAGGTTGAGCTCAGACTAATCTTTCTATTTTTCTCCTCCTAGATATTGACGAGTGTCTCAACAACGTCTGTGGTGAGAACGGGGACTGTGCCAATCAGATAGGAAGTTACAGCTGTGACTGCCACAAAGGCTACTATAACGCACCAGACGCAACACCTGTTTGCCAAGGTCTGAAGGGAGGGTTTAAGAGCCAAACTGCATTAAAATCCTCTGTGATCAGCTTATGTTGGCATCTACCAAAAGATCAGAAACAGAAGCAAAAACACAAAATATGTTGACTGAAACAAGTGCAGTAGTTTTTATATCAAATTCATTTGATATAAAATCAAGATCAGGGTTAAGAGAAGGTGTTTGTGGGAGGTTTGGAATATGGCAAATGAAATGAAATCATTGCCATAGATAAAAAGTTTTTGGTGTTACTTTATAAGATAGAGTTCCATTTTGCTTGACTGTTTAAATGATGTAAAACCGCAATTTGAATGCCCAGATATTTCTCTCCAGTAGTCAATATTTGAGTTCTTTTGTTTGTTTGTTTAATATGAAGTAAAAAAAAAGTCAAAAACAAGTCCCAGACATGTTCAAACCTTGAGTTTATTGGGTTTATTTCACACAAAAAAATACAACCAAATCCAGTCAAGTACTGATGAACATGAAGTACCAAACAATTTGAATATTGTCATTTATTGAATAAAAAGTGCTTCTTTTTTCATCTTTAGACTTTCACAAAAGTCTAAAGATGAATTAAACTGACAAGTTTTTATATAATTTCATATAATCTATTCAATTTCATATGATCTGCTCAGTCATTTGTAGTGCTTATATAATTTTTTTAATAATATTAATCTTGTGCATTATTTCACTCTAGTTTGTATTGTTTTTATGAATCTTTAGCAGTGTGTTTTTCCTCCTTGCAGACATAGATGAGTGCAGTGAATCCCCTGACCCCTGTGGTGAACTAACTCTGTGTATGAACCTACCGGGAGGATTTATGTGTTCCTGCTCTGATGGATTCTTTCCATCCACTGGAGTTGTGTGGACAATAGGGGTCACGTTTTGTAAAGGTACACAAACAATTTGTTTTATTTGCAGCCGTGCATCTTATAGCCCATCCACTGCCGCATCTCAAATGTGATGAATGACGTTTTGGTTGTGTTTGTCGTTTTCCTCTCTTCCAACCTGTAAGATCTTCAGCTGATGCTAGATGAGATAAATCCACCTGAGGTGAATATTGTCAGCAAAGTGCAACTTCATTAATGACAAAAAATCTGCAAACTATATGAAATGTGTAGGAAATCATTAAGAACATTCCACAAAGCGTTGACCTGGTGAACCAGCCAAGAGATGCTTTGACTTATACAAGTGTTTGCTGCAGGGGCAGACAAAAGCAAGAGCATTTCTACTCAACATGGAAGAACAGCTGAAAAAGAACGAAGGCATCGTCTTGCCAGAAGAGGTCAGTGGAAGATATTTTTATATATAAAAAAAGTATACCACACTGTGCACAGTTCCATTTTTCTGGTAAGTGGGGATATTTTGCAAAATATTAAATCTTAAATCCATTTTTTAAAATTATTTATTCTTCAAACTCTGCTTTAAACAAGCACAAGTATGAAAGGAATGATTTTAGTGTTATTACTGGATAAGCATCAGCATCTTTAGAGAAAATATAAGGTTTGGCATGAGCTCAGTGAAAAGCAAGCTGATCTGTTCTTTCAGAAAACCTGGCGGTGCTTCCTGTTCGTGTGCACCTCAGTTTAAAATCAAATTTTAGGATTATGCATTAGATCTTGTGAAATGACACTGGTTTCCCAAGATTCTCCTCTATTGATGTGACAAGATTACCAGCAGCAGGATTTTTTGCAAATAGCTTGAATGTCAAAGGTCATATGACACTGCTTCCCTACCTCGGCCATTGTACCTTTACAAAGAATTTTTTCACAATATTGCACATTGTAAATGTCAAAACACAAAACAAACATAATTTTAAAATAAAACTAGATTCTTTTTGTTACTGAATAATGGTTATTGGAGTTTGTCAGTCACAGCGTTGATGTTTCCTTCACACCAAATCTCGACGCCCTCACCTTCTGATGAACCTGCTGGTTGTTGGGTCCTCTAGAAAGGTGTTGTTTATAAAATGTTTCAGTCTTTTTTTGCTCCTCTCATCTCTTTTATTTAACTTGTTGCTGGCAATATATTCAAAATTTGCTTAAACTGATCACATTTAATGCAGCGTATGTCTGTGAAACTAAGGTTCTAACAAAATTCAAAGTAAAATATAAACATTTCCAGATACCAAACAAGTGTACTAGTAGTAATCTTCTGGCAACAGATGAGACTGTAATATTATCCCTTCACTTTTTTTCGTCTTTCTCTACAGATTGTAGCAAATGGCTTCTCTGGGATAATGGTACGATAATGGTTCTTTAATCAACTTACAAATAACTTTTTGCAGAATTTTAGTTTTGTGTTAATTAAGCAGACGACCACATCTTTTGTTTGTAAAAGGAAGTGGCAGGTGTTGGGCCACGGGTTCCATCAACTCAGGTGAGTAGTGAAGGAGACGGGGAGACCGGCGACTTGATTCTGAGCATCACAGACCGTTTAGCCTCTGCATTAGTGGGGCCGGGTCAGAACCAAACCAAGAGAATTCTAAAGACTACAACAGTAGGTAGGTCTGTTTTCGTTTATCTTCAACATTTATATGTGTTACACATGACTATGTTCGAAGCTAATGAAACTCTCCTTTCTGTGTCAGACTTAAGTCTTGAAACGGTCATTTCTGGAGGCAACAGTTCAGAAATCTTTGCCCTGTCAGCCAAAGAAAACACCATGGAGATCAACTTGGAAGGTTTGGCCAAAATCAATAATGGTGAGAAAAAAATGATGCTAAATGCTAAATTATACACTTTAAATAAAGATCCTATAGAACTTTATTTAGGCTATTAGCCAGAGTCAAATAAGAATTGTCCGCACTGTTAAAAATGAGCATTCAAAATTAAAGAAAGAGTCCTCTTTCACCTAAATCTTGTGAACATTTGCAGGTTCCGCTGCGGCTGCTTTCATGACATTGACCGGGATGGAGCATCTCCTCAGCCATCAATACTTTGAAACCGAAAACAGCACCGAGATGTTGTCCGATGTTGTCACCGCCGTCCTGCCCTCGGTGAACAACACTAACCTGACAGAGCCTGTCAATTTTACCATCCATCACAAAAAGGTCAAGCCCAGTTTGTCCGTCAGAGCTAAAGCTAACCTGTGACGAGTTTCAACGCGGTTGAACACCTTTGTGTGTCGAATTTTTCAGACATTACCTGAATCAGGATTGGTGACTTGTGTGTACTGGGTGGAAAAAACCGAGGAAGGAGATGAGACAGCCGCAGAAAAGATGAAGACCATGCAGTGGTCAGAAGAAGGCTGTTGGATTGCGTTCACTAATGAAAACTACACGGTGTGCAGCTGCTCTCACCTCTCCACATTTGCCCTCATTCTTCAAATAGGAGAGGTATTTTCCTCCTGATCGTTGTTCTGTCACAGGCTCCTGCATCAGTTTTACAGCTGATTACGTTATTTTTATTTATTTATATGCTTTTGGTTCCTCAGCCTCCACCAGACAGCCCATTTTTAGAGTGGTTAAACAGAGTCTGTGTGGCTGTTGGGTTGTTCTTCTTTGCCTTGGCCGTCCTCACCTTCCTCCTGTGTAGCTGGAACCCCAAAATTAACAACACAGCCCGTCTTCACCTCTGCGTCAGTCTTGGCTTGTCTCATTTCTTATTGCTGTGGAATGAAAAATATGCAGAAAATGAGGTGAGACCAAGAAGCTGATTGTTGATTAAACTTCTGTCCTGCAGGTAACCATTCTGTACCAAAGCTTTAAGAGCCAATATTTTCATTTGTTTGGGCTTTTTCTGTTTCATTTTTGCAGTTAGCCTGTGCCGTCATGGCAGGGATTCTCCATTTCTTGGTTGTTGCAAGCTTCATGTGGATGCTGCTGGAGGCCCTGCAGCTCTACATGTTGGTTCGGAAGCTCACCAAGGTGCAGGTTATTGAGAAAGACGGCCTCCCTAAACCACTTCTCTACCTGATCGGCTACGGCGTTCCGCTTGTGATCGTGGGCATTTCGGCTGCGGTTTATTCTGCCGGATATGGAGCCACTGGTGACAATGTGTAAGTAGCAGAAATAGTCAAACTGATGCAGCATCAGTGTGCATCTAACAAACTTACGCTGTCTATGGGATGTAAACAGGAGGACTGGTTAACGATGTGTTGCAGGTGCTGGCTGTCAGAAGAGCGGGGCTTTAAATGGGCTTTAACAGGGCCGGTGATAATTGTCCTCGCAGTGAGTCTGTTGATGCGTTTACGAAAAATTGTATAGATGTTTATTTTCTTAAAGAGATAGTCCAGATGGACTGAAGTAGGGTAAGGTTGTAGATAGCTCTTTGAAAGACCCTGTGTGTCTGTTAGCAAAATATCTCACTGCCCACTGGACAGATTTGAATGAAGCTTTCAGAAAGTAACACGGGGGATGGTAATCCTCGTAAGTTCAGTCAAAGAAAACTGAACTTCTTTTTGTTTTGTCTTTTTAAAGATGTTTCGCTTCACTATTGTCCCCAGTTGAAAAAAAGAGAAGCGAAACGTCTTTGAAAACAAAAAAAGAAGTCCTGCTACATTTGCGTTTGATTAAACTTACTAGGACCAGATAAGGTATTAGCGCTTTGTGTCCTTTCTACAGAAACACCACTTCAAAAACACTGAACTATCTCTTTAATGGCAACATTGTTCATTTTCTAATTTGTTCAAATGTGTTTGCTCTTCCAGCTTAACTGCATCCTGTTTGGTGCTACTCTATGGAGCCTGAGAACCACGCTGGCCAACATGAAAAGTGACATCTCTCAGTCCAAAGACACAAAGTAAGTGTGTGTGATTCTCACGTGTTTGTATTCTTATTTTCTTTTTACTAACAGACAGCTCAGTATGACAATGGAAATTGAATTAAAAAGATGTTTAGTCTGCAGATAGAAGTGAAGAAATGTGTGTATTCTTAAAATGAGCTTTTATGTTATTTACTATATGATGTAACTACAATATTTTTTTTTTTTTTTTTGGGGGGGGGATATTTTTGAAACTCTTAAATTCTTGTTTTTTGAGAGATTTGCATCCGTCTGTAAACAGCAATATAAATTTTGCACTCCATTATAAACATACATGCATTTTTAGAAATAAAGAAGCTCCACCATCATAAAAACAGTGACTGAGTAAATCTAAACTTTTAATCTAATTTTAGATTTTAGAATTTTCAGATGCATAATATGTACAAAATGTCCTTTCTTTCAGGCTGATTTTGTTCAAGATTTTGGCCCAGTTTGTCATCCTGGGCTGTACTTGGATTCTGGGCTTCTTCCAGACAAATCCCTTCTTTCAGATTCTTTTCATCGTCCTGAACTCTCAGCAGGGCACCTTTCTCTACATCGTCCACTGTTTACTCAACGAGGAGGTACACGTCTCATTTAATGTTTGTTCTTTTTTTTTTTTTGAAAAAGCAGTGCATTATGTGTTGAATAATAAAAAAAATAAACATGTTTGTCCTTTACCACATTTTGTAGGTGAGAAATGAGTACAAGAAATGGCTGCCTTGTTTCTCCAATATAACCAAAGACGGAGGATCAGTGGTAAGTTTAATTTGGAAAGCAGCAATGCACGGCACATTAAAATCTGAAAAATTACTTTCATCTTGACCTTTATGTGAAAATTACACACAGAACAGTTAGCTTGACAAATAGCTTTCTAAGATTCAAATAAACATGTTGGAAATTGCCTTGTTGTATTACATGATTGCATTTATTTTGAACGCCTTTCTTTGCATTTTGTCTTATTTGAACTCTGCAAACATTGGTCTGTTTTTTCAGAACGATGTGTCAGTCTCTGAGGACTTTGACAAAGCTGATGCACCAAGAGGCTGATGGCGATTTGCTGAAGTAGGAGCTAAAAAGCCCTCCTTGTTCACTGCTAATCAATAATCACTGTAATAGATTTTATTATTGCATAGGTTCAGGTCTTTTTCTACCCTGTGATTTATTTATTTTTTGTTGCTGCTGTTTTTGTAAACTTGCATTTTCTGGTGCAGAAATTAAATCAGCTGTAAACATCAAGCTTAAAGGGGTAGTTTGAAATAAAATAATTGTGGTTTAAAAGGGAATGCTATTTTCTCGTTTTTTTTTCTCATTTGTAACAAATCATTTAGAAACTCAGAGATTTCAAGTCCTAAATGTGCTCAACTACGAAACATTTCAAAACAAAGATCTGTCGCTTCAGCTGATTTGCCTGGGAGTGGAGTTATCACAGACACGCCGTTTACACACCCTCAGTCTGTCACGGGTTCTTAAATAAAACAAATTTGTATTTAATTTTAGGTCTCCGTCCCTTCTTTCTTATTTCTTTTGCATTGTATTTACATAAGAGCTGGGATACGTTGGCACGTGTCGACCTGGAGACAAATTTAAAAGGTGAGCAAGGACAAACATCCGTGTGTCATTTACATCACCGTTTACCTCCCACACCAACTCACAGAAGGACTGGCAGCTCTCTGACATTACAGAGGAAAGAGCTCTTTGGTGTGAAAAAGCCAGTCTGATCCCGCTTTACACCTTAATTCTAAAATATAACAGCGAGGCCTCTGTCAGACATGCAGGTTATATGGGAAAAATGGCTAAAACCTTTACAGTTTTACAGACATTGAGCTACAAATAGGTGTGGCAGTAGCTGACAGTCATCCCCATCACATACTCTGAGTGCTAACAAATTGCCTAATATCTTTCTTTAAAAAAGTAGACATGCATGGCTGCGAGCATTAAGCTTTCCTTCGAGGAATGCTACATTTTTAATGAACGATTAAAACTCACACATGTCTGCTTCCATTTAGTCTGACCTAAGAGTCTTGACACAAACTATTTTGTCGAAACATTTACTCTTGGAAACAAATTATCTTCTGGATCACATTCTTCCAAGGCATTATTCACTTTTAATCATGCAGAGTTTCATGTGTTGTCTTGCCTTTTTCTATTCTTAATTAAACCTCAGTGTTTCTGCATCTCCGAAGTATCAAAAACAAATCAGTTTATGGGGAAATAATTAGCTTTTGTTGCATTATGTGAAGCATTTAATCCTTCCCGTAGCTGTCTATTTGTAAGTAGTCAAGGAAGAGCTGTATTTACAAAATAAATTACACCAATAAAATTTTTGCATGATGCTGGTAAATCCTCTCCCCATTAATCCCATGATGAGGAGAATTTATTTAGTTCAACTGTAGAGGAGTGATTTGATCATCTCCAAACTCGCTGCTCCTATACTCACTTCATATTCATAATTTGTTTTTTTGTGAGCAACAGTAGAAATAGTGACTGTAAAACTGATTTCTAATACAGCACAACAGACCCTTTGCACTTCATGCTCCAATGATGTGAAAAGAAAACAGGCTAGCCTTATTTGTCAAACATAGTGGGTTCTAATGGCAATGTTGCACCAACATGTGTAGATGCATCTACAGTGTTGTGGTATGTGTCAGAGCTGTGAAAACACTGTATATCTAATTATTACAGTTGTTATCAACATTGCCTTATCTTCTAGCACTTGGGAGGAAATTTATCAGCAGAGGGGCACGTTTTGCAGATGTTGGTGTAGTTTCCCGCGCATGCCACAAGATGTCGCAAGTGGTTCAACTATTATTGGTTCGATGACTTTTAATCTGGCTGGCACAGAGGCGCGGTGGTTAGAGCTGTCACCTCGCTGCAAGAAGGCTGCAGGTTCGCTTCCTGACCTGGAGCCTTTCTTGGTGGAGTTTGCATGTTCTCCCTCTGTACATGTGGATTTCCTTTCACAGACCAGAAACATGCATGTTGGATTAATTGGTGACTCTAAAAATGTTCAGAGGTGTGAACGATTGTTTGTCTCTATGTGTTCCTGTGATGGATTTACAACCTGTCCAGGGTGTTTCCTGCCTTTCACACAGTGATAGCTGGAGATAGAACCCAGTTCCCTGTGACCTGGAAAGCAGAAGCGGGTAAAAGAAAATGGACTGAATGTTGCTAAATAATAATAATAATAATAAAAAAAGCTTTCTTTTCCTTGTTTCCTCATTCTCACAAGCTGCATGTAGTTGTACTCCAACAGAGGTTGAGCTATCGTTTCTAATTTTCTTTAGCTTCTTCTTACATGTAAATATTACCTGGCTTGAATATGATTTGCATCTCCTTTCAGGAGCAAATCAGAGCACTAACACGAGTTTAATCATTGAATTTATGCACAGCCATTTCTAATGCAAGAAATCTGAATAAAGTTTGTTCACAGTATTAGGTATGCACATTAATTTGTGTGTAAGAGTGATCTAAGTTTAGGAGAGTAGACTGTTGTTTAGTTTACCCAGAAATATTAAAAGATGCCTGTGTGATTTTATGTCTGCAAGCGAACTGAACCTACAGCAGAAAGTTTGTTTGTTTTAATTCTTGTTCCTAAGTTTTGTGTAATGATGCACACCATCTGTCAGAACTGGATAGTACTAGGTTCTGTCTGGCTGAGTGCAGAAAGCATTACAGTGGAATTTAATGGTGTTGCCCTCTGCTTTGTCCAGCCACAAGGCCACTGGTGACACAGGTGTCATTTATAGTGGGAGACCCGATCCTTTCTCTGTGTTCCAATTTATATAATAAACCCTGAGTGGAAACTTCAGGACTCAGAATTATAAACAGACTTCTTCCTATGTTGCTTGATATGAAACAATAAGAAATTGCAATATGGTACAAACCATTATGCATGCATATTGGGATGTAAACTAATTGTTTTTAGCTCAAATCTGTTCAGTCATAGCCTTCACAAAATCAAAGCAAACTGACATAACAAGTATGAGCATTAAAACACACCACACACAGCAAATTATATCAAAACATGCTGAACAGCATCTGCAACTACGGAAACTGTAAAAGTCAATAGTATTAATGAACTGAGAAGTATGTTGTGTTAAATATTAACAACACAACTTTTAAAGTCTTTCACAAACACTGCACGCAGTCAGGTCTCTGCTGTTCTAACGTGATATTTAAGCCAGAGCTACCTGGAGGAAAAATAATAAGATAATACAGCGCCAGGCTTCAGTGTTTCCCCTCCTCTCACTCTCTTTGCACGTCTTCTCAATACTATACATGGTTGCCATGGAAACACACTTGTGGCGCTCGAGTCGTGAGGCCAGTCAGCTGAGATACCACGTCTGGTAAACAATCCTGCGATCTGAGGAGAAAAATGTTGTGTGGAAGTGACAGACTTTGTCTGTTCACGTAGACATCACCCGAAGGGCAGAAGAAAAGTACCAGGACTGAGCTCAAACCTTTTTGTTTGTCTTACTCTATTGACTTCTAAAGCACTGACAAAGCTGATGCATGTTTCCAACAGCATATATAGCAAAACATTAATATTTAATAGCTGTGTTTCGAACAGGATTCAGACTTCTAAATGCTAATAGAAAATGTGTGAAGTTCATAGGTAACAAAACACCAAAACACATCAGTTCTAATGATTATGGTCAGTGCAACCACCCACCAATTCCTTCCTCCTCGACTCGAAACTTCCACTTGGCTCTTAAAGCTGAAGTTGTGGCAGACGGCTTGGCTCCGTGTCCACCAATCCTAAGAAAAGATGGCACTCCGGACAGAGTTTTATGAAACAAGTCTGGTCAGTCACAAGTTTGGGTAACAAATCACCATTCTGTGCACAGTAAGAGTGGTTTTCCTCTCCATCTGACAAGAAACTGTGCTGCCTTGCTGAAAGATTAAAACGATTTCAAGCTTTTTGCTTCTTTTCTTTTTAATAGCCTGTCATTGCCAAATCTTGATTCGCTTCTTGCTTGGTAATCTCATTTTCCTTTTCTTTTATTTGTCGCTATCACGCCTATTTTTTTTGTCATATTCACAAAACAGCCATTTTCCGATGTTGTTCTCGGGGTGTAAAGCCCAAAGGATGTTATTAAAATCATAACTCTACATTGCTGTGTTCCAGCTCACAAAGTATATAAGGTTGATATAATTAAACATATCATTCTTGCTTTTTCCAGGCTAATTAAAATATGGTTTAATAAAAAGAGGTCTGCAAAGCCATGATTCAACGTAAAGGAACATGTTTATTAATTAATAAGAAACCATTTATTAAGACCAATTGACAGTAAAAAGAAAAAAAAAAACTGACTCACTCAGAATATATTTGAGTTCCAGTGAAAAGGCACTGAAAGTCCTCTTCGTAGCTAGCTCAGGTTTGAGACTGAGTACAGTGAAAGCTTTACAAGAAACCTTAATGTGTCTGAGGTTTTTAAGAACTTTTAGAGGTTGTTTTTTTGTTGCTTTCTTTTCGTATTGCTGTTTTAAAGCATGTGACGCTCACTGAGAAACAGCTGAATGCTAACAAACGTCACAAATGTGTCCTTAAAAGTGTTTTTACTTTGAATTGCGGTCCAATTTCCTGCCAGGAATTTAATCCTTTTATTTATGCATGTATGAGGATAGTTTAATGAAAACATAATTAACCTTCAAAGTTCAAAGACGATGCCTTTTTTGCTGCATTTACTTCAATAGATTAAAACAGATGTCATGAATTCTGATATTGTTTTAGCCACATAAATTAAAAAAAATTAGTTACTTGAAAATTTGTTATGATAATTCTGAAAACTTCCACCATACCTAGATACTATTCTTGTCAACAAATCAATCAGCCAATAAATAGATAAGTAAATAAATAAACATCCCTATATTTAGGTGAACATCACCTTAGACTACAGAATACTAAGAATACATTGATGCAGTGTCAAGCACTAACAAAACCTGACTATATTATATTTTCCCAAAGTCTTTTACAATAAGGAAAAATAATAAATATAAAAATAATTATGAAATAATAAAAAAGCAACAACAAAGAAAAAGCAAAACTAGCATTCCTTGAAGGAACGCATATCTCATGTCGACTTGCAAGCCAACTTAAAAAAAAAAAACCTTCATGTAATGTATTAGTGCTCAGATTATGTGTTGGGAATGACCCAGAGCTACTACCACACTGGATTCTGGGTTAATATCTTTAAAACTGACTCAGATATTATCATTATTGTGATTTCTATAGTTAATTTCTTGTGGCGGCCATCTTGCATTGGGTTGTCTCCAAAAGATAATCAGCAGTGGATGTAAATCGAATGATTCAATCACTGTTTTGTCAGAGCGCACGCCACGTCAACAGGCTTGGTTTGTATTAGGTGCAAGACAGTTAAAAGCCTTGAGGGTAAGTGGTATTACCATGATATCAAAATAAAACCTAATCCAATGTATTCAGCTTTGTTAAAGCACTACTTTTGAAAGCATTGCTATGAGAGCGTTCAAAAAAGCAGAACACTTTTTAGATGATGTAGAATAATGGACATATTCGCTGCGAAACAGAAGTTTAGTTTTTTTGTTCGCCTATAAAGCACAGCTTTGTGTTGTGTGGCCTTCAAGCATTTGAATCAGCTTGCTCATCACACACGACCCCACATCCTGCCAGCAATAACAAACACATGTGCTGAGCATCATGCCAAGACAAGCTATTGTGGCATTTCTTCACACTGTGGGCATTGATAATAAGAAAATATTAATTAGAGTCAGAAGCACAGCGGTCTCTGGAGCTAACAGTCATCCTCTGACAGAGAAAAAAAGACAGTGATTGAGAAAGGGGCAAGTTAATGAGCTGAAGTGTGCATGTGTGTTTGGACTTGTTTGTGAGCTTTTCGGAGGAAAGAAGACAAAGAGAGAAACAAATACAAAAGAAGTGAGTGAGTAATGAGGAGGAGAACAGTGTTAATTGAGTCTGATCACACGGTCAATGTATTCCTTCATGTGAAAACAGGCAAGATTGTTCTCATGCTGTCCACACATGCAAAACATCATCAGGATGATTGTGTCTGTGTCATGTTTAGATTGTCCCATAACTTAAATCCCAAACCACTGAGAAATACATATCCCAACTTGCAGCATTGTCACATGGCAGAATTAGTCAAAAGCGAATAAGGTTTAGACACAAGAAAAATATTTCTGAAGTAGTTGGAATTACTGCAGTCTATTTATTCTTTTAATTCCTGTATTTATGTTTTGACTTGGACATCTCCTTGTCCAGCATTTCAGCTCAATCTCAACCTTGAAGTACGACAAAACAAACTGGCCTGACCTGGAATCAGCAGACTGTCAAGGAAGAATTTTTTAAATTTCTCTTCACTTTTGGTAGACCAGACAGGGTTTGGGTCACCACTGACACAGCCAGTCACAGCCTCCTCGTTGTTTAACGCTGCCTGAGTCTGACAGCATCTGGCTGAGAACTCTCCTCAGCCTTAGTCCAGCATCCTTCCATGTTCCAGACTTTAGCCTGAACCAAGCACCTTGTGCTTCTGCACACCTGAGTGTAGCACCTTGCTTTGGCGCTGCTGCTGCCACTGCAATTACTGCACAGTTCCTGGAACGTCACAACCCCCTGCCCGGGACTCAGGTGACTCTTTCAAGCCAAGCTCCTGCTGCAGCGTCTGACGAAGTCCTTCCTGCAAAGCTTCAGGTTAATCTGCCTCCACCACCAAGCCCTAATCCTGCCATCGAGGAGGAGCTGCCTGCTTTTGTTCCAGTCACAAAAGGAGCACCCAGGAGCACCCATCTCCAGTCTTGATGGATGCCAATTCACTTGCTTCTGCTCTTGTCGACAAAAAGATCCAACTGCACTCTTTCCTCTCCCAGTTTCTGCTCTTATCTTCAAGCAAGTTCATGAGAATCACCAGCAGATGTTCACTAGATGCCTTTCCACCTGCATTACTCCAACAAACATCACCACATTTTGAATGGTGTACAACAGAATGACTCTAATAAAACAACCTGGCTAGTAAACAGGCATGTGTCAATTTTTTAAATCCTGGTTTGATGTTCTTAATTGGCTGGTCTGAAACCAACTGAAGTGTATGAATTGTTGGTAAAAAAACAACTGGTCAAGACTGAAAAAAAAGGTTTTTACTATGTGCTCATCCAGCCTGGCCCTTCTGTGAAAGTGCGTGGGTTTATGTTTGTGTTCCCACAATGGTACACACCTACACAAGCCCAGTGTGAAAAAAATCCTAATGTATATTTATTTTGTGCAAAATCAGAAACAATTTCCAAGCTTTTATTTGGACGACACAAACACACTCTCTGTCACAACTTTCAATATTGAACTAGGAACCTTTTCTACTCCTGCTGTTCTGGTTCTCTTCACATATTTTTGTGTGAAACAACATACACATGCACACACAGGAGTCATTTTTACATATATTAGGCCTGAGACTGGCCACACTTGGCCTTTCATAATCCATTATTCCATCCCCCATATATCACATATATAAAAGCCTCTAGCCTTAAACAATGATTAGAAGCACTACAATGGGGGAGCTAAGACTAAGAATACAATGCAAAGACTGTACCATTACTTGCTCTTTTCCTTGAATTCAATAAATACCAAGAAGTTTATCAAAGACTTCATAGAAAGTTGCATTACACTGCCCCCCACCCTACTGTCTACAAAAGGAACTGCTGCTAAGTAGGTCAGAAGCACCAAGTTCCTGCGAGAACACATGACAGATGAAGTGACCCGGTCCACAGAAGGCCTACTGATTTCTCAGTTTTCAGCAAAGACACAAAATTAAAACGTCTATCTGACAATACAACACAGCGGCAAGAGGCCAGTGGAAGTCGAATGTGGTACAGACGCTGCACAACTGTTGAATTTACAGAAGCTGGGAAACATCAATCTTGCTCCCCCTGCTGAAATACACGAGACCCATTGTTTCCTAAAGACCACCATCGTGACTGCTGTACTCTTTGAGAACTGCAGAGGGGCGGTGAAAAGGGTAGTTTAGAGTCTGTGACAGCTGCTAATCAGCGTCTGCAGCTCTGATGTCAAAATGTGAAATGGGTACATTTTTAAATGCCATCCCCCTCAGTGTAATATAAAACATGTTGGCTGCTTTTGGTTGTGCTTGTTATAGGGGTGAGATTCATCAAAGTATCATCGTAATATTTTGATACTGTCATAGCGTTTAAGGCAATTCTTGATAACTTCTTTTTACCTTTAGCTGGTAGCTGTTTGAGCCTAAACTTAAACCAATTATTTTTTATTGTTAAAGCTAACAAACAGTGACTGCAAGGACACAAAAACTGATAGGAAACTTACAAAAGAAAGTATTTTTGTTTGTTTCTGTCAAATGTAATAAAGAGTATTGGTAATCATTTGATAAAATCTTTGAGATTTTTTTTTTTGCACTCAGTAGCATGTAAATAAATGGGTACAATAGAAAACTTTACTAATATGATGAAAGATAATGTGCCCAGAAGGCTTTGTAAACTGTTTTATAGAGGCATACTTTGTAATATGCTGATTAGAATAACAAAATCAATATATGTGTCAATGAAATGATGTTATTCTGTAAAATCTTTCTGCTTGTATTTTTTTATGTTCCTGAAACAATGTTGGTGAATAAATGTTTCTTTATGCTTCACTGTAAAAAAAACCCCCCACCATTTACTGCAGTGTGCTGTTGCAAGTTGTTGCTTTTAGCACGCATGTTTAAATGTTGAATAATTACCATCAGTCAAGAACTATTACTGTAGAGCATGCAATGCTGCTTCTTCTTTTTTTTTTCTTGTCTGTTGCTTTGCATGTGTCTGCCCAAGTGCCAAGCGAGATCCAGAAATACTTATTTAATTGTCTGGGTGTGTTTGTTGCGTTTCCGTTTCTCGGGTGTCACATAAATGTAGTTGTTATCGAGTTAAAGGAATCTCTGAAGTGCAGGATCCAAAGAGCGGAAATGCACATGTTTCTATATCAACCTCTGTTATATTGTATTCTGCAGGCATTAAGTCAGTATATGTAAGATTAATGTTTTATTAAGGGTGCCAGTAGATAAGCACTGGCACACCCTTATTGCTATGCTGTTCACATTTTTTGTCCATTGTCAATAACATCCTAGGTTTTCTGATTGTTGGATTTTTTTTTTCCTTGAAATGTTCAACTTACAATCTATAGCTCTTGAGGAGTTTAAACTTACCCAGATTTTGCAAACAAACTCTTCCTTTTCCCACAGCATTTTCAGTACATGTACAAATTAAACATTGAAATGTTGACTTTGTGTGTGTGTGTGTGTGTATTTGTCTCCTAGTTATGGTTTTCTCTCAAATCTCTTCAGTGTGCAGAGATTGCACTATAAGTTTCCAAGACTTTATTTGAATTTTAGCTCAGATTTTTCTCTTCAAAACTGACAGGGAAAAATCTTTTGAACCTTTATTGTTCTAGATAAAACACTGCATTTAAATAAAATTTCACCTGTGTGACCATCAGATTCTTCTGCTGCTTGTGGTTAAAGAATCTTTAAAAGACCACTTATAGTTTTTGCACAGCGGCTGTTTGTTTGAGGCTTACATTTTAGTCTGCTGTCTGCCTCTCTTAGGCATGCAGTCACTGAGTGACAGACACAGATATGTGGTTGCTATGGTGACATTATTGAGCCACTGGTAGCAGCTTCAACATTTCTCTTGATCTTGGTTTACTTTACACTTCTTGCACAGATAATACAAAAAATGTTGGCTTTTTTTTTAGCTTAGACTTTTAAAAGAAAGCTGCTGTTGGATATTTGGGCAGTAGCTGGAAAATTCCCTTTCGTTCAACATTTTCTTGTGTTAACTTGTTAATGAATGCAGCTACTGTGCATCAGAAGAAATTCTCAGTTGCAGAGGCGATGCTTACTGCAGTTACACTATATTACTCTACGCAGAGGTCTATGCATCCTCCTCCTCCTCCTCCTCCTCCTCCTCCTCCTTTCTGTTTCTCTGCTCTCTCTCCCTCTCTCTCCCTCTCCCTCTCTCTTTCTCAGTCATCCTCTCCCGCCGTGGTGCTGAGCCTGCGACGCTTGGATGAAAAAAAGAAAAAAAAATCTCCCTCTTCGTTCCAGCATCCTTTGGAGGAGAAATAAGTGAAGGTACTGTGCAAATAAATGCTTGTTTTCACTTTGAATTTAGAAATGCTCTCAGTTTATTGGTTGTGTGTGTGTTCTCGCGGGCATCTGTGTGTGTGTATGTGTGTGTGTGTGTGTGTGTGTGCAGCCTTGCTCTGATAAATCACATTCAGTGGATTTAAAAGAAGGCAGGGCGAGAACGCACCTGCCCTGACTCTCTTGGTGCAACAGAACCTCGTTTTTGCAAGCATGAAAGAGTGCTTTTTGGATATTCTTGCAGAGTTGTGTTGACAGAAATATGGGTAGATCTGGATTTTTTCTTTTTTTTTTTAATAGTGCATGTTTTTATCGCTACATGGTTGGCTTTAAAACGCTCCCTGGAAGTGATTAAATCATCGATTTAAAGTGGCACATGCAGCCAGGCGGGTTTTGTGCGCTGGATTCTGCGGAGATATAGGACGGCCGGGCAGAATGTAGCCGCGCGCCATGGACAGATGTGCGAGGAGGGATTTAGTATCGAGGGAGGAATCACGCAGGGGATAAAAACTGGCGCTTTGTATGTGTGTGCGTGTGTGTGCGTGCGCGCGCGTGTTTGTGTTCAAGCCTTGTTTTAATGTGGGGTAAATGGTCGGGCTTTCCTGCCGCGCACGACACTCCACCTGCAGCGAGGGCTTAAGCCACCTTTAGTTCTCCCGCATGCATGAGTTATTGAGTGGATGTGATTGTGTGCAGCAGATAGAGGGAGAGAGAGAGGGAGAGAGAGAGAGGGAGAGATCTCATGCCAGCAGCAGCAGCAACAGTGTCCGACTACTGACCGATGGACCACACAGATTCCTGCACGCCCACACACTGTGGACTGCCAGGCACAAGTATACGCAGAAAAAACCCCAAACATTTAAAGAAAAAAATGTTAAAAATCTGGTTAAATCAGCGTCTGCAGACCGCGAAAACCTTTTAGATCTGTAGACATATTCATGTCCCAAAATGATGGGGCCAAGAGGATTTTTTTTAGCACCATGAGGAGTGAGTGGTGCTGATTAAAAGGGGGGGTTTGATGGGTTGTGAGCTCCACATGTAGAACGGAGATGGGCTGATTACTTGAGCATGAGCTGCATGCAGAATGCAAATGCACAATGCATGAATGCAGCACTTTCTGTTGATTTAGGTGATTAGAAAAATCTATCAGTCCATCCATCCGTTTGTCCGTACTTCCGTCCACCCAGCCATCTGAGATCGGGTCATGGGGCCAAAAGCTTAAGCAGAGATCTCCAGACCCCCCTCTCCCCTTGCTACCTCCTTCCAGCTCATCTGCTGAGGCTCGGTGGGATACAGTATAATCTCTCCAACAAGTCCACGCCTTTACCACTCCCGCTTACACCCAATGCAACAGCACAAATGCACCTCATCCCATAGCTTTAACTTGTTGAATCCTAACACCTCCTCCTCCCTTTTCTTTTTAGGAATACCTAGTGGGGTTGAGGCTTGTCCAGTCTGCTTGGAAAGCCACTCCAAACACGAGCCAAATAACTTGAGACCCCTCCTAACACACACACACACACACCGTACCTCTGCAGACACTGTCTTTTGCTTCAGTAAATTGCCACCTTATTGTGTTGGGAGTGTTTGAGTGTCCTTGGGACCACAGATGTGTTGTTGTCAGAAGCAGTTTGCCACTGGTGGTGGTCTCCAGTGGTATCCTGGTTCTAAAGGGCCAGACAAAACATGATTCAACAACTCTTACAATGACTGTAAGATTAAGGAAACATGATTTCTCCCCTGGATTAGGGATACCAGGACCTCACCCTAAAGTCAGGTTTGGAGGAAAAGCTTGTTGATGAGCGCCTTTACCCATTGGGGGGTAGCCCAAATGATCTACATGGGACCACCCTCCTGTGGACCCACCACCTGCAGGAGATTCTGTATTTGACTGGCATGTTGTGGTTTCACCTCAGTTGGAGGCATAGGGCTTGCCAGTCAGATTCTTGGAGCTGATTAGTAAATATTAGTAAAATATTCAAAACACAACCTGTTAGAATTAGAAAGGTTCTAATTTTTTGGAAAGGTTTTGCAATTTTTGTGCCTACGGTTGTACGCTGGTGGAGATTCTCATTCAGCAGGAGAAGGTAATCGTAGCAAGTTGAATGAAAGGCATTTAGAATTATTTTATTCATTTATATTTATTTTATTATTAATTTATTATTATTTTGCTTCTCATCTGAGGAGCCTTGAGAAGAAAAACATTTTCAAGAATAAAAATGAGTCTAGTCACCTTTGATTCAACTTACAAAATGTACCTAAAGTTCATAAGTTCAAACGCATGGGTGCTTAGTCTGTATGATCAATGGCTAATCCATCTAACTGTCTAAAAATGACAGTGGACATATTTGTATTAGTAAGGAAATGGATTCCCTTTTATGCTGTCCTGTAAATTAGTCTTTACGACAGTTGGAAACCCTCTCCCATTTTAATTTGTGTCATTCACATCTGAGCTTGACCTCAGTCATCCACAGCCATGCCCACTTGAATTAAATAAAAATGCATATGGGTTTCCTACCAAACTTCAATGTCCTATAATTTTTCTATTTTATTGCATCCATTTGGCTTCCCCACATTACTTCATTCTCTCTGCATTTGTGCCATGACTCCTGATGTGGCCCCTGGAGGAATGATGAGCAGTCTCCAATCAATTGCAATCACATATCAGGGCTGTATGAGGAAGAAGAAAAAAAAAAAGAAGAGGAGCGAGGTAATCAGTAAGGAATGGAGGTCCGGGAGACCAAAATAACGACCACCTACCAACCAACCAAAGTCATCCCCTTGTTGCTTTGTAATCTTCACTTCATTAGAACTTCATCGAACTGTGTGAGCCATAATTTAGGGAATCCATAGTTCTGTCTGGTGGTGATGATCTAGAGAGGTGATGGATGTCACACTGGTAGAAACCTGAAGGTACAATTTTCTTCCTGCCTGCTTGTGTTTGTGAGAAAACAATAAAAGATGATGTGGTGGAGTTCGATGTGCATAAAAGAGGAAAATGATAACAGCAAGACCAACATCGAGTCAGATGCTTCAAAGCCTCTGCATGCTATTGAAAAGTTACTGACAAGAGCCAATAGTGCACTGCTCTGAAACCTGCAGACATTAGGCATGACTGACCTAATTAATTCACCTTTGATCCTGGTAGATGATGGGTCTGAGTCTTAATTTGGATGCAGAGATGAAATGCTGTCACAGAAGCTGCCTACCAGGTCAGACTTTTACAGATAAAGCAGTAAACATGGATTTTTGACTCATTTGTATGCTGCAGATTGTGTCCTTTTATCCATAACTGCTGTGTGGCAGCATAAATGTGGAGATTATTAAAAAAAACACATAAAAAGACAAAATGGTGATGCACTAGCCATGAAGTATAATGTGTGCTTTTGATTACTGATGGAAAACAGATGGAAGGGAGGGTTAGTGATGGCTAAGCTTACCAGTTTTTAAATCACATGCTGCTTCCATCTCACTATTACCAAACAACTGTGCTGTCCTCAAAAATGTACAAATTAAAATACTGAAAATGAAATATGGAAGTATCAAACTAACAAGCGGATTGGCAAAAAAACAAATCAAACAAACAACAACAAAAAAACAAACAAACAGAACAAAACCTGCAAAAATGGGTTAATTGTTTTTCAAGGATTTGTTAATTACATTCCTTTTAAGAAATGAGGAGCTTTTTGCTATCATTCACATTTAATAACCTTATGCATTATTAATCTTTTAAATTTTTCATCTCCACATAAAACATAGAAGAACTGGATAGGCCCTCTAAGGTCTGAAATACTGTGAAAATATCAACATCTGTTTGTGCAACTTTCAGTCTAAAGTCATTTTAAGAGTTTCATGTACTTAGTGTACATTTCATGCTCAAAATATTCCTACTCTAAAAATATACTTAAGGTGTTCCGGACCATTAACTTGCTTGTGCACAAGTTGGCGATCTCCGATCTGTAATGCTCCTCCGACTGCTCCTCCCGTCCTGGCCTCGGTTCCCCAGCCTCGCCCTCCGAATCGACCTCAGCATCCATCAGGAGAGATTATGCAAAGATCCTAAGAGGGACAACCCTTGGGAGACTTTCGCACTAGCCCCTCCACGTCACACTCTTGGCCCTGGCACGCAGTGCTCTCTTTCAGCCTACCAGCTGTTGCAATCAATATGACATTCATGTTTCACAACAACCGTCACTCCTTCGCAGCAAGGAGCTTGTGGGAGTCCCCCACACCCGCCCTCTTCCCCGGGGAAGAAACTGCAAGACGTGGTAAAGGCTTATTTGCTAACAAGGTTTCAGAAGCACTTTTGAAAGAGAGAGATGGAGATGCAATTACTTTAACTGCTCTCCCTGAGAACAGGGGTAGACCTCTGTTTCCTTATGGAGAGAATGAGGTGAAATGAGAACAGAGGGCCTGGTTTACGCTCGCTGTTCTCAAGTTCATGAAGGTCATATCTCGACAAAACTGACATCTCAATGCCTTTCTGTCATTTTGGAATGTCGTGCACGTTGTGATTTTTTGCGTGTTGTAAACAGGAAAAGCTGCAGAGCCTGCAAGCAGGTTTGTTTCTGCAGGCATCCATACAGACGAACAAAAGTTAAGAAGGTCCAATCATTGCTGATGTTTCATAATCTTCGAAAACTGCTTAGATAGGATGAAACTTTTTATTGCCCACCATCAAAAGGTAAAGGAGAATAATAATGTTTTTGCCTGTGTGTGTGTGTTTGTCTGTTACCAAAATATCTCATAAACCACAGGGCAGATTTTAATGAAACTTTCAGATTGTAATGTTTAGATGTTCATCTACAACTGATTTAAGAAGATGGCCACCACAGCTAATAAACATTAGTTAACAGACAAAATGACTACAACTCAGTAAATGTTACAGATACTGAGCTAAAATTTGAAGTGGTCGTCGCTGATAGTCATTCACAACACATACTTTAAGTGTGACATCTTGTGATATCACATGAGATTGAACATAATGTTATTTTCAAGTTTTGTATAAAAAACACGCTACCTCTGCACAACTCGTCTTCTTGGGCCATTCCTGCTCTATGTTGGTTATTTTTTAATAGCGACACCTGTTGTTTAAAAGGAGAAACGCAGCGAGTGCCGACATAAACAGTAATTCTGCTTTCCTGAAGTCAAAATTTGCGAAAGCACGACTTGTACGCCAACACATTCTCACCTTTAGAGAGGCAGAAGCTCACTCAGAGCAGACGGGGAAAGAAATGGAACAAGGACGTTTCTGTACAAAGTAAATTTAAAAAGGAAGTAATAGAGTGAGTAATACATACAAAGTTAGTGAAACACTTCTCCAACACCAGCACGTCTCACACCTGGATGATTGCATTATAACTAGGGGGAAAAGTATTGGAGATTCAGAAGTATTTTCAGTCCAGCTCTGAGTTTAAAGAGTCACGCTCCATGAATCCAGCTTTACTTTGACTTTGCAAACTTCCCTTTTCCTTTTTTTTCTTTTAAATTTCTATTTAAGTTTTGCTTCAGAGTGAGACTGCTGGCTCTAAATAACGTGACGACTGAAGCGTGCTCAAGGGATTCGGTTCTTTTGAAGTGGGGTTGTGTGAAGTACTTCAATGAAGTCAGCATCTTACCTGTAGTATGAAGCAGCACTCTGAGAAAAGCAGGAATGAATTCTGTTGAAGCTGACAGCTACTTAGAATTGCATTAATTTTTGCAACTTCAAACAGTTAAAATTTAATAGAACTCAAGCAAACTGAACATTAAGGGGTTTTCAAATTGTTATTTACTTTGTGCATTTCTCTGAAAGTTTGAGTCTGTCACCTGAACTTGTTGCACAGTTTACTGTTGGCATCATTTTTGATTTATGGACTCCCATTGGCATCAGTAAGATTTTGAGTTCGTATATTAATTCTCCCAAATGCTGCCAGAGTTTGTAGATAAATGGAGCCTCGTCAGTTTGTCGAATAAACCTGCCTGACAAACTTAGATCTGTTTATCTGCGGGAAGATATTATGCAGGTGTGAAAAAGATTTTTTTGTTCTGTGTCAAAAAAAAAAAATGCTGAAAAAATAGATGTGCTTTTGTTGGAAAACACAAAGCAGAGGATTGCATCTAAAATTCAACACTGTTTTTGAGGGAATAAAGGCAAGGTCAAAATTTGCACTTGCAAATTTCAGAATCACTCACAAAGTGGGAAGTTCAAACACCAAGGGACTTGTATTTATTTTAGTTTATATTGTATTGTATTTGTGAAACTAGAAAAAAAAATGCAACCCTTCTCTTCACAGCTGAAGTGGATTTTCTACAAACTCAGGAATAATTTGTAAGCTTGAAATTTTACTAACTCTGGTGAAACTGTATGTGCTTGTGTTTTTCCTTGGTCATTGTAGTTCTTATAGTTATTACCCAAAGGTGAAAGGGAGGTAATGTCTTTGTCTGTGTGTGTGTGTCAGTCTGTTAGCAAAATATCTCATGAACCGCTAGATAGATTTTACTGAAACTACTACAATTCATTAACATAATTGTCTTACTCCAATTAACGAAGGCCCACCACAGCTAAGTGACCTCAGCAAACACAAAAGTGACAATAACTTGGTCCATTTTACACATACAGTATAAAACACTAAAGTTTGATGTGGTAGTAGTTGAGAGTCATCCTCAACACATAGTCCAAGCTCTAACAGATCTACACCAGATCTTGCAAAACTGGATGAGATCACACATAAAATCATTTACAAGGTTTGACCAAAATGTCTATAACGCTGCCCTGTATCATCATTAGATCTCAGTTTAACTTTCTGACATTAAAGGCAGCAGAAAGTATGCGTTCCGTCAAGGAATGCTAGACCTTTAATTACCTCGTCTTGCATTTCCAAGTCAGTTCAGGCCGCCATCTGCATGAAGCTGCACTGAAACGAAATGAAAGCTCAACATCATCCACACTATTCCCAGTTAGGGCACCAATTTAAGCAGCCAAACATCCCACCTCAGTCCTGCTGTGGCAGAGTTACTGCTGCTGCTTTGCATTATGCTGTTCTGCTTCCCGCTCAACCCTGCCACTGCCTCGTCATCGTCATCGTCATCATCATCCTCATCATCATCCTCCGGCAGGCTCTGACTGAGGCTATAATATAACAAGTCCCCAATGTCTCGGGGCAAACCTTTTCTGTCAGGACCGATGAGGTCAGAGCCTATAAATGTCAGCGTTTTCTTTCTTCTTTCTGTGTCTCTCTCTCTCTTTTTTTTATTTCAAGAGTAAAATTTGTAATCTGAAAAAGTTTTGTGGGCAAAAAGAAGCTGAATACGACTCATGCAATATGCATAGGTTACTGCGAGGGTTGTTATTTTCAGGCAGCACCAACGGAGAATGGACTCACTCATTCTTTCAGTGCACTGGAACATGAAATTGTTGCGAGTAATTAGTTCAAATGAAAAGCATCTGAAACGGAAAAATAAGAAAAAATAAGAAGGAGATAAATGTGTGGGAGTGCTCGCTTTTTTTTCCTGTTTTGACTGAGTTGAGTAACTGCAGTCATTTAAAATATGACTGGCAGCAATGAGCCTGATTCATTCTTAATTGAATATAATGAATGTAAACAAAATAAGAACTGAATCCATTAGTTAAAATCACACCATCCAGCTAATTTAGCCTGCAACAAAAACTGTACACAAATACAGGACTTGCTGTCCTTGAAGGAATGCATGTCGCCAACTTTTATGCCAGCGTTTTAGACTAAAATCATCTTATGTTGAGAAATGACTAAATTTGTAGCCTTTTCAGTCAACCTCAATCTCATGCAAGTTGCAATATCTTCCATGAGCTTTTTTGTGCTCGGAGTATGTGTTCAGAGTATACAGTGAGGGTAATGCTCAGCTACAGCCACACCAAATTTTAGCCTAATGTCTGTAATATTGACTGAATTATACCGTTTTCTAAGGTTAACTGGCTGTGGGTGCCATCTTGAATTTGGTTGAGTCCAAAAAGGTAATCACTTGTAGATGTACAATGATTACTTTCTGCAAGTTTCATTAAAATCTGTTCAGTGGTTCATGAAATATCTTGATAACCGTACAGACAAATGAACACACACACAGATGCAGTAAATATATGCAGAGGTCTACCAAGCATGGCTTTACAGAGATGCTTAAGCCTAGTGTGTGTGTGCGCTCTGTGCGCTTGTTTTTCTTTGTATGAGCATGTCTCTGGTCACTGTTTGGTGTGTGTGTGTGTGTGTATTAGGTAAGAGCACCATCTGCCATGATCTTAGGTTTCTGCCAAGCCCCCTCCCCACCCCTGTTGACCCACACACTTTACAAAAAATCTTTAGGTATTTGAAGAAAAAGGGAAATAAGGTCCTCTCTGTGCGGAAACAGGTTTGTGGGAGTGAAGCAGAGGATGCTGTAAGTAGAGTGGGAGTGATGAGGAGCGCGATGCGAGTGTTAAAGGGCGATGAAGAAAAAGATAGTTGTGCTATTTGTACTTGGTTTTTAACCTTTTGTTTCATCCTTTGACTATAGAAATAAACTGCAATCTCCAATACGTCACACAGAAAAACACACAGAAACATTTAGAAATACAATTATACACACACACAGTTGCACATGCGTATCAAGTGGATTTTGGAATAATGCCTTGTTTTTTTTTTCTGAACTGCCCTAGTTTCATTTGGCATCTGTGCTGTACTCATCCCTCTCTCTCTCTCTCTCTCTCTCTCTCTCTCTCTCTCTCTGCTTTTATCACTCTCCTTTGCCTTTTACCCACACTGACACTTTCCATCGCCCTCCTTCTTGTGGCCTGCCTCGCCCCTTGAATATCTTCGTCTTTCATTCTCTTTCTCCATCTCTCTTTTCCCTCTCCCCATCTCTTAGAAGTGACTGGGAAAATGTGGGTATAAATATTTTAGCTCTGTCACCCATTCTGCATCTGCAGCAGAGAGACAGTGCTGTTTATCCAGTCACTCCCGTGTTTCTGTGAGCGAACGTGTTTCTGGCTTAGACGCAGTTTAGTTGGTCTGTTGTACTGACGTATTATAGTTTGTATCACAACTGGCTTCACAGCCAACAAACATTTGACGTTTAAATGTTGAATTTTTTTTTGTCTCTCAGAGTGTGTTTAAAATCTGTAGTTTTAAAAATGTTTGTTTTTTTACCCTTTCTTACATAATTCAAACTGTTCTCTTAGCCTTTTTATTAGCTAAACAAAATTCAAAAGCCAAATGCTAAAATAACTCGTTCCAAAGCATTTTTCAAAAATATAGTCTTTACAAATTAAGTAAGACTAATGGCAATTATAATGTATTTGGTCATAATAGTCTGTGATGACTCCGTGTTCCTATTTTTGCAAACAAATAAAGAAGTTGAGTTTGATTTGAACTAGCTCGTTAGCAATGGTTACATAGGTTCCAACTGATTGATTGATTGATAGATAGATAGATAGATAGATAGATAGATAGATAGATAGATAGATAGATAGATAGATAGATAGATAGATAGATAGATAGATAGATAGATAGATAGATAGATAGATAGATAGATAGATAGATAGATAGATAGATAGATAGATAGATAGATAGATAGAGTATAAATTGGCAGGCTGACATGTTGAGATTGGTATGCTTTAGGATGAGTTCATGAGCTACTCTGGTATTCAGTCTGGCTCCGGACCAACATGACCCTGAGAAGAAGCAGCAGCAGCTGTGGAGAGAGACTGATTTTGACCCTTATACTGTCTAAGGTTTAGGCCACATGTCAATCATTCTGCAGGACAGGTAGTCAGGGAAACGGTGCAGCGACTTCTTCAGAAAATCCGTCAAACATCCATCCATCCATTTTCTTTACCTGCTTTTCTGAGCAGGGTCGCGGGAAACAAAATCCCTGGAAGTGATTAGCTGCTCTTATACTGGCGTGATAAACTGACCACACACAGGCCGTATAGTAGACGTAAAACTAAAACCAGGATAAACAATGGCAATACCATTGTCGGTTTATACATATCTGCCTTTTTGGACGGGAGTTGTATTTCCAAGCTCTGTTTTTAAGAATCATATGTGTTTTACAGAGGGCTGAAAAATTATCTGTTTATGACAGATATATATAGATTACATCTCAGAAGTCCAACTGCAGCCGATATGCACAGCTTTCCACTCATGTCCGACCATAACGGTTTCTGAACAGTGTGCCTTCATATGTGTAATGTAACTTTCACTCATATCTAAATGGAAGGAAAAAAACAGTTTGGGAAACCTCTCAATGCTTAGTCAGTTGTTTTGACTGAAAGTCTGAAGCTATGATGGCAAAAAAAGTAAAAATAAGCTGTTGGCTTGAAGTAATCAATAGACAAACAAATACTACCTCTCCCCTCAGTCAATAATAATATTGATTGTTGTACATTCTCAGGTAAAACAAGCGGATGGAAGCTTATTTGTTCTTATTTTTCGTTTCCCACTATTTTGCTAGTACACTACATTGGGTTGTAGCAGAGTTGAATCACTGGACTTGTCGTACCATAGGCCCCAAACACAAGCAGATAAAATCAAAACACAATGCTACAGATACACATGTAGAAGAAAAGCATTAAAGTGTGTTTGTAAGGGTATTAAACACTACAGCTTGGATGCAAAAAGTTGGATATAAAAACTAAAAAAAAATGTAAGAAAAATTACAAAATTGTACAATGTTATTTTACAAGCCTGCATAAAGTTAAAAGTTGTAACTGAAGGTGTTAAAATGGTGTGACAAATTTGGGAGAGCAAAGCCTTTTAAAATCGGAAAATAACATATTTTTTGTTATTGTTTGATTTAAAATGAGAGCCCTCTCCAGTTATAATTTATTTCAATTTTGAGTTGTCGAGTTTGTTTTTCTTTAATAAATAATTTACACATGCATAAACAAATAATCACAATAAGACTTTGTGTTTTCTACAAGGATCTGTGTTTGAGTTTCTGTATTTTGTCACACTAGCTTAAGGCAGTGGACAAGTGAATGTAAAATGTGCATGAATGTAGATATTAAAAAAAACATCTTTGTGTTTAGTGGATCCCAAGAACTCAACCCCAGCAGTGATGCTCGAAGCCAGCAGCCCACACTAGTAACACCCACTTATATTAAATTAAACTGAAGATGTTGGAAGAACAATAATGTCTCAAGATAAGCAGTAAAACTGCAATCTTTTCAGGCGCTAGGAAAAGTTTCTTGATTCACTTTTGTCGAACACACAGTAGTTTTTGTTTCTGGTGCATAATAGATAACCTTACTCACGTTCTATATCCGTTTAATCCAATTTAGGGTCACAGGGGGAGGACTATCCCCAGGACTATCAGTGGGTCAAAAGCAGGGTACGCTCTGGACAGGTTGTCAGTCCATCACAGGGTGCACACAGGCACACATGAAACAGACAACAATACAAGCACATAATCACATCTAAGGTCATTTTAGAATCCCTATGTGCACACAGAAAACATGCAAACTCCACACAGAAAGGCCTGACCGTGATTCAAATCAGCAACCTTCCTGTTATGAGGCGACAGTTGTTATCCAATATCATTTTGATAACGTTGTGGAGTAGGCATATTTGTAAGGCCCCCTTCACACTGAATAACAACCCCTCTATAACCTACTCAATTTATTTGAGCATGACTGAATCTGGGCAAATCCTCTGTTAGTGTGAATACAATCATGATGCTGCTATTCTCTTAGTACTCATCAGTAAGGTGTTTCCTTGCTAATTTCCATGTTTTTAAATGAAATGCTCACTTGTGTCATCACCATGCCCTAAAAGTCCTATATATCCTGACTCATTGACTCTCACAGACCATGTCAGGATGCAGCTATGGGTATCACAGCCTGTTCTGCTTCAAATTCTTAATGACCAAGTCCCACCCTTATGAACAGGCTAGGTTCGCTGTTACCACAACCTCCCTACGCAAGGTTTGCGCATTCTCAAATCCGTTATAAACCTGTCACACTTTATCACACATAATGGGGAGCCCATTCTTAATATGTACCTGAAGACATCACTAACACCCTGTAAAGACAGTCCATGGGTGTTTTTTTACAATTACTCAGTGTGAAGGAGGCCTAAATTAAACATTTTATTGTTTACATTTGTTGATGAAATGTCCCCCTTAGTACCTTAACTTGATTAGCTCTCAGCACACAGTAAGACTCACACAAGCCCACTGACCTTAAAAATATTCAGTCTTTTGGCACTTTCATCACCTAGTTTGTTTTTTCTCTAACAATTCTATCTCACACATCTGAAGCTCATCATCACCTCTGTCGTAAAGTTGTCAAGCAGTACTAAGGACTTGTGCATCTTCAAAGATAAACACTTCAGCTCAAGCTCAGTCTTTCTTTGTTTTTGATTCATTTTCTTTAGCAAATGATAGTGTTACATAAGAAGCTTTGGGAACACCAGTAATGTACCATGTGCATGTAAGATGAACAACTTTCTTTAAGGGTCAACCTCTTGCAAGGTGTTGTTGCTAGATGCATGCCTACACTGCAGCCCTGAGTTTTGTTTTTTTTATGAGAAAAAAAATGCATGAGACAACGCAAATGTCCAAATAAGTAGAGTTGACACTTTGATGACTACGTTTTGGATCTAAGTGACGCTGATATTCAATTGAAATGCCAGAACTCATTATCTAGATAATTCACTATGGAATGGGTGAGATTTACTGAGACATATGTGGGATTCTTCATTTGCTTTGGCTCAGTTTGCCTATTGTTTTTTTTTCCCCCCCTCAGTAATGTGACATCACCTTGAATCTTGATTCACACACCTACTCCACTCAGACTGTAAACCTTTAGTCCTTCAGGGCAGCCTTCATTTATTACTTAAGAGGATTTTTATTATCCCCTTAAAACTCACTGGCTCAAATACTGACAGCGTGAAATTTCTGTTACAATATTTACAACAGGATCTACTCATTTCGAATCAAGGTTGAAAACTAACTATGCTCTGATGAAAGCATAAATAATCCCTATTCATGCAGTATAAACCATTTAAAAATACTAACAACAAAGCTCCAATTTGTTTTGGTTTTTTTCTTTGCTCTTATTGCACCACTTTCTGCTTATAAATATTTTATTGTAAGGTTCAAATCAAGCAAATTAAAGTGACTGTAAAAATTAGTTTTGAGATGGTTTACTTTACAATATTAGGTTGTTTTAAATTGAGATAAACCTAACTAGACCTGGTATTTTGACAAAGGACATATAATCTATGGATTTAAACACTACAATTACACCATATATATAGTAAGAGTTTGTGCTCCAAGTTGAGTTAAACCCTGAACTCTTCTTGTTGGTCAGCTTCTTGCTCCCTTGTCATTTGAAAGCGCAGACCTCATCAGAAACTGTGAGGAATGCAATCATTTCCTGTCAAATGAGACACAACAAATTGGTTTTGACTGTTCTTTTTTTATTTCTGCTGCTGATCTGTTGAATGTCTCTCACTTATAGTGCCAGAGCTGGAGATGAAATTACATCTGGACCTCATTTACAGTGAGCGAGCAACAAAATTTACCATAACTTGTACAATATGTGGAGAATGAAAACATTCTGTTCTGTGTTGTCCAGAGATATACATTGTGCTGAAACCAATCTGCTTTTGAATTACTTAAACAACACACTGTAATCAGAATGCAAATAAAGCACATTGCGACAAATAAAATAGCTTCAGAGTGACTGTTTAAAACATCACAGCCAAACCTCATATATTTAGTCTGTAACATATAATCTTAGTCCACAGATGTTGTACAGTTCCACTATCAAACTCAAACACAACCAAGGATTATTATTGCCTGTTGTTAAGAAAGGTGGGTGATCATGTAACTGCCTGCATCTGCGTTTGTGTGTATATGTTTGTCTGTTAGCAAAATATCTCATGAACCACTGGACAGGTTTTGATGAAACTCTCAGAAAGTAATCATTAGATGTTTATCTGTAATTTATTACCTTTTAGGTGCCAACACAATTCAAGATGGCCATCACAGCTTACTGACCTTAGTAAACACAAAAAAATGGCTATAACCCTGTCATTTCCTTAGATACTGAGCTAAAATTTGGTGCAGTAAAAGCTGAGTGTCATATCCAACACATATCCAGAGCGGCAACAGATCACACTAGAGCTCTAAGCATTGTCCGAGATTGTAGTCGAATCTTGAAAACAGCATTATAATCAATGTCCACAACTGTCATTTTTTAACACAGACTAATGGTCTTAATTTAAAACTTTGATCTGAATGGTGACAGGTGATTTGCATTTCTTCCAGGCCTTTAATTTAAAATATATTGATAAAGTTATTGAATTTTATAGCCTATAAGCATCTTTATTCTACTTATTGTAAGAAATATTAGAAAGGAAATTTAATTAAGTTCACACCCCTTTCCATATTTCTCCTTCTCTTTACCTTCCTTCTAAATTGGATTTACTTAAGGTGATTTCCTTTTCTCCCCCCACCATTTTCTGCAATTGCAACAGATCTACAGTCTTCTGATATTTACGAACGTCATAAATCTTCGCTCTTATGTAAAAAATGTGAGCGCTGTGAAACTGCTGACCACACCAAGCTGTGAGCAGGGCTGTTTGTTTTTGTGTGCATTTGTGACTGATTCATTTCAAACCTTCCCATTGTGTCAGCAGCTGGTTCCTTTGATGTAATTGTAAAGCTGGAGTGGAAGAACATGACTAGAATGATGAGACACACATTTATGTAACAGAGCGTGAGAGAAATGAGAGGTGAACTGCTGCATATGTGTCAACTCGGGAAATTTAGGCAGCAAAAGCAGTTTCCGGCCGCACACAAACACCAAGCCTTGATAAATAAGATCTGGATCCAAAGCTGATTTAGCATCAACAGGTAATTACATCTAAAATGGTTTGTGGCCCAACCAGAAGCATACTGAGGCCTGTGGTGCATTCGGGGTTTAACCGAGCCTGACTGATTCATAATTCAGCAGCTGGAGTAACAAACAAAAAAAAAAACTAAAACCAAACAAACTCAAGAGTCTTGAGACTGATCACCAAGTCATAGGCAAATATCTGTGCTGCTAACAGTTCACAGACTTGAATTTTTTTAAATTTATAAACCCATGTCTCCTATGTCTACACTAACATAGATATTTAGAAAAAATGCTTTTTTTTTTGCCATGTTTGCACCTGTGTTTCCATAAGCAACATTTGGTGAGAAAATCTGAGATTTTGAACAAAAGTATTTTAGGTGTGTTCAGGTAGAGTGAGATATGGAGCATCCTCTTTCGTATTTGTCCACTACTGCTTTAGAAACCAACAATGAAGCCACTTTTCTATGTCCGGCTCACTTTGAATTGATCCTGTTGCTAATAAACTTTGACCAAAGATCGAGAGAAAATGGTAAAACGTGTCAAGGAAAAAAGAAAAACAGGCTACAATTGTTTTGTTAGAGTCTTTAGCCAGGTTCTGAATGTTCTGTGGCCATTTTCATGCCATTACTGTGGGTATTCTCTCCACCTGCTGGCTTAGCATGGGTATTTCAGTGGTTTTGTTGAAATCTTTTTCACAGAGATTTGTTTATAGACAGAGTAAAATATATGACTTTTTAAAAATTGGGATAGCAGGGTTTTCAGGGCCTTAAATTCTGCCTGATCATGTAACAATCATGTGTTTCTTTTATTGTCTGCAGGCACAACATGCTGTTTGACTCTACCACAGTTTATTGCAATTATATCTGATAGGATATCTTGCCTCTGTGTGTATTTTATGAGTTTTTATGAGGCATCGCTTCTTTCCTTCTTGCATGCTGTGCCTAGTAATGAACAAGCCTAATGGAGAGATATTTCTTGATCTATCATGGGAAAAGGGTAGCCAGATCAACCCAGTATTATTGCTGGGAATGAGGTGTCATGCTCAGTTCAGTTTGGGGCAGCCAGCCAGGCTCTTCCTAACTAATTTAGACCATGTATATCTGCTTCTGTGGGCCAAGGACTGGGGTAAAGTTTCTGATGGGATTGAGAAAAAGACAGAAAGCGACAGATCCAGAAGGGCAGAGAGGAAAGTGTAGCAGAGATAGACTGACTAAGAAGTGGACCGTGTGTGTCACTTTCCCTGACACTTATTTGCAGGAATTGTCCATAGATGGCAAACGTGTTGTGTGCTGATAGCTATAGGTGTTTTGTGACAGGTGTTCTGCTCTGTGACTGAAACAGCAGATAGGTAGATCCTCATTGTGTGTGCCTCTCGCAGTTGAGCCATCTGCCACCTTGTACCCTTCTGATGCATCATCAGCAGTAATTGTCATCATTATTATTCTGCTTTTCTGGCCCCCATGGTGGTAATTTAAATAAAATCACAGCAGCTGAATGAAGAATGTCAGAGGAAAAAGTCTAAAGTAATGACAAAAAGAGAAAGAATAAGAGCAATAAATAGCCTTTAGATAAATAGAAAGACTCAGAGAGATGAGGACTGAATCTACTGCCGTTAGTTTCTCATAGCTTCCAGCTTGTCATGACTGGGTTGCACATTTCTCTGCAGTCTCAAAACAGAGAAAACTTCTAAAATTTGTCCATTGTGTTGAAGTTTCTCAGTGTGTTCAACATTCATTTATACATTCTTATATGGTCAAAGCTGGAGTTGATTACTAATTATTGATTCGAGTCGGTGGCTATGCTCACGTGCCAAAGTGCCAGTGAATAAGTTGTTGTTATTGACGTGTAAGAACCCTTTCAGGCTAAAAGCATCCACTGAACTACTGCGATCTGAAACATTTTACTAACAATTTCTCACTACACTGAACAAAATGCAAATGAAGAGCAACTCAATGCTTTTGTGAAGCCAACAGACACAAGCCTCCTGACAAACTGTTCCCTGGGCCAAAAGGAGACCTTGAACCAGTTTCTGTAAAAACAGACCTCCCATATAAACCTCATAAAGCAAGAGTTTTTGGTATCGTCTTTTCCTTGCTGTTCTTCTCCTTCTCAATAGCAAGGCTATCTGTGTGTGTGTGATTGTGTGTCAGTGTGTTTGTTACAACAGTATCTCATGGACCACTGTACACATTCGAAACTTGCAGAATATGTTCATTAGATGTACATCTACAACAGGTTAATTTTTGGAGACAACCTTATTCAAAATGACTGCCAGACAAACAAATGGCCACTTCATTGAGTTTTACAGATACTGACTTCATATTTGGTGTGGTAGTAGCTGAGACTGAGCTCCAAACATATTTTGAGCACTATCAGGTTGTGCAAGTTGAGTTTGTTAAAAAAAATTGCCACTAACTAGTTGGAGCCACATTTGTCTCTCTGTTAATAAGCTCTCTCAGGAACTTCTAGACAAATTTTAATAAAACTTTCAGTAAATATTCATCAGATAAACTCCAACAACTACAATGTAATTAATTTCTGAAGTCAAACCTATTCAAGATGGCCACCACAGGCAACTGAAAGCCAACACAAAACGGCTGTAACTCTGTTAACCCAGAGATATTGTGCTAAAAATTGATGTGGTAGTAGCTGAGAGACATTCTCAACACATTCTCTGAACGTGACATCTTGTGATATCGCAAGAGATTGCGCATAACATTATCTTCAAGGTTAGAACAAACTGGGTACAACTCTGTCATTTCTCAACACAAGATGGTCTCAAACTCTGGCATGAAAGGTAATATGCGTTCCTTCGAGGTTTGTTTGGTCTTTAATTTTGAGATAGAAGCATCCTTAGAGCTGATAACTGCATACAAATTGGGAGTTTTCTTCTTGCCAACAAAAGTATCAGAGGACAATTTTAAAACTTTACCTTTTTTCTCCTAACTCCATGACACCCAATGTTTATAACAGTGAATGCAGCTAAGTTGCATTTGGTTTAAAGTGACTGTCAGTGTCAGTTCCACCGTAAGGATCTCTGTAGATCCAGGTAAAAAACAACAACACAAACAAACAAACAAAAACAACAAAAAGGTTTTTTTTTGCATCTTGAGAATGTTTGAGTTTGGATAGAACAAAAAATTAACCAAATATTTTAGCAGTTTATTCACAATTCACCCACACTAAATCGTCTAAATTGTTCAAATGAAGTGAGACCCTGGGAAGCTTCAAAGCTGTTCAAAGGACCACTCAAAAACATACACCAGCAAAAAGCCATTTCTTTAAAAAAGAAACACAAGAAGACAACGGAGTTTCAACATCTTCTAAATTACTAGTCACCCAGTAGCAGCTGTGACATCGGCCCGGCCTTTTCCGCCCCCAACATCTCTTACCCCTGACCCTGAACAAGATGAAGTGGGTTTGGAGGACGTTTAAAATGTTGAATCTTTTTACGAGAAATTTGTCTTTTCTCTTGTTCCGTTTCAGGCCCTGATTAGTCTCCTGCAAATGTGGCAGAACCTCAGAGGACTCATCAAAAGTCCAAGAAAAACAAAACACCGTTTTCTGTGCCAAGCTTGGGAAGATTTCTACCTGGAAACTCTCCATAAAGGATACACATCAACAAATGAGGAGTCAGAGGAGGCAAAGAAAGTAGAAAACAGGTCAGAGATGGGTTTGTTTATCTACTTTTGCTGACAAGTCAATTCTCATGGATAGTTTGCATGAATTATAATGTGTTATGTATGTATTTTTTATTTTAATCGCATATTTGGAGAAATCTTAAAGAAAGCAGGTTGATTCATTTTAACTTTCAAATATGATCTTTGTTTTTCTGAAGTCTTTGGTCTGCATGTATACTTGTTTGTCTGTTTAATAATTACTACTTCAAACACATGAGCAGTGTATGTGTGTATTTGAGTGTACTGAAGCATTCGTTAGTGTCTTCCTAAGCACATATTATTCCACGGTCCCTGCTGCTATGGCACCTTTTTTACTGGCAACACCATCATTACTGCTGACGGTACTTCACTTACCACAGCTATTATATTCTTTGTGCACATATGTGACTGTGTGCAGCGTGTGCCAGGCAGAGATAAAGTAAAGAAGTAATTGTTGTAATTATTTCTTCTCCAGTCTCTTCCCGCCTACTCTGCTCGTGGAGCTTCTCGTTACTCTGAGAGAATTGTAATACAGAGGAACTCAACCCAATTTATTCACCTTTGTGTTCATGACAGGAACTTTTAGCGCCATTCTATAGTGCTCATGTGTCATTATGTTAATTACTAGAGTCAGGAAGACGCACACCTCTGATTACTTCTACACAGTCAGCTTTTGTAGGTGGTAAGAGCTTCTCTGCTTCCAGATGCTGAATTATTAAGATCCCGAGTATTTTACTTTCTCTGCTGTCTTGTGTCTCCAGATCATTCTCAGATAGGTCCTGTCTGCTGACTGAATTTGCTGACAACAGACCTGGACAAAATTGTTGGTGCCCTTTCACAATAATAATAAAAAACACACACAACTGTCCAAAAAGCTCAATTTTCTCTCATCAGTCTCAGTGAACGTTGGGGCTTGTCACCAGGCATTTTGGTGAATTCCAGTTTGGCTTTTTTTGTGTTTTTCTGCCGGTAGTGCAGTCCATATAGCCCATTATGATTCAAAATGCATCGGATGGTGCAATCAGAAGTGATGTACCTTGACCTTGGAGGTCATCTTGAAATGTTTTGCATGGTTTCTGTGGCTCTTTTTCCACCATCTGCACTATCCATCTAATCAACCGGAGGTTGCATTTCATCCTGTGTCCTAGGAGGTTGGCTACAGTCCCATAAGCTTCATACTTGTTTTTTTTTATATAAGCAGCTGTCATCACAGAAACACAGAAACATGAAGCAGTTTGAAGATGGTCTAATAGCCTTTACTTTTAACATAGATATGTATGACCTTCTTTCTAAGCTCCTCAAACAGCTTTATATTCTGTGCGTACACAATGATACCAAACTAACCAGTGGCTGTTTGTTCCCGTTTAAATAGGCTGACTGGCTGATGAAAGGCTTGAAGACACCTGTATGCTAATTAAGATCAAACACTTTGTTAGAAACTTGACAACAATGTAAAGATTTATAGCATGTTTTAGGGAAATCATGTTTTAAAAGTTGAGGGGTTTTACAATGATGCAATGGTTAACCAGTTTGGGGTCCTTGTATGTAGGGTTTGAACTTGAATAACTTTTTCTTTTTACCAGATTGATATTGTTTTGCTACTAACAACGGAAAAAAGAGGAAAAACAGGATGCATCTCTTCTTTAACACAGATGTGTCGCATTTTACATTTTAACTTTGGGCAGACACCAAATGTTCAGATCCATTGCTTTTGTGTGCATGTAAACTAGGGTTGCACAATATCTTGTAAATTTATTGTCATCACAATATAAGTATGTCAAAAATCAGTTCTAGAATAATTACATGCCAATCATATATTTAACAATAATTTGCAACTTGCACTTAATCTACAATCTCCACCTTCAATGAATTCTAAAATAAATATATATATTTTTTATCTTACCGTAATTTTTTGTTTTCTCTGGCTGTGTAGAAGAATTCTGAAAAGTATAATAACATGTGCTTAAGAACGCCCCTGTTTCTCAATGTCAAATATAGTTTCAAGCAAAGACGGCGTGTGGTGTTCCTTCGTACTCACTTAGTATGACTGGTGTCCTGAAACGCACCACCAGCCAGAGTGAGCTGTAGCTTCTCTGTGGGAGCCAGCAGTGCTGTTTCATTCCAGGGAAACCCTCGACTCACAGAAGCAGATCCTTTTAGCTTGTAAAAAAAAAAAAAATCCTCTGAATGAACACTGGAGTTTGTAAAATACAGGCATCAATAAAGTAAAAGTGAATGGTTTATGTTGTATTGCTGATCTGGAAGGCAGTCTAAACATGTGTGTTCTAATAAATGAAACAGGCAATTGTTATAAAGGTTAAAAAATGAGCAGGGATTTACCTATTTTTTATTAGGTTATTTTATTTTGTTTTAATCCTATATTTAACCAGGCAAATTCCATTGAGATCACTGATCTCTTTTTCAAAGGAGGCCAGGGCCTGAAGGCAGCCTGAAATGCATGTTTTTTATTACATTGCTAAGCCCAAAATGGATACAAAAACAGTCTTATCATGATTGTGTCATGTGTTTTGTCTCATATATGTAGCTATCTCTTCTAAGCAGTCACTCAGTTAGTGATTGTGAAAATGTGCACGGTCGGTACGCAGCTTCCCATCATTTCAGGACCAAAACCAGCTGAATCTGACTCAAGGTTTCAACCAGAATGTGTGTTTAAATTCAGTGATCAGTTTTTCTGTCAAGATCATAGCTTGCTAGCCTGTTCTCCATTGTGTTTTTGCAACTTTCTGACAACAGTTGTTCTCTAAATCCACCAGAAAGTTTACATTTTCAACAAATGTTTAAGGAAAACTGCTGTGAATGCAGAAGTCAGAAATTTTGCACATCTATTGGGTATTGTAGATTTGAAGTCACTGAATAATGGCACTGTAAAAACCGACAGTAGCACACATAATACAGCTCGATATGTATCTTCTACAAACTTAGGGACAATACATATCTGGAACTTAGCAGATAAATATTGATACCTACCTGGTACATACCAGGGTGTTATTTGCAGCTTGTATAGACTATGCCAGAATTTACAAAAAAAAAAAAAATCAAATCAAAGAATATTAGATAAGAGAGACTCACAAAACTCTTACAAAATCTTGCTAATGAGATGAGCACAGAATTATTTTCTGAGGAACAACAAATGTTTCCTTTTTGTACTGAAAACTATTCCATCTATTAAAATGTTGGCATTTAAATGAATACAGAATATGTAAATCATTGCATTAATATAATATATCACCTTCAGATAGGCTCTGTAAAGAAAGGCGATCTAATTTGTCTCATTCAAATATATTTGTAAAAAGCCTGCAATTTTCATGCAATGCACTATTTTTAAACCAAAAATTTTTTTTTCAGATTCCATTGTAGCTGCTTTTCTTGAATCTTGCAGCCTTAAGCCTAATCCTTAATATTACATCAGATCTGCTGAGAATAAAACAAGCTTAAAATGTTGGAGGCCTCCCAGATACTGAAGGTACTATTTCTGGCATTTTTACAAACAATAACATCTACAGATGGAACGGATGCAACAACATTCTGTATCATCATGTCTGTTGATGGTGGCCTGCCAGCCTCAGCCCTGGAAGAGTCAACTTGAAATCCATCTAATGATGTCTAGGAACTTGGCAAATGATGTGGAATCCCAGAGGGTTTAATCCACAAAACTGGAGTGTGGCAGCGGAGTTGTTCGAGCTGCGTGAACAAGATTGACATCTTGTAGCCACTTCCGTTTCCTCTTATAGTCCATCCTTAAAAAGCAGTTCCTGAAATTCTGCGTGGAAAGCATTCGCCGAGCAGCATAAAAATCACACACTGATGTGGAGGAAGTTTAGAAGCTGTAAGTGACCGAATCCCCCTGAACCGATTTGAACTTTCGCTTTGCTTATGTTGCTGCTCTCCGTAGCACATGCGGGAAAACCATGCTGTAATTGGAAGGGATTCTGAATGCCAGTCACGATAAGATCGAATGAACAACAGCCTGAGGGAGCTGTAGCACCGGGACACAGTGAGGCAGAAATTTATTGTTTTAACTGTTGTCCAATAAAATAGCATTTTTGTGCAGCCTGGTTTTTAGGGCAGATATAGAGTGCATAAGTTTATCCTCACGTGTTTGGAATATTTATCGCCCACTGCCGAAGGCGAAGGCGGAGCTTTCATGTTTTTGCCCGTGGCTGTGAGTGTGAGCGTGTGTTTATTCATCTGTAGCGTTAGCAACATAGCTCTCAAATCACCGAATGGATTTTAATGAAATTTGCAAAAAAGTCATATATAGGTTGAAATCTATAACTGATTAACTTTTGAAGTTAATCCAATACAGCATGGCTGCCACAGCAAGGTATTCTTAGTAAACCTAGAAATGGCTGTAACTCAGTTAATTTTACAAATATTGAGCTAAAATTTGCTGTAGTAATAGCTGAGATTGATGACTAATTTATAGCTCCATAGCTAACTGGTCATGTGAAATCTGTATTTAAAACATTGCCATTAACTATTGGAATCAACTTTGTCTTTTAGCAAAATATCTCATGAACCACTGGATGGATTTTAATGAAATGTTCAGAAATTAAGTATTGGATATACATCTACAGCTGCTAAACTTTTGGTGTGGTTCCAATTAAAGAAGGCCACCACAGCTAATTAACTTTAGCCTCCACAAAAAAGGCTACATCTCAGTGAACTTTACAGATATTTGGTTAAAGTTTGGAGTGGTAATAGCTGACAGTCATCAATCACTACAATCACTACACACACTATAAGTGCCAACAGATCAGATATCACAGAATCACAAAGGATTGTGCATAATGTTATTTTCAATGTTTGACCAAAATAGCTACTGTATAACTCTGTTATTGCTGATGTGAAACAGAATGGTCCAAGAAAACAGAAAAATGAGGGAAAAGGATTTGCCTGAGTGTTTGTGAAGTGGACTATTTTTCATCCTGTTTTTTTTTTTTTTTTTTACATCTGCTACTGCCCAGGTGTTTCCTTTAAATTCCGATCCACCCCATTAAACCATCAATCTCGCAAATCCTTCTTTAATTATGAGACATGTTTCTTCTTCCCCCCAAAACTCAATAAGAACAAATAAAAGAGCCTTTTCAGCTGTAATGGGATTATCGATTGGATGGCCGTCTAGAACTGAGACTTTGTGTATGCTATGATTGTGTCTGGCTGTATGTATGAGTGTGTGTGCGCGTGTGTGTGTTGGGGGGTGGGGGTGGGGGTAAAGACCATGCATGTATTTCTGTGTACGTGTGGGCAGATAAGTGGAAAGAGGCTTGGTGTGTGTTTCAGAAAGTGTGTGTCTGCACCCTTTTGTTTTTTTTTATCATGTCTGAAGGTGCTGCAGGTGAAGGGCTGAGGGAATGAAGCATTAAATTACCTCACAAGTTGATTCTCATCAGTTGTGTGACATGAGTTACTGATGAGATTTTGTTCTAAGTCAAACCCACCTGAACTTTACTTTTTGATTTATTTTTTTCTCCATGACTTAGTAGTTTGAAATATCTTCTGCACTGTCCCACATTTACTGACACTTAAAATAGTACTTTTCTGCTTCAGGGTGCTTTAAAACCTTTAGAATTTAATAAATATAAATGTGGAAAGCTTATAAACAATTAATATCTCACCTGTTGTAAATAGCTCTTTGAATGACCTCAGTTTGGAAAAATAGATTTTAATTATGAAAAGACTGATAAGCTAATTGGCTAGTCTGCGCAGAGGCTTGACCAAAATGGATTTTTACAGTGTGAGAACAACTCCAGTCTCAAAGATTTCATAGCAATTCATGTGGACTTTATTTTAAAAAAACCCTAACTTTGCAGACAGTTTTTTATTACAGTTATTTACATGAAATTTTACAGTTATTTGCAAGCAGCAGCTAGGTGTAGCACTTATAGCCTAGGGTATTTCCTGCAGGAATATCATAATATTTCTGCAGAAACAATCATATAATGCAAAACTGACAGCAGTGTAACAGTTTTTATTTACATTCTTATGAACTGCTATAAAGTGTTTGAGACAGGAGTTACTTTAAGATGGCAACAATCCACCTTGGTTTTAGACAAAGCCCTAGCCATTAGTCTGTCATCTGGTCGGAATTACTACCCCCTCCACCCAAACTAATGCCAGTCCGAGAGCTATCTGCAACAGGTAAGATACTAAATGCTTTTTACCTTTTCACAGAACCCCACTTCTGTGAAAAGACAGGGCAGCCGGTGCTAAGAGGTTTTTGTGCCATATAAATAAAATTATTTTAGCCATAGACTTAAAATTAACTCTGAGAAAAGAAACGGAGAATAGCCACTCAATATACACTAATAAGGTTGTTCCATAAAGAACTAATGCTGGAATCCCATAAAGCTACATCTATGCTTTAATTATACACATACAGGGAGATTTTCAGACTGCATTACTACCTTCACAATGTCTCACAAACAATTACACTCCTGAATGGTTTTGGCATTTAGCTGCTTTGGCAATGCCTTGTAAAAAAAAGGGCAGTAGTGATACTAGACCCCCTATAAGACCACAATGTTTCACATTTTGCAAAACAAATCTATAACCACAATCATATAATTGTAATTAGTGATGACTATGCTGAATATCTTGGGTTTAAAAGGTCACTTTTAGTTAGAGTGTGTGTGAAAAAAAAGTTATGAGTGGTACTGGAGTGACCAGGGCTCAGTGTTGGAATAGCTGCCCTTCAATCAGAGAATTAGATGTTTGATTGACTCCAGCACTGATGCTAATATGCTGACTGGATCGTGATTGGAGAGAGAGAGAGGGAGGAAAAGGCAACACATAAACTGATAAGCCACGACAGTGTCACCGTCCACCTACGATTTAGCAAGTTCTGTTTTTATAATCAAATCACCTCATGGACAAATATCAGTCAAGATTTCTGGTAGAACCTTTAGGTCCTGTGGATTTAAGCTTGGCGTCTTGCTTTGTTGGGCTTCCTTCTCACAGAGGAGTTGTGGGGGCCACTTCTGCCCCGCTGAGGATGGTCTCCTTTAGGATAGTATCTCGCTTGGCTGAGACTGTTGGTGAGTAGTTGGCGAATGTCATTTGTGAGGGAGTCCCCAAAACCTCTTGACAATTAACATGATAGACTGTCCAAATCTGCTTGTCTTCATTTCACAAATGTACTACAGTGGATTAAACTAAACGTAGGGGCAGCTGCCAAGGTGGACACAAGCTGGGTATGATGTGAGCGAAGGTAGGCAATTAAATCATGTGCAAAGCTTTGAATACAGCTTTACAAGTCGTGCACACAAAAATAGACAGTGTTTTTCAAAAAATAGCCTTAACCTTATAATTGTTTAGTTGCAAACTCTCGGAATTGGGTGAGACTGCAACAGAAAATCAACCTGTTTTCTCACAATTTTCTTGCAAATTTGAGTTGCCAACTAGTCTGCAACAGTCACAGCACAGTAAGCCACTACCCTCAGGGGCCATTTGTGGAGTGTGACTGCTCTGCAAATGTTCATAACGTTCTGCCTGATGGCTGTTTATAAAATGCAAATAGATAATCTGAAGTGGGTCTACGAATGAGAAACTAAATCTAGAGTGCTTTACAGGAACAAAAGGTCCTTAGTGAGAGTAAAGGGTGACATATACAGTTCTGTGCAAAGACAACCGAATTTCTTCATGTTGCTTTAAATTTACGAAACAATAATATACAACATATATCTATCTATATGTGCAAAGGTTAAGTCAAATAGCCACATATGTACTTAAAGATTCATGCTTTTAAAGGGTAACAAGTGAAAAGGGAGGACAACATGATAAAGAGCTCTCAAGAGTCTTATACACACCTCTTTCTTTGTCACCTGTATCACAGTAACACTTTCTCTCTGTTGCTTTAATTTCTTTGTTCTTTAACTTTCCTGTTATTTGGCTGAGTTCCCTCCTGAACATCTGTTTGTGGCATACACACCCACACCCACACACACACATGCATATGACACCCAACGGAAAAAATTGAATACATTTTTCTCAGTGTTTTTCTGTTCTTCTCACTTCTGTCTCACTTAGTCTTCCTCTCCAGTTTCTGTTTCTGTTCTTTTCTCTCCTTCCACTTCATTGAGTGTAACTTCAGCAGCCTGCGTGCCACTCTGTAGTGTGTGGCATTTAATAATCCTGCTCAAATTAAGTTATATCTTTGGCCCTTTTTCACCCATGATACTTACTTTTAAAGTTTAGAGAAAGACTAAGAAACAAACTAAGGTACATGAATGCAAAGTAAAACTAGAACAGAGCACATATTAAACCAATTTTAAAGTCTTAGCAGTAGCTCCTTGTTTCCTTCAAAATTGATTCCAAGGTCCTATTATTGATTCAGGAAATTCTCAAAGGTCTTTGCCCAACTTATTTATTAGAGTTTGTTTCCATTCTGTGAATCTTTAAGGACCCTTTGGTCTTCTGGTGGTAGATTTCTAATTATCCAGAAAATGAGTACCGAAACACACAACAAGGCCTTCATTTTGCACCAGGTCTTGCCTTTTAAATAGCATCCCAGAAGACCCGTGCACAGCTGAGAGCGCAGACATTTTTTAGCGTAATTGTACAGCTACTCTTTAAATTTATCTTTTAGCTGTGAAATCCTACTTTGATGAAAAAACAATCCTCTAACTCAACGTTACAAGATATTTTCTTATACATATGATGAGCATCTTAAAATGATTCTTAAATGTACGAGACACAATTATGACTTAGTCTATCATAAAGTATGACTTAAAATCTCATGTTTTTGAAGTATAAGTTGAGATACTGTCGTACAACTATGACTTAAGATCTCAAAAATATGAGGTACGAAGTCATATTAGGAGACCCTCACTCATAATTATGGGAAAATTGTGACTTTGTTTCTTATAATTATGAGACATTAATACTAAGTTTCTAAAATAGGACATAACAACTTGTTATTATGACCTAGTATGGCATAAATACAAGATGCTAATCAAAATGATAAGATACTAAGGTACATTTATGAAATACCAAATCATAATTAGGAGAAATAAAGTCATCATGATCAGACAGGATAGTATCTCATTATGATGGCCTAGAGAATTGATTTTCATCACAGTGATATAATTTGTTGGGCCTATATAATTTCTTTTAATATTTTCTTTCTTTTCTTTTTAGATTTAACTGAATAAGTATGTGAGTGTGCAGGGGGAAGGGGATGTGTTGGTTCATCGTCGTGATTGTGTTTTTGTGCCTGGATACCTTGGCTTGCTGTTTAAAGATTAGGATGGAAGCTTTAGGGTGGGTGTACTGCATATGTGGGCGGTATATTTGTATATGTGCATGCCAATATATTTTATATATTTATATAAACATATCAGGATAGATTTTTCTTGGTGGATTTTGAACAGCTTGTTTTTTTTTTTCTCCTGTAAAGCAATCTGGGTTGCAAAGTATAACTTTGTTTTTATGTTTGTCTCAGTTCTGCTTAGATTCTTGATTGTGTATTTAGAGGAGGATTTGTTGTTCCCTCTTGCATCTCATTTCTATATGCATCAGTGGGCTCAGAAACACAGAACAGACGGTTCACACAGATGCTTCCATACACAGACATGCACAGCGTCACAGTCTAGTACACAGCCATACCCATGCATGCATTAAATTGTTATAGTAACAATTTCAAGTGAGGGATGGAGAAAAATCCTGCTGCAAACCAAAACTTTTGGGTGTACACTTGCCATATGTCATCCTGTGTAAGAGTTGGTCTTCATCCAACTCTGTCCCCTGCATATAGTCAACTTTTCAACATTACCTCATATTTTTATGGCTCCCAAAAGCCTTACTAATTTGTTCTTTTTTTGGTCTTTGAAGTGGTAATCTGCCTGCCAGGTCTGCTGGCTAATGAGGCTGGAGCCTTTAGGTAATTATCAGTAGCTTGTGCATGTAAGGGCACTAGTGACAGAAACAGGAACTAAAGCAAAACTGCATTTATTGCAGTAATTGCTGCTGTTGCTATGGTTCTCAAGACATGGTATATCTTTAATGTGTAGAGAAATGGTTTGTCAGTGCAACCCAGGCTGTTAGTTTGGGCTCCATCATAAATATATCACACACATGGCCTGTAGCCTCAATTAGAGGGGAGAGGAGACGAAAAGAAGCAGAGAAGAAAAATGACAAGGCTGGAGAGAGGAAACAAAACATGAACTGAGATGAAACCAGAGAAAATATGAAACATGAACAGACAAAATTGCTTAGTCCATATCATTTTTATGAAAAACAATTGAGAAATGGGGGATCAGACTATTTCTCTGACAGGATAGAGGAAGTTTGCTTGTGCAAAATTCTATCCATGTTAATATACACTGACATCTACTGACTCGCCCTCCACCAGATATAATAAGTTTAGAGAATAAAAAAAAACATGATGATATATTTTCTTCAGATAATTAGGATTTTTTAAACACAGCTATTAAAGTTATTAATTTATTTTCCAAACCAGCTAAAGCAGACCCCAATTAGACAAAGAGTAACACTTCCACATAAGAATGCCCTTTGTTAAGTTAAAATAAGATTTAGGTCAGTGAAGTTGCCCAGTTTAAGTAAAATGTCATATGATTCACCACAACCACCAAACCAAGGCAGCAAGAACAAAGAGGACATAATGTTTGCACTGAGTCATACGTGTTGCATAAGATAATCCATATACAGCCCCCCTGGCCAAAATTATAAAATCTCTGCTTTTGGATGGTGTTCCTTAAGCTGATTTTTTTTTTTGTAGAAAGACAAAAAAACAAACATCAGGGATATGACACACACTCACACAAACACACAAATATATATATATATATATATATATATATATATTCTGCTTCAGACATCACAAAAAAAAAGATATTACGAAAAAAATTAATGCTCAGCTTCCAAGAGTGCAGATTCTATATTGTTTGCCAGGTGATTTATTGCTAAAATCAGATTTAAAAAGCATAATCTTGAGGTAGCTGCTAAAGAAGAGCAGTTCGGCAAACAAAAAAGAAAAAAAAAGAGGCTTAAACGATCAAGTTTTTGGTAGCAGAATAAGGAGAAACACGATCAAAGGCAACGTGAAGTATCAGTCAAACAGCTATACCTCAGAGATTTGGTGCTGTTGGCTTGGGGGGGTTCTTTGAACGCATTTGTTTCATTTATGATGCAGCAGGGAATAGTACATGCATCTGAGAGGGCTACTATGGCTATTTAATGCTTTCTATGATATTTTGAGGTCCATATAAACTTTCATATTTACTACTGTCATGGATAGAAAACTGGTAGGTGGGGTGCGTGGGTGTGTGCTCGGAGATCTAAGTGTGACCACAGAGGTTCTCTGACTTCTTGCACACACGGTGCATGTGCAAGCCCACGTAGTGAGAATTTGCAGGATTTTTGCAGGACTGTTCTGACCTGCTTGTATTGCAGTTAAATCTACTATAGGATCCACAATAGCTTGTTACAGGAGGCTGCACCTCTAGGCTTTTATATTCCCCCGTTTCAACCTGTTCTTGACTTTCTGCAGATACTCATTATTATCAGTCACGTCTGACTGCACCAACCCAAAGTACCAGGATCTTTACAGTCAAAGCAGACACTATCACTAATGTCAAGTAAGCCTGGAGGTTTGTGTGCCATTCACTTACAACTCTTTATTTGCCAATTTAAACTACACACATACCGTGAAGCTCTAAGGAATATGTAGCTATTATAACTTTAGAATAAAGGTAGATCACAGAGCCATATATTGTTTTTTAAATATCTGAAAAAAGTGCCTCCCTGTAGAGCAGAAATCGCATATTTCTGAATGGCTCTGTGTAGGTGTCAAAATGTGAATGTTCTCCAGTTTTATGTTAGAGAGCCACACAAGCATTACAGCGACTTCTGCTCCATCAAATCATGTTGATTATCAGCACAAAGAAACCGGAAAAAAATCACATAGGTATTATACTATAATAAAAAAGACACTGAAAGGCAAAAATGAGGAACTGTTCATCAAATCATTTAATTATCAGATTAAAATAATCAGATAGCTTTTATTTTGAAGAGGGGTTTAGTAAAAAAAAAAAGTTATGAATAATGAATAACTTACCTGTTGTAGAATATATAATTATGTCAATTTGAAGAAACTGAGTTTAATTCTCACCAAACTGAGAAGCAATTTGCTTGTTTGAGTAGATCCAAGCCCAAACTCCTTTGCTGCTATATGGTCTGGTGCAGTGTTGGACACTTCCAGCAATAATATCATCATATTTCTGTCAGACTAACTGTGTAGAGAGAAACTGGCAGCAATGTAAAGGTGTAAAGGTTTGTAAAATTGAGTTTACAATCCACTATAACATTTTTGAGCTTGAAGCTGTTTTAAGATGGCAGCAATTCACTTCAGTCTTGGCCTCACTTGGTCATTTTTTTAAGCAAAAACATGAAACAGGCAATGGTGCTAAATCATAAAGTGGCAGCTGAGATTACAGCCCATTAAGACTAATTAATTATCCCAGTAAAGGATGAAAGAAGCACTGTTTTTGAGAAGCATGAGCTGCTGCAGATTGGTCTTTGGTTTGGCTGGTTGATGAAAGCAGAAATAGACAGGACTAAGGATTCAGGGGTGGGGCTAAGGTTGAAAAAGAAATTGAAATAAATCATAGTGTTATTGTTTAAAATGTCCATTCCTATTAATATGAGCAGTCTCCAGTTTTAAGATATGATGAATTAAAATCTGGCCTTTTTTAGCCTTTCTAGCCTTTACCTCAATGTTCTACTGATGTTCTATGTGATTACACAGTTTGTGAGGTGAAACAAAATAAATGGATACTGAAGAAGGGATCCTTAAACTTGGTCTGTTACGTGTTTCTGGCCCCGAGTTCTTTTGGGATTCCACTCTGTCGTTTTAGCTACTTTTTATTTCTTTACATAAATATATTTATAAAGAAAAAAAACAAAACATAAATCTAACATTTATAATATGATGAGTTTATAATGGAAACAGTTTCCTATTCAAGCTGGGAATGACTCCATTGATGCTGCCCTCTTTATTTAGGTAAGCTTGTTGCTCGTAAGCTTGTTACTTGCAGAATCTTAAATAATACAAGACGCAGGTCTGCTGCGCTCAGTAAACAAACACGCAATTCAGCTAAGTGTACAAGCACCAGGCTCAAAGATGCTGCCAGGAAAGTGTTGAGCTCTGGAAAGAAGTAAACCGAGGCCCCACTTACTCAGTCTGAGTTCAACTCCTGAGCGGTGCAGTCTTTTTCCTCTAAGCTGTTTTTCATGTCACTCACTGCCGCAGCCTTCTACTCAAGTAAGCAAATATGTCATAAAAAAAAGACTTTGGATGTACAGTATTTTTAGCAAAGTAGGAGGACGTTTTTACTGGGTCATAATTTGTGTATTGCAGAATCTCAATCAGGATGCACCAACAGACACGCCTATCAGCGCGCACACACACACACACACACGAGCGTGCAATGCCAAGAAGTTGAAACTGGAGCACCAAATGAGGAACGGTGTGTCGTCTGAGACCTAGCCTTGTGTTATTTTAAACTTGTTAAGCGTGTCAGGGTTATAGTATGTAGGTAGCCCAGAAAGAGGTTGACCTGGTATGCACCAAGCAAAGTGCACGCTATATGGGTTAGTAAATACTTGTCCAGACCTCCATTAAAAGTTGCTCCAAAGACAATTTAACTGCAAACCTGTAACCATGCACACGGATAAAGCTGTTACAAAAGTATACAATTTTACTATAAAATCAATTACTGGTTGTTTAAAAAGTGTTGTTTTTTTAGATAAACTTTGCAGCCATCACCCTTTAAAACACCTCAAGGGTTTAATAAAATGTCATGTTTCACCTTAAGAAGAATGTATACCTCTATATTTGATAAAGATTTCCACTGTTAAATTCAACATGTTGTTTCAAGCTAAAAGAGCAAAGGAACAGGATGCTTTAACACTCAAAGTTAAGTAGAAATTAAGATAAATTGTTTTTTACTAACATTACTATATGTTATCTTGATTACAAAGATCTTGTTGTGTAAACCTCTGTGTTAATTGGATAATTGATTGAACTCCACTGGGTAGCTGTTTGAACTTACAAATCTATTGTGGCTTAATTGAAATGGTGCCATTGTTGGCTTTTGTTTCAGTTAAGTTGATTTGAATTAGGTGAATGATTGACCCGCTCAGAGTGATTAAATCAGCAAATCCCATCCATTCTTTTGTTTTCTTCCACATATCTGTGGTGTGGTTCCAGAGGTAACAGGTCCAGGAGGGACACCCAAAAAAATCCTCTCCCCATCGACACTCTATAGCTCCAGATCCCAAGCTGTTTCCGAGCCAGAGAGGGTATATAATCCCTCCATCGAGTTCTGAGTCTTCCTCAGGGTCTCCTTCCAATATGGCGTGCTATAGACCTCCATGAGGCATTCTAATCAGAATCTAACTATCTTAATGTGAACAAACAGTGGCTCTGCTCTCTATGTAGTCAAACCAGGACATCAGCACCTTAGGATCCCTAAGCTGGAGGATGTTGCTGCAGAGAGGTCTCCTCTTGGACCTGTTGCCTCTGGTGCCCATCCACAGATAAGCTGTAGAAAATGGACGGACATAACAAACATCTACAATCCTGTTTGGCAGTGTAAGTAGTTGAGCACCGAATGAAAACTAGCCCTTACGTAATCTTCTTTTTTTTTTTTTTTTTTTACATAGCATTTGAGTTTAAGGAAAACACAAAGAAGTTTTTGGCACAAGTACATTTCATGTGAAACCAGCGAAACGCGGCCACCTTCGTTACACCTAATGTGCTTCTAACATCACAGAGCGCTTTTACTGAAGTTGTGAATTCCACTTCTATTTGCGAGTGAGGAACTGAGTCGTGCTTGGCTTACAGGACAGTAGGAATGTGGCAGTGATCATTACTGTTACAGCCAGCGATGTATGAAACCATTGTTCTTTATACCAAAGCCATTGTTCTCTCAGTTGTCTTCTGTTTCTGCACGATCACAGACCATATGCTGATGATATGCCTGCGCCCACGGACGGAGGAAGAGAAAAGTGCTGCGAAAATAGTAACTAGATAGATAGATAGATAGATAGATAGATAGATAGATAGATAGATAGATAGATAGATAGATAGATAGATAGATAGATAGATAGATAGATAGATAGATAGATAGATAGATAGATAGATAGATAGATAGATAGATAGATAGATAGATAGATAGATAGATAGATAGAATCCGTGAAAGTTAGGTGCTAGACAGAAACAGAGCAGCCTATTCAAAACCCATTTTGTGGCTTGTTTCAAGGTGTCAAGCAGAAAAGAAACGAAGAAACACCCAGACCTAATTATTGGAGTATAGTCTTCCTTCACAAGCTGTCAGAAAAGCAGGTAAAGTGATAACGACTGTTTCTAAAATTTCCAAAGCAGCACCAGGTACAAGTTATAATGAGGATTGTTTTAGTCACTTGTCCTGCAGTGTCATATTTAAAAAAAAAAAACAACAACAGCTATTTATTTTCTCCAGCATTCATCTTTGTCATTATACTCTTGAAGACTCTCCTCCCTGCTTGTTGTTTTTGTTTTCCTTTCTCTTTTTCTTTCTCCGTCTTGGCCACACCTTTCTCTCTCTCTAGACAATCTTCTGTTTATCACAGGTTCTTTTCATCGCTTTCAAACTTGTCGTCTGGCCAGTCGATTTCCATGTGTTGATTTTACTTCTTTTTTATTATTTCTGTAGACCATTGCAAAAATAAATAAATAAGTAAAAGAGGAGTGGAGAGAAGAGAACTTCCTCTGCGTTGACGCCTCACTTTTTTGTGTCCCCGACCTCCACCAATGTTTGAATATATCAATTTAACAGTCAGAACTGGTGACAAACTCTTTTGTGGCAGACATGCAAAACCAACCCATCCACACAGGAAGAATTTTGTCACTATGTAGCTGTGTTTTTTTTTAGCATTTCAGCCTTGTGTCTACAAAGAAACGGTGATTTACTGTGTAACACATGATAAAAAGGCTATGGTTTGGGGTGACATGATGAGACATCCAGAAAATGAAGCAGAAACTAAGTGCAGATAATCAAGATGCACGCTCCACGTCTGTTTTCCTGTTTTTGCAGGGTTTCAGTGGCAGCACTGCAGCACCAAATACAGGCCTGCTATGAATGTCTGCGTGGATGAAAACATTTCTAGAAACGGTGTCATGTGTACGAGAATTATGAGCAGAAAATGAAAGCACAGGAAAGGGTAAAAAAAAGATCCGAGTGAGTCTTACAGTTCAGTACTTTTAGCCACGCAGCAGGTTTATGTGGCAGTGATAGAAACCCACTCTATTAAGGACATAATTTGTGATTTTTTTTATTCTGTAAAATTTGAGGCTTTCTAATGGTTGTTATAAAGAAACAAAAGCAAACTCGAGGTGCTTAGCAGTCTCCCATAATTATTGCTTTTGAATGTTGGCAAAAAGCACAACTCAGACAAATCAAATCAGCACCATTGGTATTATGTAAAATCAGTGAAGTAAACGATTTCAAGGAAGGTCTGTACTGACTTCAACTTTCAGTAAAAAGCAACCCGGATATTGCCCAGCAACAGTGCAGAAAAACTTTCCTCTGCTTCTACGCTGCTCAGCCATCAGCAAACAGAAACAGCAGCTGGCCTTATTTTTACTTTAGGAACTGTGTCTACATGGAAAAACAAACACTGAGTAGATCAGTTAGTGCCTGCTTTCTTGAACTCACTGAATAATAATAAAATTAGCAAAAATACCAGAAGTAAATGACAATGCAGACATTGTCTTTAACTTGCATGAAAGGAGGTTTTGTGTCCGTCTTAAATTGCTCTTTTTAGAAGTTAGGTGTTAAAACATAGTCTTAACGGGCTGCTTTTGAATTACATCTTGAGTGAGAAAAAAATGTGAGTGAGAAAAACGCTTCTGCCAATTTGACTGACTAAAGACGCACAGCATGAAAGGATGGAAACAAATGTAAAGTTCTAGCACAAAACAAAATGAAAATCTGGTGCAGCGACTTACATCAAGAAGACATTGATTTTAGCAGAAAGTTATCTATAAGGTGTTATTTTACAGGACTGGTAGGTGGAAAAGGTTATGAGTGAGAAAGGAGAGCACTAAAGACCAGAGACTTTTTAAAAGCAAATTGTTTCTACATAAAACGGTTTCTCTTAGAAGTACAAATAAGGCACAATGTACATTTTACAAGTTCTAAAACAGTTTAAATTAAGACAAAAGCTTTGAAAAGGTAAACTAATTATCTGCCAGTAAAGCATTTAACAGATTCCACACAGAGAGGCCAGAACAGATGAGCTTTGAAACAGAGACAGGGTTTAACTGTGATGCAACGCTACTAACCACTGCACAACTATGCAACAATCCTCCATTTAAACTGACTTGCTTTTTTGCAACCACAGTCATTCCCACTCCAACAGGTTTATGACTCACAAATCGGAAGTAGGTGTAGTTATGCATCACAATATGTTGACAGTACACTTTAACAAAAGCTTGAATTGCAGAGGTGTGTTTCAAAAAAAAAGTCCTCCCGTATGACACCAGGTAACATGCCCTTTCAACCTGAGAACTGGTGGTGTGACAACAGGCTGACACCCTATCAAGAGGTGTTGTGCAAAAAAAAAAAAGTCACAGCTTTCATTATCTGTCCCTGCTGAAGATTTTACAGCAAAAATAGTGCTTGTTTTAATGAACAAGAACTTCATATTGACCTCTTAGTGCTGTGTTATTCAAAAGATGATCAAAGGAACCAGGCATTTCCATTTCCTCGTAATTCCTAGTTAAATCTTAGAAACTGTAGGCTGACAGTTTGGCTGATCACAAATATTTTCTATTGTAATTAGAAAACTTGTAGGGAAAAACACCAAAATGCTTAACGTAAAAAAACCAAAAAAACAAAAGTTTCCCTCGACAGATTCAGATTGATGTGCTGAGAACTTTCACAAACAAGAACAATAATTTAGTCCTGCCATTTTCCACATTTCTGCCTACATCGGTTTTAAATAACCAACACAAATAACACATGATAATTGCGTATCAACAATACAACCTACATATATAACTGAGCGGAGCTGGAGCCTCTTCTCTCCTGGGTTTACAGTTTCTGATCAGTGACACTGGAGACACAAAACCTACAGCATACGCTTACTTATTATAGCCAGAAAAAAGGAGGTGGGCGATAATGTTTTTGCCTGTGTCTGTGTGTGTGCTTGTTTGCTTGTTTGTAACATTAGCAAAGTATCTTACGAACCTGTGAATGGATTTTAATAAGGTAATCATTAGATAGACATTGACAGCTGATTACCTTTTTGGAGTCAACCTGATTCAAGAAGGCTGCCACAGCTAACTGATCTAAAAAAAAAATACTACAATATCTATAACTCAGTCAGTCAGTTTTACAAATACTGAGCTAAAATTTGTTACGGTAATCGCTGAGACTGATCTTCAACACATCTTCTGAGCATGACTGAGCATCTTAATGTAAACTCCATCATTATCCAACATAAGATGATCTGAGTCTAACACTGGCATGGAAAGTGGCATGCAATAGGTGTTCTTTCAAGGAATGCTAGGCCTTTAATTACTTATGCAGAGGAAGTCCAGTCCCAGTTTATGCTCATGAATATGAAGTTAGCATAGAAAGACACTGTTGTGACAGCATGATATGTCTGTTTAAGGAATTGTTGAAAATGTCACAATGCCTCAGAACGAAGCACTTTGTGTTCACAATCTGACCCTGAAGCAAAGTACTCGTAAAACCTCCCGAGTGTTTATGATTGCCGTTGCAGAGTGTGTTGAGCAGTCTTGGCTCTCGACATGATAGAGTCAATGAAGCAGTGCTTGTTGCTCCTTGGGGGGGGGAGAAAGGTGCGGAAGGAGCACCGGATGCGTTCTGACTCTCTAATCTGGGCTGTTTTCTGGTCCTTGCCTGCAATCTTCCAAAGACTGCGATTGCAGCTGACAAATGCTGTCGTTTTAAGAATCTTAATTGGACCAAGTGGCACTTAGTTAAAACTCCGGCAGTGGGAGATAATATACTCCGCTGCAGGGGGCTGTCCTCCAGGCATATTGGAAGCGACACCAGAAGGAAGAGAAGGCAGGCAGGGAAACTGGGTTGAGGAGAAAAATATGACATTGTCAACTTCTCATAAGGTTCTTGTGATAAAAGGGAATTTAAAGTTGAATAGTGCTTTATTGGTGGGGGTGATGTGCTGTCGTGTTCACCTCACAACAAGTTTCTGTTTCGAATCAGTGTGTGGGATTCGCAGGTTCGCCCTGTTTCTGTGTGGTTCTTCTTTTTTAGTTGCACTTCATCGTCCTCCCACAGTTCAAAAACATTCATGCATGTAGGGTTTGCTTGTTTATGATCAATATGAATGCCCTCATGAAACTTTATAAACAAAAAATCACTGCAGTTAAAATTAAAGGTCTAGCATTCATTCTTTAAAGAACTGCACAACAACCACAGCCTTTTATGCCAGAGTTTTCGACTAAGATCATCCTATGTTGAGAAACGATCTATTATAGGTGTTTTGATCAAACCTTGAAAACAAAATTTTGCATAGTCTCATGCAATGTTGTGATATCTGTTCATGCTTGGAGTATGGGTTGTGAATGATTCAGTTTCAACCACACCAAAATCTTTTGTGTAGTCTGATGTCAATTAGCGGTGGTAGCCATCTTGAATTAGATTGATTTCAAAAGTTAAACAGTTCTAGATGTACATCTAGTGATTACTTTGAGAGTTTTCATTGAAATCCATCCAGTGGTGCATGAGATATTTAGCCAACAGAAGGACAGAATTGACTCCAGTCTTTAAATGCAAATTTTTAAAAACAGATCTCACACAGTCATTTAGCAGTCAGGGTAGAAGTTAAAGATTAATCTTAGTTGCTATTACACCAAATTTCAGCACAATATCTGTAAAATGTACTAAGTTATAACCTTTTTTGTGTTTTGCAAAGATTGCTTAGCTGTTGCACTCATCTGGAATCGAGTCAGTCACTTGTTGATGTCAACCCAGTGACTGCTTTATGAGCGTTTCATTAAGATTCGTTTGCTGATTCCTGAGATATTTTGCTAACGATGCAGACAAATGAACACAGACAAACACAGAAATGGACAAAAACATTATCGCTTTCCCTTTGGGCATGGGCCATAATTATACACTAATATTCATCCCCCACAATTGGTTGGAGTGGAATTAATAGTTAAAGCAGTTTAAATGCATCTGATCACACCGTAAAAGATTAGCAAGCCAATTATGATAATTCACAAACCAACAAAAACAGAAAAGTGCTAATATTTGTGATAAATATTACAGTGGATACTTGTTTAAAACAAGGACACATATTGACAGACAGTGATTGGCTCTGCATTACCAATGCTTTGATTCATTATTTCCAGCTAATTAAAACAGCTCTGGAGGATTAGGGTTAGGCTTCCTGCCTGTGGGAATTAATTGATAAAACATATCAACAGGAGTCAAACCTACTCATTAGGAAAGTGACAATTCTGATTGTTCCACATGAGGTGCATGAATTTGTGTGTGTCTGTGTATGTGAGAATGTGTCTGCTTGCTAAAGATGACACGAGTGTTACATGTGCTGCCAGATAGATGCAACATGGGATGTGTCTAAATCTTCACCCTCACACTTTCAAATTAACACAGTTCATTACAAGAACCTTTCCTCTTTGCTCTATTTCAAAATGCTTGCATCTTTTCACACAAATTTTATCCCAACACCCCCACTCCGTCTACCTAATGTAACTTATAAAGTACACATAAGAATTTTTTTGAGGCAAACTAGTATATAATTTTTTTCAAGGCAGTTTCTGTAAAGGGAATGTAGAGAACTAGAAGGAAAATTATCTTTAAAATTATTAAATCAACATTACTATTGGTAGATGCACTATCATATTTTTCAAATAATGCTTCTTTTTAAAAGCTTAGATTTCTTTACCAAACATAACGAGGATAAGTGGTTGTGTCAGCTTGATGTATGACCTGTTACAAAAAAATTTAAGCTTTTTGTATTTCCTTCCTGATTTAAACACCGTAGCGTTTCAGTGGAAATCAAAGAAGTCAATTTGAAATGTCATAAGTCCAATTTTCTTCCATTTGAGCTTGACATGCTTTTTTTGTGTGTGTTTGTGTTTTGATCCTATTTCTGTTTGGGATTTGGTCTAATTATGGGTTATAGTTGTCTTGGTTATTTTGTCCAATGCCATTCTTGTAGTAACTTAGAACTATATGTCCTCAGTAGGCCTATTACCAGTTTCAAGGTATATGATGGTGTTAAAAAGTCACAGTTTCAAAAATATGAAATCTTTCCATCATACTGTTTCTGTGGTTTAAATGCCTTTTAACAAGATACCACGACCAATGACCCCATCTTCACTATTCACAAATAGATTTTGTTACAGAGAATTGTCTTAATTTTAGGACATGTCAGCAATAATTTTTCTGAACTCCTCTGAGCGTCACTTTTTTAAAAAAAAAATCTAAATTTCTACTGGATGTACTTGTGTCTGGATGCCACTCTGACTCGTTCCTTGTCATTATTCTTCTCTATTAGTTTGCTGATGAGGACGGTTCTCAGCAACAGAACAGAAAGTCCTTTCTCACTGTCCATGTTTCTCACACACTATTTTTTTCTCACACCTTTTCTATGTGTGTCACAGAGATTTAACAAGCAAGAGGGTGTTTCTTAACATTATCTGCCTTGGTTCATTATATATCTGGTGCCCTTTGTTTTCTCTATCAGGCCCATTCCTCTCTTTTTGTCCTTGTATTTCTCCTTTCCCATGCCTCAGTCTTTGCTTTCCCTATGTTCTGCCACATTCAAATCGCTTAATAATGAGCAAGTTTATATAACTTGAAATCTGTTGAGGAAATAATACTTTGAAGGGGATCCACATAATTGTGTGTGTTACCTCAACAGTTGGTATCTAACAACCAATGAACCGCGTTGAGTTGAAGCCAACATGAACCACAACGTTTTTGATGCACTGTAATAATTAAACTTTAAATAACAACTCATCAGAAAGAAATTCATTTTCAGAAGAAACATTTTGGAGGGGGTTTAAAAATTGAATAAAAGTGTTACTGCACGTATTTATTATGGTTTTGTTTTCTCAATGGTTCCTGGATTTAGGAGTATTACCATCTGCTCCTGGGCATTCTAACTAATCACACAACAGTTTATTTGATTTTTGAGCCTTTTCTCATTTTGCTTTATGACATTTGCTTGACAAAATAAATATGTAAATACCATTTGGGTATTCCCAATCTTCACTTATTTTACCTCCAGAGCAGTGGGCTTCATTTTTGACACAACACGTGCAGCCATTGCTCGGTACAGCCGTAAAATCACTGACTTCTGCAACAAAATCCCTTTCACAAAACACTCCAGCTGACTGACGTGCCTTCTGGCCGACTTGGTGTGATTTATGAAATCACCAAGGCAGCATGGAGGTGAGTTAAAGTTGTTACGCTGCTGTTACGCCTCTGAGCCACCAAGTGAGATCGTAACAGAGCCATAACAATTGATATATGAAATGGTTAGATGGGATCGCAGCTCGAGGGCATGATGTCGTGAAGACAGACAGTCTGTGTGACCACCTAGCTGCAGGATTTAGAACAGGAGATGTCCAACACTAATTTTATGTGTAGTTCTCTAAATCATCTCCTCTGAGTTAGATTTCGCAACTTTTTTGGTTCCACAATGTCTCCTTCTTTTCTAAAGCCATTTTGGGACAAGGGCAGCTCAATAGGTGATTTATGAACAACCAAAAAAAGCTTAAAAGGACTTGCCTTCGTGGGGATATTGCAAAACCGTTTTGTGAAAAAAGCTAAGAGGTTCTTTGACTCAGAAAATGTAATGACTTAAAAATACTTATGTTACATAAAATGAATTGGTTAAAAAAATCCATAAATCAACATTAACTAGAATCATTCCAAGTTCATGAGGGTTTGAGTTGTTGTAATTTCCTTTCTGTTCATTTGTTGCTAGCTTTGCAATTGAGCTGCTGTCCAACTGAGAGAGGACCCTCTCCTGTGTGCAGAAACCTTCAAACAGCCAGCTTTGCCCATGAGATCACAATGACATTGCATCCTTCAGCTGGGGTTAGAGAGAAACAATACAGAGAGCTTTGCCAAAGTTTCTTATGTCCAGTTCACTTTCATCCACCACCATTCACTACTGCTGCTGAGCCTGGCATCTTCCAAGAATCATATTAGTCATTAACACCTCAGTGGAAACACACAGTGATACCTGGTGATACTACGGCTACGGGGATGTCACATTCAGCTCTCGCTGGGAATAAACAAACTAAACATCATGACAAATATTTGTACCCTTTAGAAATGATTAAATTCTAAGTTCCCATCCTGCCTGATGTGACTGAAAAAACACCAGGAATCAAAGTCAGTGTTTGGCTAAGGCAACCTGTGCTGCAGCCCTACATGTTTTCTGAACAGAGCCAATGTCAGGACAATAAAAATGAAATGTTTGTTATGTCTTTTGGTTTCTTCATATTTTCAATCAGCCGCTGCTATTAACCACATGTGCACATGGTACATAGTTTTTAGCGCTGAGTGGTAGATCAGTATATTGACAGGATTTTCCAAGGCAAAAATGTGCACTTGATGCTGGGGGAGGTTATTACATCAGCAGAATGACGTTACTTTATCTACATACTCAGATTGGTGGTGGTGGGGGTGTTTATCTGGCTAATTTGTTCTAAAACATTTTTGTAAAGACAAACAAAAAACAAAAATAAAAAATCTCATTGGGATAAAGGAGCTGTATTCAATGATAACCCAAAAATGGTAACACAAATAAAAAAAAAAAATGCAGTTTGCAAAGCTGAACAAACAACAGAAGGTGAACTAGCGGAACAGAAAGCCTCACTTAAAAGTAAAACAAAAAAAAATTCACAGTTGTAGTTGTTTTTTAAATATTTGCCAATTCTGAGGAGACACTGCATAATATAAATTAATAGAGAAGGGAACAGGAGGAGCAGAGGAGATAAAGAGATTAACAGCCAGATGGGACACCATAAGATGTGGACAGGTGGAGAGGAGGAGGGCATCAGACGGAGAAGACACTCTTTACTTTTTTTGAAAGTTAAAAAAGCAGTTCTCATCACCCAAGAGGACCAACAAGTCTGAGATTTGATACAACCTAAAATCTAGTGTTGCAAACATACTAATTAGAATATGATTGTCAATGTTTAAAATTATTTTATTACACGTTCTTAAAGGCAGTTATTGTATTATTATTGATTCAAAATAATGCAACTTCAAATGAAAATGCACAATTCCCATCTGGGCTTAGCCTCCACATGTTTCGAGATTCTTACAACACCTCCGCTAACAATCCACGGCTCACATATACATTTAAGATCGCCCTCGTAGTGTTTTTACATAATTATGTAATTTGCTCATTACCTGTTTCTCTCTCTCCCTGCTCTCCCTCTCTCCACTCCTCCCTCTTCTCTGTCTCTCCATCTCGGCTTTGCCTCCAGCGTGGCAGTGGCCTAGTTTTTTTGCAGTGCAGAGGGTTTGTTAGCGTCATCCCCAACCAAAACAAGCGTAATGTGGAATCATGTGAGAACTCCAAATTTGTGCATGAAAAGCTCCACGTGCCTACAGCTACTCCGCGTACTGTACACAGCTGTGTTTAGGTGCCATGCAGGTGCTCAGATGTTCTTATTTGTGCTGTGTACCATGAGTGTGTTATTGGACCAAGGGATATGTCCAAAAACAAGCACTCACACAACTACCCACAACTTTGCTGCATCTCTCCCAATTGGAGCTTTTTCTGATAAATAGCTTTACGTGAGGATTCCAAGCGTGTTCGCTGATATCAACGAAGCTGCTTCGTTCAGGTGCAAGAATATTTCAAAGAATACACCACGCATGTCCTTGAGTTTGAAAGAATTTCGTTGTGACTGTGTGCACAACTAGGTAAAAGGATGACCCTTCTGACTAATAATTGAAACAGATCAATAAATCTTTATTTTTCAACTTGAAAGAGAGCACAAAATGATCAGAAAACACTTTATTTATCTGCAGAGAAGTCACATGCGTCAGCGTGTGTCAGTCTGTTTTCTAAATCAGTCGGTACAGGGTGCAGTCCTGCAGACTGCTCAGTAAGAAACCATCCATCTGGGGCCACAGACAGTCATTGCCATCTCCATTATTATTAAGCATGACTCATTGGCTGGATTCACTGCTGACTCACTGCTAATAAAATGAATCAATAGTCACAGGAAAAACACACTGTGCATATACCTTTCCTGGGTAAGAAGTTTGCAAGATAGAATAGTGGCATAAATAAAACAAACAGAAAAAAAGCAATAAAAAATAAAAGATCTCCACAATGATTTTAGACTGATTTTTAAAAAGATGACTAGAGTTGCCCTAGGATTTCCACAAATGTGAGTCATGACAAGCAGAAATGTACTTAGGAAAGCACGCTTAAATTTATAGTTCAAATACTTTGAAGCAGGGTTCTGTGGAAAGCTTTTGGACAATTCATATCTTTCCTGTTATGCATAGTTTTTTGAACATCTACAATTTGGATAAATAGAGTTTAATTCTGACTAGATTGACAAGCCAACGGCTGGACCAATTGAGGCAAAGACCAAAGTGTATTGCTTGTCATAACGAGGGGAGACAGAGGCAATCCCAGAACGCAAAATCATCTTAAAAAGGAAACTAATTTATTAACTAAAACAAACAGATAAACAAAAGAGCTGACGTGGCAGCAAAAAACAACTAATAACGAAGACCAAACAAAGGAACTGGGCATGGCAGGGTAGGGCAAGGAGCAGAACATGAAAACACAACAACAACAACAATGATCCAGCGGAGTGGTGGAGAAAATGACCAGGTTATATGCACAGGGGATAATTATGGGAAGTGGGCACAGGTGAGTGATTACAATGACTTACAGGTGGAGATGGGCGTAGCAAATAATCAGGGGCAAAAGAGTGACTGGGGAGGAGTGAATAGTGACAGCAAACAGGAACACAGAAACAAACAGAAAACCAGAAACAAAACAGAAGCTTACACAAATATCAATAACCATGACATTGCTGCAGTTTTAGCCGTGTCTTTAAAAGCGAAAGCACAGTTTAAGGTGCCAAATGTATTAAAATGAAAGTGCTGACTTGGATGTGAGTGATACGTTTATGTGTAGCATTTTAGATAACAATGTTTAATGATCAACTTCTGGATGTGAAGCAGCAGAAAAATCTGAGGTAAAAAAAAACACAATCAAAAAATACTGAAATTTTGAAATTCTTATTAAAACCTTTATTTATTTTCATGAATAGGTAATAGATTATTTGTTGAAATTAAATCATGTGAGAATTATTAATAACAATAAAAACGTAACTTGGGTCGTGGGGCAGTAGAAAGTTTCCTCCTCACTTCCTGCTTGGTCAAACTCAGGATCTGGAACCACTTTGTTAGCTCATGGTTTGACTTTCACAGACATAACCCAGCATACTGAAAATGATGCTGATTTTATTTTTAAGTTGTTTAAACTTAATCTACTTCTATGTTTTCAACAAAGCAAAGCTAACTTGCTGCAGGCTGTCGTCCTGTGTTTACTGTTCAGCTCTGAGAGCAATCGTGTTCTGCTTGTTTAAGGTTTAGCGCTGAAGCCAGGTGGACCTCTGAAGCAAAAATATAGATTTGGTTTTATCTGGGATAAGTTAAAATGCAGAATTTCACCTGGTTACTGATTCTGTCGGGATGAATTGTGACACTCATGAAAGAATAAAGAAAAACAAGCAGCGCTTTCTCCTCGCTGTTAAATCTAATATTTGAGACAAACTGTTAGATTTTCTTCTTGGTGCCCCTCAAGCAGCCTTTGGGTCTGATAGTAACCCAGTTCTATTGAGAAACCTGCAGAGTGGTGCAGCTGCTTTACTTTGTCGTCATCACTCATTGGGTATGTAACTAAAAAAAAAAAACCTCCTTCAAACATAGACATTAACCTACTGAGTTAGTATTCATTAACATAGATGTATTCCATCCATGTTTGCACTATGCTTATCTTTCTTTCTGTAGTCTAAAACAAAATCCACAAGAGATCCGAGTCAAAAGCCGCACCTCTTTTATCACGTTTGCCCTCCTTTTATTCTCTGTCTTTGTGCTTTTGGAGAATACACCTTGGCAGATTGTTGTAAATGTGTATGCATGCAGAAATGCACAACAAAAACATTGATATAGGTAGCAAGGAAACATGTTACAACACATACAGTGGCATTTAGGTAAGCATAACTGAATACAATTGATCTTTAATGCTTGTTTAATTTCTGTAATTTTAGTTTTTAGAATCTCTCTCTTTTGTTTGTTTTTTTTTACATTTAAAACTTCCACTTATTCAGGCTCCTTCAACAGCTTTTTTTTTCTGAATAATGTTGACTTAGTTAAATTTATATATTTTTCAACATAATTACAGATACTGCGGTAGATAAAATGCTCTCAAATTCTTTTTTTTTTTTTTTTTAAGTTGACGTTCTCCCAAACATATTTACTGTAACTATGACTGGTTCAGTCCCATGCTTCTGCGTGGCTGAACTGCATCACAGATGAGCGATGGGTGAAAACATTGGAAAATTGAAAAATGTTAGGAGGATAAGAGGAGAAATGTTAGCACTTTTAATGGGTTCTCTGCCTCTTCATTTACCTATGAAAGGAACAGATGCTGCTGTGTCCACTTAGTCAAAGCGCTCTTGCAATTTTAGGACCCTCTGAGAGCATCCAGTTTTCTGAAATTCAAATTCCAATCCACTTAAATAAGTAAAAAAAAAATCTGCCAAGATGTAGAGGGAAAAAGATAAAAAAAAAACAGATAGCCTTTATATTTGTTTAAAATAATAAAATATAAGCTTTCTTACTTCATGACATTTTTTTTCACGGTCTTACCTTCAGGCTTGTAGACAGATTTTTTTTTTTTTTTTCCTGGAAGATACAATTAGGTACCTAGAATATTCATGACTCACACATAGATGGTGAGCAGCACACATTTGCTCTCACATGTAGATTTGAAGATCCCTATTTATGGAAGTACGCGTTACACATCAATGTTAGCACAAGCCCTTTGAATTCTTTTTTATTTCATACTCCTCTTTATAGCATCACGTCGCACATGTGCACTTTCACCGAGCAACAGATTTAGCAGGTGATTCCCTCTTTGATACAGGTTTATGCTTTCCATCCATCAGGGTCTCCTGTGCTTTCCTCTCACATTTTTTTTTCTTCCCTCCTATCTCCACAAACCATCATTCTATGCATCACTGCTTCTCGTGCTCCTCTGTGATCAAAAAGTGAGCGCGCTGTCACACTTCAAGCGCTGATAAATGGTTGCTATGGCAGCACTTGTGCAAATGGGAAGGATGCAGGATAACAGATGCGCTGATATAGGAGCAAATGGACCAGGCTTCGATCTTGACTGTGGCTTAACTTGTAAACTTGTATTGGAAACTGAAACTGAAATCCAAGCCTCTCCGTTGTAAAACTAAGACCAATTTTCATGAGGTGATCTTTGTCTTCACCACCCCTGTAGGCCAATAAGGATGCTGTCTTCAGTTGATCTTTGCACCCACTTTTAAGAAATCTAGTAAGGAAGACTGCTATTGATGGAAAATTTGGTAACAAGTGCAGTACACATATAAAGCCTGAACAGTGATGTTTTTTACACTATAATGGGCGTTAAAAAGTTATGTTGTGTACAACTCAGTGCAATCAGCTACTTGTATTTAGCAAAAATTATAACACGTAATGTTCTTGCTGATAATATTCTCCTGGCCTGTGAATGACCAGCACACAGCGCCTCACATAAAACCTCCATGCACATGCTCGTCGTCAAAGCCTTGTCAAGCCCTCAGAGTTGCCCGCCAAGACCTTGCACTTTAGCATAAAGGCAAGAGGTCATAAAGGAGGGATGGAGGCACTTTCAGTGTGTAGGTGGCCTCAAATTAGATTGCAAGGTCAATCTGTTGTCAGATTGGGGTCAGAGAGACAAGTTGCCCAGGCGACAAGAGGGTGTGTCCTTGAACAAAGCCTCCAGGAACCAGGAACCTGAGACTGTGACAGAAACCTTGGATCTTCTGGCAGAGAAGATCCAAAAAAACCTTCCAAAACCTATTGGTCATTATTAGGTCGTGATCTCTTTTAATCTCGGCTGTCCATGGGAACCATTGGGATGTGTTGAGTAGCGGGTTTGGTTTGTCTGCTTGCCTGTTTACACAACCTGATGTTGATTTTTAAGGATTTTTTTTTTCTCCAATTGTAACAGGAATCGCACACCACTATATTCGAACAAAATGGGGTGTTGTGCAAAATGAGAAATAAAACAGACCATGGATGATGTAATTTTTAATTTATTTTTTTTTTTTTTAGGGGGGGGGATAAGCTGAATGAGCTCTACTGGTAAAACAAGGGACAAGTGCTGTGAATTAGCTGTTGCTATTGCACTATGACGCAAACATGGGACTGTTGTTTTGTTCAGTTTGTCTATGTTGATGTGTGTCTGTCCCTATAAAGTAAACTTGAAAGAAAGAAAGAACACCCCTAGAAAAGGTTTGTTCAACTTCTTGAGAATAGCGTGTAAATAAACGAGTATGCTAAAAAATAAAACATTTTTACAGTTTATAAAACAGTGTCTTAGGTTTTTTTAAATGCAAATGCTACACGATGCATTGGATATGCTGACTTGTGTAACTTCTGACTCCATTTACCTACTTTTTCAATAGACTTGAAATGCAGGTCTAATAAAATAAAAAGTGATAAAAAAAAAAGGTTGTACTTATTCATTTGAAACTGTGAACTTTGCTCAAATTTGAATTGGTGAACTATGAACACAAACTAGTTTATTTTACTTATATTAGAATCTTTTTGTAAATTGAATTTATGTAAAAGTGAATTGATTTCTGTGAGGTGTAGTCTTCCACAGTTCTGCCTCTGGAAAAATTGCTTTGCAATTTTATGTCTGTTTATAATTACTCTGACTTCATGTTTCATTCATAACTGTAACATTTTAAATAAAAATGTGCTCATATAGGAAAAGTGTTATATTTGTTTGTTTTTTTTTATTTTCACTTAAATTGCTGTTATCAAGTATGAGACACCACTGACTAAATTACAGCTTTCACGTTGTTCCATAAACTTTGCTGAACTTAGTTGTGAAACTGGTGTACAGCAGAAGGCAATTGGAAGTGTAACTACTGAGTTCTAGCTGGGTGAAAATTACACAAAGTGTGCTCTTCAATGAAATTAAACTGCACTTGCAGTTCTGAAATTATACCCAACCTTCCCAAGAATTTAAATCCAGTCTGCTTGGAGATTTGTTTTGTCTGTACTCTCATTCGCAGAAATCAAATTTGTTGAGCTCTACCCCGCTCGTTTTCACAGCCATATTTTGTTTGTTTTGGTAATCCAGAAGTAATCAAAGGAATGTGCTATGGTTTGTAATCTGTGACTATGAAAAAAAAGTCATTAGGCCATGACATTTAAAGCTCTTCAGCTCAACCAGAATATGGTTGGTCTGATATCTAAACATTTATAAATAAAATCTGTGAACTTACACAAGCACCATATACAGTACATAATATATATAATAATTCTGTTTAAGAGGAAGTTAATGTTTTGGAAGCATTTTTTGTATATTTCTTTGCTGTTATTGTAGTTTGCTCATATATCACAGTTTTATGTACTTTCATTTGGAGATTAAATTAAGGGATATTTCAGAGGTCTTCTGTCTGAACATGTCTCACTGACGTCCTGTGTAAACATGTTTGGAGTGAGGCTGGCTCTCTGGGACACAATGGGTGACTGGAAACAGTACTTAGCTGCGGGTTTTGTTAGCAGAGCATCAACAGAGAAGCACCACTTGTCATTAAATGAGTCTTTGAAACAAACAAATGTTTAAAAAACATTTTAGATTAGCTTAAGTTATGCTTCCTTAGCGTTTAAAGAGGAGATTTATTTAAGAGCAATCGAGAAAGCCTCTACTTTTTTTTCCTTCCATAATTTAAATGTCTGCCCGGGCTGTAATCACTGACATTTTTGTGACCTCAATTACCAACTGAGTCTGCACTGCTCTTTGTAGTTCACCTCACCCAGCTTGTGTTTTCCTTTGGCCCACGCTCAGGACACACTTCATGTTTCTCTCTGTTGCTTTTTGCTAAATTCTTCCCTAGCCTCTATCAAGGAAACAATCTTCTTCTTTCCACATGATTGCCATAACCACGTTTCAGTATGCACCCCCTTGGCTTTAAATTGAGCCTTGGCCGGTTTCTTTTTTTTTTTTTTTTTGCTTCCTGTACTGGAAACTCTTCAACCGTCCCCCTTCTTGTCTTTCAGACCCATGTCGCACCATGGAACCACATCCCCCCCGGCCTTTCCCCAGGTCCGACGGGGGGAAAATGTGTTAGTAGCGGTTGTGCGGTGGTCAGTTGGAGAGCCGCTGAGGTGCTCTGCTCCATTTAGCCCCAGACCTTTGGGCCTCTCTTCCACGCTCCGCTGCAACACTTTTCCTTCCTCCAAGGCATCGGAGAAATGGATCTGATGCCATGCATGAGCAGCCACAGATGACAGTGGTCCAAACACCACATAGTCGCAAACAAATATAGACACAAACAGAGAAGGAAGGTCAGAAGGGAAGGAGAAATGTGAGACCGACATCAAACAGGAAGAATGAAGATCTCAAGGAGTAGTCAGTGCCACAATATGAATTATAGATCAAACCTGAGAGGTGGATCGAGTGTTCATTCTCAACTCTCTTTTTGATTCCTCTCTGTTACACGATTCTTTAAAGATTTTTTTTTCCCCCTGCCTGGATCATCCTCATAATAAAACCATGTATTCAAGGTAATTTATGTTGCAGCATAAGGGACTTTTCTCTGTTCTTTTTGGTTGTAAAATTTTTTTTAAAAAAGAGAGGAATTGTGGAGAATTTACAGATGAAATACAACCCCTCATCATGTCTGTCTCAGCTGTCTTTTCCACCGTCCTTTGTGTTCTTCTTTCCATTTTTTTCCGTCTCATCCTCCTATTTTATTTATATCTTGTTGCATTTTCTGACCTACTTGAGCCACAACAAGCTTCTCGAAACATGGGAATCAAAGGGGGCACTAGCCGAAGCCCGCAATTTCATACAGAAGTTGCAGAAGTGCACACCATCTCTACTCGAGTACATGTATTTTTGTTCAAACAAATACTTGGTAGAAGTACTGATAAGGCTTGTTTTTGAGCATAAAAGTTGAAAAGTACAAGTTTTGAAATGTACCTTATTTTCTATAACAAAATTATTTTTGCCATTAAAAGAGAATAATAATGCCAAGATACATAAAAAAGGAACAATTTTTATTCATCATATTAAAGTGGAACAAATGTATCTCACAATGTGCTGCGAGAAACATCTTTTCAAATAACTGCATCATTTTATTACCTTTGAAATCTCATAAAAATTAATCGAACACCTCTTTATATTGTTAAAAACCAAAAAGTGCTTGTATTACAGACACAAATAACCTAAGCATGTAATCTACTGATATAGATGCCCAAAGTACATTTAAAAGAAGACAGTTAGGGTTTCTTTTTCATTTTATTTTATTTTGTGTTTTTTAGTTGTTCTTTGTTAACTTCAGTCATGAAATTAAAATGAAATAACAATAATGCTGTGATTCAGAAGTGGTCTGGTTAGCGCATACCACATCGTGAAGGTGTATGATTTAGGCAGATATTGTGATGAAACCAACAATGGCCTGACAATGCTGACGAACAAGAAGCTACGTTGATTCGCAGTTTGCTTTAAACTTTTTGTGAGGAAAACCTGCTTCACATCTTGTATGGAAAAACAGTACAAATTCTGAAAAGTCCTAAATTATTAATTCAAATCTTTTGAAGCAAGGCTCGGTGGAAAAGTTATGAATAGTTAATATGTTACCTGTTGCACATAGCTCTTTAAATGACCTCAGTTTGCAGAGTTTAATTCTATCTTGACTAAAAAGCCTGTGGCTAGTCTGAGTGGAGCTAAATAAAACCTGGAGTGGTTCATGCAAACCCTGCTTCATAAACCTTTACAATGTTGTCAGTTTGTCATTAAATGGTAATTTGCATATTTGCATAAACTCAAAGGTTATTTCAGAGTGCAGACAGCAACAACAGCAGCTAGCTGTAGCAGTATTGGCAGGGATACCATAATATCTCTGTTGGAATACCAGTGTAATGAATATTTTACAGCAGTGTGAAGGTTAAAAAAACAGTGTTTGCATTAACTGCAATGATTTTTTTTCCAGATTGGAGTTGATTCAAAACAGCAACTCTTCAACACAATCAGAATAAAACTCTATTTTTCACACCGTTGGCATTTTCTCATTACGTGATTATTTACATAGACTTCGGTGGTTATTTGCAAGCACAAATAACAGCAGCTACTAGCTGTATTGTTTTTGGTGCCAGTACGTCTAGCAGAAACATCCTATTTCTGCAAGAATTACTATGTTGTGCAAAACTGATGACAGAATGAAGTATCTCATCAATCTGGTCAAAATAAGTGTTATTTCTCCAGTCTGGGGTCATTCAAAGAGCTATTTATAACACAAGACATTATGTGCTCATAATCTTGCCACACAACCACACTTAAAAAAAAAATCTCATTTATCCTTATGAGTTTTGTTTATGACAAATATTAGTAATTTGTTTGAAGTTTGTTTGGTGAGGAAGAGCTGCTATATAAATATGATGCACTAAGCTGTAAATAACAACAAATTGGAGTTTGTAGTTACATGTACATTTAAAAAACAGAAAATACAAACATTTATATCTGAAGGGGTAGAGTTGGAAGAACAAATCTATAACTTTGAACCTTGCCAGGAGTGAACAAGCAACATTCTGTTCAACAGTACTTAACAAAGGAGTACTGGTGCTTTTAGCAGTTCCTCTTATGGCCAGCGAGAAATCCTCTGTTCCTCTTAGACTTGCACAAGGTTAAACTCTCTGAGGAGCCTCATCTGTCTCTGGTTGTGTTTGTCTCATCCCTGAGTCCTATGTGAAGTGGAGAGGAAAGTGTTTTGCTCACAGCCCCAACCTCTCAACACCACACTGACTGTTCTCCAGGGAACTGGCCTAGACAGGAGCGAAGCACGACGACCGCGAGAGCTGATGGTGGAGGAAGCAATACGAGGAGAGATGAGAAAGAGACAAACCGAAGGAAATTAGGAGACAGCAACAAATATCAAGGCTCATAGGGGATTAGACGAGTTGAGAGATAAAAAGCACTGGAGGAAGAGGAAACTGAAGCGTAGCAAGATCTAAAGATACCAAAAATTATAGAGCAAAGAGAAGGCACGGAGAAAGAAAGTTTACAGAAAAAATGTTGTCATGAGTTTGAGCAGTTTGTCAAGTACTTAGGGATACTTGCATATTTCTTAGGCCATATGACAGATGCACTTTATTGTACATATTAGTCTTGTAAACTCAGGTCACCCATTTCTTATCTATTCATATATCAGTTATAGATGGGCTGGCTTCGATATATCATAGTATTGCTCTACTTGTGTTTTACTGCAGTTGTACAAATCCACTAAGTAATCTCCAAATAGTTCACTAATTCTCTTTTTTTTTTCAAACAATTTATTAAAAAAAAAAAGTTCTATTAATAAAAATAACAACCACCTCCAGCTTGTCAGGATGAGTTGAGGAGGATGTTTGCTGCAGCTTGAAGAGGCTTTTTTGTCCCCTTTGTTTCAAAGGATGTGACGGCTGTTTTAGGTGTGTAGTGCTGAAAGAAAAAAAAAAACCTGACATTGAGTGTTAGGCCAGTCTGGTTGCAACTGTGCGATCTTGCCAATGTTCTCCTGAAAACATTTCTTTGACACCGACTCGGTTCAGTAGCGATCCATTATCACACCTGAGGAAGTCGTCTCGCTCAAAGCTGGTGATATAGAGATCGAAAAAATTGGATTTCTTTGATAAGTATGTGCCACCATTCAGACTGTGCTCCTCCCAAAAACAGCCCGACAGGTCATTTGTTCAGGAAGTGAATTGTCAGGATTTTTGTATTCAAATTAATGGGTTGTCTTGGGTTTTATTGTGTTTGGAACAGTTTTGGTTATCTTGTCTTATTGTTGTTCCTGTAGCCTTTAGATGACTTCAGCTGTCCCTGCTTCCTACTCCATACTGACCTGTCTGTCATTAGTAATCAGCACACCTGTTTTCATTCTGTTCTTTGTCAGATCCTCCTTTTAATTCCTAGTTGCTTCTATTCCTTTGTGTCAGCTTGTTTTCATTGTGTGCTGCCATGAAAGGCACACGATAATGTACTTGCTTGTGTGGGTGTGTTTTCTAGTCTGCCATGTAAAATATCTCATGAACTGGTCGACAAATTTTAATAAAACTCTCAGAAAACAATAACTGAATTTACACTTACAACTGATTAATTTTTGGAGTCAGTCCAATTCAACATGGCCGCCAGAGAAGCAAAGGAGAATTTACAGCCTTCAGGGGTTGTAGGAGGAATTGCATAATTAATGTTAAAATAGCATCCACGATTATGTATTAAAAACAGCACATTTTACCCTTAACTATGATCTTTTTCTACCCATTACTGAATGTTATTATGTAGTTTTATTTAAAAAAATTCAATTAGGAAGTGATGAAAGTATTATCGACAAAAGTAACAAAAATGTTATTGTTATATGTCAGAATATGGCATCATGCAACCTTCATTTTTGCATTGTTTACTTTTTGTTTTCTTGTCTTTCCTCCAATTTAACACAGAACTTTGAGGTACACCCACTTGTAATCTGTATTTTATATTTATCAACGATCCTCTGACTCACAAGTCAATTATTAAAAAGCACTCAGTTTTCAGAATTTTGATTAAAACCCATTTGGTTTGGCCTCAAATAACAAGTTGTGGCAAAAAGTAGAAAATGTTACAGAAAAACATGTTTAGCCTAAAACCTCATTTCAATATAAATCCGGCACTATTCCATTTATTTATTTGACAGCATTTACTGCTTTCTGATCTCTGCAGAGCGACTCTGGGAAAGGCTGTTTTAGGTACAGTAATCACAGTTTGTACAAACACAACCTTCTACAGTCATTTCAGAGAGCGCTAGTTGGAAAATAAGCTGCTGACAGACAGAATACCATGCACCTGCCAAAATAATTATGGGAGTATTGGCATGAATCACAAACAGCTCCAACCTCGACAGATATTTAATTGACATTTTGTCCAATGAGACTGTCAAACCTTGTTTGATACCCTTTAAAGGTGTCTGGCAGGATATGATATTAGCTGTTTTAGGGAAGAGTCAGTGATTTCTTTTTGCTTATTTAGCAACCAGAATTAGACTGGATCTGCTTTGTTTTTATTTTAGAATATCCTCTTTTTAAATTACTGACTGCCATCAAGAGTATTTCCTTAAAACAAATGATATATACAAATACATAACACAATTTCTCATAAATCAGTTACATGTTATCTCATATGTATTTCCTTTAAACAAAAATTGACAGTGTTTCCTGGTTCATATATAACCAGAGCAAGAGTGTTTGCATCCTCAGCTCAAAGTCGAGCTTGTTCTTGGTGCGTGATGGACTCTGCCGGGGCTGCTTCTTGTCTATGATCCCATTTGTGGTGTTGATGGACAGGATCTCAAGGCGCAGTTGTGGAGAGGAGGGTGTCTGGTCTGGAAACCTCATAGTCTCGTCAATGTGGTTCTGTAGACATCTTGAGAGTGCACTGGGGAGGTTCCATTATTCGAGAAGAGCTTCTGCTACTCCACATACAAAATGGTCAGTTATGGTGGTTCAGGCATCTGATCAGGATGCCTACTGGGTGCCTCACTCTGGAAGTTTTCCAAACACATCCCACTGGGAGGAGATCCTGAGGCAGACCCAGAACTCGCTGGAGGGATCTTATATTCTCTCTGGCCTAGGAAGGCCTTGGGACCCCCCAGGAGGAGCTTGACAGTTTTGCTGGGGAGAGGGATGTCTATGGATGACTATGGATAAAATAGATTGATAAATTGCTCAGAACTAATTATTATTACAACTTTTTACAATGCTAGATAAATCTTTATGATCTTTTACTACCATCTGATTGTATAACACGTCCCTGCCGAACTAAATCATCCACTAATTCCCAACATTCTGTGTATGCAAACGAAAAGCACAACCCTGCTTTTTCACATGTAGAAATGTGCATCTCTTTGGTTTAACACGTCATTCCAGTGAGCCTGTATCCTTCACAGGTAATACAATTCACAGTGACAGCATCATATGTAGCCAGGGGCACAGGGGGGTCCCAGCCAATGAATTTACATTTGTGCTGACAGTGGCCTGGGTCCAAGAGTCATGTTGGTAATATTGTAGAAGAGATATGGGCCCCCTCCAATGCCACCACCTGTCACAGTCAGTGCTTATTGGATGCTATTAGAATTAATGGAGGGGAGTTTTATCATCGTGGGTAATGGAGTGGAAGAGACATGCTGATTTGATGCAAATGCCAACAACATTCCATTCTCTTAGCATTAGACTAAATTGGCACTGTCAATCACAAGTGTGTTTCTATGGCAACAGTGAGGATCAATAGGACCTCGTGCACCAAATAACCCCAGTGTGTATACATACCAGCTTAAGGATGATATTTTTGCTTGTATGTGGTACTTAAAAAAAGCAATTTCAAAGAAGGCAATGAAAAACATATGCTCAAGGACTTTGTTCAAAATCCTAGCAAAAACAAAAAAGGATTTAAAAGCCTTTTTGAAGAAATGCATATCACCTGTTGTCTTTGATGCCAGAGTTTTAGACAAAGGTCATCTTATGTTGAGAAATGACAGTTATAGCCATTTCTGTCAGACCTTGAAAATATTGTGATGTGCAATCTCACGCTCAAAGTATGTGGTGTGATTGGCTCTCAGCTTCTGTCACATCAAATTTTAGCTCAGTATCTGTAAAATTGGCTGAGTTATAGCTATTTTTGTGTCTTTTAGAGTAAGTTGGTTTTTCATTTACAGATGGACATCCAATCATTACTTTCTGCAAGTTTCATTAAAATTCGTCCAGAGGTTTGCTCCCTTTGGCGGTGGATGATAACAAACTTTACTGTACAATGCAACATACACTCACTGACGAACAAAATTTTAAGCACCCAGGCAGAGTGGTGAAAATTAAATAAAACTGTTTGTGTGACTGTAATTCATTGATTACAGTATTAGATCAAATGGATATTGGAATTGGCAGTACAAGCACTCTGCTGGTCCCGTGTCAGTAGGTTGTGGCTCCCCTCGGGCCTGGATACAAGTGGCAGTCTGGTGTGGAACAAAATCATCTAGTCATTGTATCCTTTCCTGCGGCAAGTCGACCCACAGCTTTTGTAAATGACCCTTGAGATCATGCAGATCGGCTCTGGGTCAGAGTTGACATATGAGCTGATTCTGCACATGTTTGATTGGGGAAAGATCAGGAGGCCTGACTGACCAAGAGAGGGTCTCAACATGATGCAGGCAGTACATAGATACATGTACTGTGTGTGGATGAGCATTGCCTTATTGAAACACTTTACTAGGGTGTTGTCATAAGTATTTAAGATGTTAAAGTTTCATTGTTTTATTGGTTTTACATAGTTTTAGACCTGGGACTGTTTGATTTCACCAAACTTAGATGGATTGCTCTTCTTAACCTACAACCCTTTTTCTCCTCCTCCTGTTATCATGTTATGATGACCTGTTATGATTCCTTGAACAAGTTAGGATAGGTCTGTGAGCTATACAAAACATGTTCATTAAATTTATTACACTAAATCATTCTCAGATATTTAGATTTACGCTGATGAGTTCTGCCTGTTTTAAGATCATGTGAGAATGAGCGGTTTTAGGGCTACGTCACTTTTATGCAAATGAGCTGCTGTTGGCCACACCCTCTAACTCAGTGTCCCGTCTCAAAACATAAAAGCTCTCTGAAGGATTAAACGCTGCAGATATGACACACATTTTTATCATTATTCATCTGATGATTCTGACTTTGGGACAGGGACACTTAGCGGTTCCAAACTGACTATTGTCAAGTTGGACAGCAGCAATCATCGGTCCAAACCCTGACTGATAGCAGGTCAGGACAGCGGCAATATAAACACACGTTCTATATTGCAGCCGACAACAAAACATTTCTTTTTCAGCAGACAGTGTTTAGCAGTAAAAGTGGGTGGAGCGCCACTGAAAAAACGGATGGGTGCTTGGACTGTTTCTAGATGCAGTAGATACCCAAATGGAAGTACAAAAACATGCAAAAGGTGAATTTTGCATAATAGGTCCCCTTTAAGTGCACATGGGATGCCTGGTTAAACTTCTAACCGATTCACTAAACACTTATGTAAAAGAAATTTGTGCTATTCAGTATCTTTTGGCCTAACCTTGTCAATGCAGTACTGGTTGCTTAACTGGGCGATCAATTAATAAATCCAGGGCACTGTTTGCCAGTTTTGTCTAAAATCCATTATCCTGTCTAAAGATTAGCAGCTAAACTATAAATGATAACTCCTTGGCTCCATACCAAACTGTACATTACCTAGCTCTCTATAAAGTAGAGTCACTTTCATAATCAAAGTGGCACATTGCAACATGTGGTCATAGAGAGGAAAAAGAACATCTTTGTGACACACTGCGACTTGTATTGCTACACTGTTCATTTAATATTTGGGGTTTCACTCAGCAGCATCGGAATTTCAGATAACACATCTCTACCAACATTTTGTAGGGGAGACATGATGTAACTTTTACTATAAATGTGTAATGTAACTTGGGAATGTAGAAAAATGTTACTGAGGACATTATCCTCCACTAAAGCTGTACTACTATGATTAGCAAAGGCAATTTACACACAGCTTTTTGTTTTTGCTGGGGTGGAAATACTGGGTAGGTCTTGCTTTTAAAAAGATACCGTGTTAATGTCATACCACTGCTATCAATTCTCCCTGTTCCCAGGGGAGATTTTGACTGAGACAAATATACTAAGTGCACAGTTAGGTCAAATATAGAAAGATTGCAAGATGTGATACATTATACTGGAGTTGTCTTGCCATAAACTAAAAACTGCTTTATCTTTTTTTTTCTTGTGTTTTAAATTTTTTACCTTAAAGAAATGGTTCTGGTCTTCTGAAGTGGGGTTCTGTGTAAAGGTTATATACAATTGGTATATATGTTGTTGACAGTTCCTTGTACCACTGTAGTGGTCAATGTCAGTTATTTTCTGAGCAGATTTCAAAGTTAATGTGTGTGTGTGTGTATATATGGTGCAGTTTAGGGCACCTCCTGCAGGAATGCCATGATATTTCTGCTGAAATGCAAAATTAGCTGCAGTGTTATGGTTTATAAAATAGCATTCACATGAACTGCTACAGAATGTTAAAAACTAGAATATAAGACAGCAGTAATTCACCCCGTCTTGGCCCCATTTGGACTAGTTTGTCAAGCCGGTCAGAAAAACTCAGGTCAGTTAAAAGTGTATCTACAACAGGTTGTTAACTTTTTATAATATTTTCAAAGATGTCAGCTTTAAAATTATTAACTTTCCGTTTATGCTTGTATTGTCAGTTATCTCATTTTTTCAAAGCATGATTTTCAACATAACGCAACAGTGAAGGAGGAAACAGTCAGAAACTGAATCCTACTTTGTTTTTTTTAATTTTTTTTTATTTTTAAACTTTTGTCAGAAGTGCATCAGTGTTAAGAACATTCCTTGTCCCTCTGAGGCAAGTGTTGCTGCATGTCCCATATTTCTAATTATGTAATCATATTCCTAAACACGGACTCATGCAGACATCCTGCGTCTCCATCGTGTGAACCCTCTGGGTTTCACTATGTGGAGCAACAAATCAGATCATGTCTCATGTCGAGGGGATGCGCCTCAGAGACAAGAGCAAGACAAGGAATTGCAAAGGAGTGTCCCATAATAGGTTGGTGGACTACATTGAGACTGAATTTCTCACACGAGAGAGAGAAGTGAAACAGGTGAAAAGCTAAATATATTTTCTTGTAAATGTAAGAATATTCTGTGCAATTGTTCCCATCATGTTAGTCACAACTCTGCTTACAAAGATGGCAGGTAATCTAATTTATCTGATCTTGATTCATTACAAAAAACAATTTGAAGACTGAAAAGATTTGCAGAAACACAAGAAGTTCTAATTATGTTCGGCTGTAATCACATGCAGAAATACAACTGGAATAAATCATTTTCCAAAAATATATTTTAAATCCATTTAGAAACATGTAGTCACTATATCTGTTGAGCCATTTTATACTGTAAATATTTATTATGGCAATATAAAACTAAAAATGTTCAGTGAGAATTAAGATAAATGCAACCAAATGTGTTCAAATACGTAGATCTGTCACACTCTTTAAAACACATAAGAAAATGTTTTTTATTATTCAAAAACATTAATTTAGCAGCAAATGATCTGTTTTTTGGCTTGTGTAGAAGCTGAATAAGCTATTTTTAATTACTGTTAAAGGAGTTGAAAATATCTAATCTGTAGTAAAATAAATCCAAATGATTGATATGAAACCTGATGGTTTATAATGAAAACCTAATATATTTTGGCAGCCTACATCTTTTTTTCGAGATCACGCAAACTAAACACAACACACATCCTTCCTTTGCCTCAAGACAAAACAATTAAATCTGTCTAAGTGTGATAGATGCAGCACAATGTATCATTTTGCAGGATTTGTGCATCACAATTCTCGGCAATAATAAGCAGACTGAAAAAGAAGATGAACTTGATTCTTTGCTTGCAATCTCTGGGGAACATGGACCAAAATAAACTGTAATGAGTTCAATTCTTTGTCGTAATTAGAAAGAAATCTGTTTTTGGAGCACATGAAAGACTTTTGGCCTCTTTCTCAGAGAAACAGGGATTTTTTTATGTGTGTGACACATGAGATGTGGGTTGAAAGATATGATGTATAGCTTTAGAAATGTACTGTACCAGTGCTATCTTTACTTGTGGATTTGCCCGAATGCGTGCTTGCAAACTGTTAAACAAGGTTATGCATATTTTTGAGTGTGTCTGTGTGTTTATGCATGGATTTCTGAGAGAGCATATGCTCATTTTAATGTGAATCGCTGTTCAGTATGTGTGCATAAGTGTGTTTTTCTTTGCTACAAAGCAGGCACAAGAACAATGTTTGTCATGATGCAATCGGCATCTAATCCACCCCATATGCAAATGCTTGACTGCTATTCAAATTGCATGCAGATGGCTTAGAAAGCTTTGGTTTTGGCAGGAATGGTGTCATAAGGAAAAAAAAATGTCTAAAGAGACAATCTGCTGTCAGCATTTGGGTGATTAATGATGCACTTTGTCTGTAGAAAAGATTCTCTTGAGGCTGAAAAGATATTGTCAGGTGCTTATTTTACACTATAAGTATCAACCTAATCTTGATGACTTTGTAGGCTTATGAGGTGAAGAACAAGAATGATTACACAGTATCATGCAACAGGCTAAAAGAAAGAATTCTGGGGAATTGTAGGTGTGGTGTGATGAATCCCGTGCTGAATTTCATTAGTTTCAATAAATTTTTGAAGGATGTTTTTGTTCTCCCCTCAAGATATACAGTATTTATTTTACTCGAAGAAACACTTGGTGACATGATGAATCATATTTATGACAGTGGGCTTTTTTCATAAATCTCTTTTATGTTTTATTTTTTTTCTCCTCAGATCCAAGGAATCATCCAGTTGAGTCAAGCACAAGCAAATCCCACAGAGAGAGAGAGCGAGTATGAAGACGAGTTGTGCCCCCTGAACTTCCAGTTCAATAACTTATGACATAACATGGGTCTGCTGCTAATCACAAGGATGCTGAGACTGTCTCTGTGAAGGCTTCACCCAACCCAGACCCAATTCTTTTTTGGATTTTTTTCCCCCTGAGCCTTTGTTGTTTCCCTGTCTCTTGCAAACACATTCCCTTATATCTTTGCCCTAATTATAGCCTCCATTCAACATCATTTCTTTTCACTGACATTATGCAGGGCGCTTCTAAAGCCTCTACTCTCCTCCCTATTTTTCTTCCCTGCCTACTATTCTTTTCCTGTTTCCCCAACATGGCCAGTGGGGACTGCTGGCTTATTGAGGGGGACAAAGGCTATGTTTGGCTAGCTATATGCAGTCAGAACCAGCCTCCCTATGAGACTATACCCCAGCACATCAACAACACAGTCCATGACTTGAGACTGAACGAGAACAAGCTGAAAGCAGTGCTTTTCAGTAACATGTACCGCTTCACAAACCTGACTGACCTGAACCTCACCAAGAATGAAATCAGCTATGTGGAGGATGGAGCCTTTGCAGCACAAGCCAATCTACAGGTGAAATCTTATTTGCTAAAATTTACTTTGGAAAGTAATTTGTGCATCTAAGTGGAAGATTTGTAGGCACCAAAAATAAAGCAAGGGTGCTGTCAACAACATTTTAATGTTTTGATTTATTTCATAAACAGTCTTTATTTAGAACAAAAGCATCAAATGCATGATCAATTCAATTAAACTAACATCAAACGTGTAAATTACATTTTCTATGTATTCAGAGTTTTTAATAACGTGATACAGCTACCACAACACTTGTTTTTTGCATTTCAGGTTCTTCAACTGGGCTACAACAAGTTGACAAATTTAACTGAAGCTATGATGAGAGGGCTTGGGCGCCTGCAGAACCTGTTCTTGCAGCACAACCTGATTGAAGTTATTGCCAGCAATGCATTCTGGGAGTGCCCCAGCCTCAGCAGCATTGACTTGACATCCAACAAACTTACTCGCATTGACCCGTCCACATTCACAGTTCTCAGTCGTCTGTTGGTGTGTGAGCTGGCTGCAAATCCCTTCCACTGTGGCTGCGACCTTTACGGCTTCCTGACCTGGTTAGAGTACTTCAACAACGTGTCGCACACCTACGACCGCCTTCAGTGCGAGACACCCAGGGAAATGTTTGGCTACCCTTTACTAAGTCCCTATGCTTCTGGCCATGGTGGTCGAAATGCCAAAAACATTTTGTACCATCACTGCAGGGATGGTGTGATGATCCCAGGAATGACATCTCTCCCACCAGATCTAGACGGTCCCTCTGGGATCGGACCAGAGTTTGGTGGGGTGGGACCTTATTACCTCCAACCCACCAGCTCGCCCTCATCTGCTGATGATGGTGTCAGCCCCAGCATAAAGCTTCATCATGTTTCGTTTTCAACAGCATCGCTCATTGTGAAGATTCCAAAACCTTTTAGCAAAATGTATATCCTCACACAGTACAATAACACATTTGTGTCTGATGTCATGAATTTGAAAAACAAGAAGGAGTTGATTAAGCTCCAGAAGCTCAAGCCTAACAACAACTACACCTTCTGTGTAGCCTCCATCCGCAACTCCCAGCGTTATAACCACACCTGTCTCCAGTTTTCCACTCGGGGTCAAAATTCGGATGATTTGGTCCCCACGCCTTCAACCACTACACACTACATAATGACCATTGTAGGCTGCCTTTTCGGCATGCTTATTATTTTAGGAATTGTCTACTATTGTCTACGCAAGAAACGAATGCATGATGAGAAGAAGAAGTCTATCTGTGTCAAGAAAACCATACTGGAAATGCGTTATGGGCCAGAGGTGGCAGCAGCAGTAGCAAATGATCCATCAGCGGTTCATAAGCTTCAGGAGCAGTCCAGAGAACACCATCAGTATCAGCACCACCATGGAGGAAAGCTGTCCACCTCCTCAAGCTCTGGCATGCTCCACTCAGCCAACACCACCTCTTCAAGGCTCTCTTCTATCCCTCAAGTGGAAAAGATGGCTAGTGCTTTCTCAGAAGCCATGGCTACAAGTAAAGGAAACTATATGGATGTGAGAACTGGAGGAGCGGGGATGGACAGAGTGGGAGATGGTGGGCATGGAGTGAGGAGGGGGGACGACCTGAGGGACGATGATGGAACTGATCTTGGCGATGACTCGGATGATGATGGACATGGCTCTGCCTCAGAGATCTCCACGATTGCCATGGAGGTGGACAAAGTTAACCAGATCATCAACAACTGCATTGATGCTCTGAAACTGGATGCAGCAGCAGTTGCTGCTTCAGGCACCTCGACTAACCCCACTGCTTCCTCTAATCCCACATCCCCACCACCCACCAGCACATCCTCTCTTACACGTGGCCTAATCCCCCTCTCCTCTGGAGTGACAGAGTCATGCCAGAGTCATGCTCCCAACAAAATCCCACCGCCTCCACCACTTCCATTAAATACCCCACTCTCTGAGCGCCCAGGGATCAGTGGTGGTGGCTTTGTTGTTTCTCCCCCTTACAGACACCCTCCTCCAGCCACTGCTGTGCGTCCCATTCAGAGGCAAATGAGTGCAGATGCAGCTGTTGTGATGGCAAATGCTGTCAAGAAGCAGAGCAGCACCACATCTTGTGGCTCTATGGGTCGAGACAGAGATAGAGGAGCAGCTAGGGTGTACAGCCTGGATGTTCCTGAACCGAGAAGTCCAGATGGCTGTAATCAGCAACAGCTGCAGTTCCCAGACCGAGCCAGTCCTGTGGGCTGTGGGGAGCCTCTGGAGAGGCTACCTTTAGTGGGGAGTGGAGGCTGTGGTGGAGGGGGTGGCGGCGGTTGCGACAGTGGTGGTGTTGGTGCCCAACATCAGGACAGCCAGAAGTCACATCACTACCATCAGCAACAACAAATACAGCAGCAGCAGCAGCAGCTAGAGGTGCAGCAGGACTACCACTGCTCGGAGCACCGCCACTCCGTCCCAGCTCTCTACTACCAAGGGTCACACCAGGGCTCCCCGGCCCAAAGAGTTTCTTTTCTAAAACCTTTGACGCGCTCCCGCAGGGACGCAGCATCCTATTCCCAGCTTTCCCCTGCTCGTCACCACTCCAGTTACTCTGGATACTCCTCTAGTCCAGAGTACTCCTCAGAGAGTTCACTGCGGATCTGGGAGCGTTTTCGTCCATACCGAAAAGGCCCGCGTGACGAGTCCTGTTATGTGACCGCTGGAAATGCTCTTCGAAAGAAGGTGCAGTTTGCTAAAGGGGAGGACCTACATGACATTCTTGATTATTGGAAGGGTGTATCTGCTCAGCAGAAGTTGTGACTGGGGACCAGAGTGGAGCAGCTTGTGTAAAAGAGTTTTGGCACTTCTTTTCCTGATCAGCCCAAGGGCCAGTGAAACCATTTGAAGTTTATAAGGAGGAAAATGTAGGTCAAATTTTGCCTTTGGGGATTTTTTTTCCTTTTTCTGGCATGCTAGGTGTATAGAATATTGTGCTTAAAGCAAGAACTCTGAAACTGTGCCTGGGATCGGAGAGTCATTACAGTGTTTTGTTTTACACTTCTTAGTAGCACTTTTTCATTCCTATTTAATGTTGAGGATTTTATTTAATATACAGGGAACAAATGCCAACTTTGTAATTTATTACTTTTTAATGTGATCATGTTCTGTGATCCTTTTAATTTTTATTTTTATTTTTTTATTATTTTATCAGTGCCATGTTTCATCTCAAGCTTAAAGCTTGTTTGATCCAAGGTGTGTCCTGTTGTGTGTTGGATTCTACATCCATTTGCAGCTTCTAAAAGAAGGGAGACTATGACAGGATGGAATAATTGACAAGAGTTAATTAATTTACAGTCAAACCTGTTTCTTTGTCCCTCTAAGACACATTTTAAGGCTGAGGGTTTTTGCATCTCCAAAGCATTTGCTTAAAAAAAAGAAAGCAAAAAATCTGTCAACAAATGAGCGATAAGAAAAAAAGTCAAACAAGGTTTAGGTTGTGTAACAGGAAAAGATTGATAAGCAACAAAGATTAAGAAGAAGAAGCAGGGTTTCTTTCCAAAGTGTTAAACATGTGTTTCCAAACACCATTTTACATGGTAAAAAATTAGTAAAAATGAGATATAGACTGATCAAATTTGTGATTATAATTTGAACCGGAATATGGGACAGTTTAGCTGAGATGATTTTTTCCTCCAAGGGAAAGCTCAGATCTCTTAAAGTGGGTTTTTTTGAGAAAGTTATGAACAAAATATATTTTACCTGTTACAGATAGCTCTTTCAAAACCTGCAGCTTGGAGAAATTAACATTAATTCTGACTGAATAGATGAGCTAATGGCTAACATGAGTGGGTCATATCTCATTTTGCTGCTGTCTTAAAATTCTAGTTTTTAAACTTTCTGCAGTTTATTTAAATGCTATTTGTGACCCATGCTGGCAAAAGGAGTCCTAATGAAGGATTTCTTTTTTCATTTTGAGTTAATATTATTTTCAAATTCTCCATTTCAAAAGCTTGAAAATTACATTTAGTTTGTTTGAACTTTTACACAACCACCTGTTTTGCATTACATATTTATTTCAGAATAAATATTACATTATCCCTGACAGAAGTACCCTAGGCTGAACAAAAAGTGTTTGTACTGCCACTGTTTGTACTTGCACATAAAACACAAAATTATATGTAAATAACTGCTAAGTGAAACTAACAGCAGTGTAAAGGTTTATAAAGCAAAATTTGGATAAACTGAAGTAACATTTTGGACACTGAAGTTGTTTTAAAGTGGCAGCAATCCACTGGGGGCTTGGCCCCCGCTTGGACTAGCTGTTAGCTCATAAATCCAGAACTATCTACATTAGGTAAGATATTCATTGTTCATAACCTTTCTCCAAAACCACACCTCAAAAGTTTTGTACTGTCACTACAAGTGATACTTTTATAAAATTGTTCTTAAAGATAATTTATTTGTGTACTAAATAGAGTGATTAATCAGCTTATTCAGTATATCTGAACAAAATTATGCAAGAAAAGTAATATACAGTACACTGTATGTGGCATTGGCCAGGGGAAACCAAAAGCAAAAGAAAGAGATAGAGGGTTCTGAAAGAACAACAATCAAAATGATACAAATATTTGTGTCTTGAGTGAATGTAAGTGAACTAAAAACTCGTTATATGGAGATTCGTTGTCATTGTTTAAAACAAGTACTACGGTACATTCCAAATCCTTTCTCTAACATTAAAAATGAATGAGGCACAGTGGAGAAAGGACACTTTTAATTACTGCCAATGTGTCTGCTCGTTTCTGGAAATCGATGCTATTGTTGTCTATAATTGATAACCTAATTAACTAACTTGTGACAGGCATGTCCACTTGCACTTTATGCCTCATAATTGTGTGTGTAACTGTTTGGTACACAGTGGTCATTGTAAGCAGGTGTTGGCATGCCTTGTCAGATTATCTTGTATATGCCCAAACTGACATAAATTATTATTTGTTGATATTTTGCCCTGTGACTGGTTGTCTGAGTCTGAACAATGCTAGACTATTAATGGCATGTACAAATGTACAGATGTCATACATGTTCATTGTATTTTCCCCATAGTCTGGACGTCACAGAAAGGTGACGATCCATAAATCTACAGCGCTTCTCGCTAACACAATCATTATCTTATCCTTTATTTTTTTTCTTGGCATAGAAACATTAAGACCTTTCTTGCTTTTTCTTTTGAAGTTATCTAGTTGTCATATCCCTGTATGATGTGTTATCAGCATTCAGACTTGCAGTCATCAGAGAAATCCAATCCTCAAAATATGAATGTTTAATTTGTGGCCATGCCTGCCCATTTTACTTCAAAGCTGTCATGTTAAAAAGAACATTTAAAAAAAAAATTCCAATACTTTTCAGCCCTTCACCACCTCCCCTGCTACCACAGACCCTATGAGGTGACAATGTGAGTAGGATACTGAACGCAGCCTGCTCTGACGCATTAAAATGGAAGCAGAAGTATTATTTTTCAGGCAGGACATGGGCCCATGACACATATCAGCGTTTTAGTTTTTATTTTACTCTTTTTGCTTCAGTTGTTGATTTTTAGCATGTCATTTAATCTCATGAATGAATGCAAGTTGAGCAAGATGTATGCAAAAGTGTGCTGGTGTAACTCAAATGTTTTCTTCTTCATTTTTGTATTCGTTAAACACCTTTTCCTGTTTTTTACTTCCCATTTTATAAAAATGTGTGGATACATTTGGGGTCAGAGGTCACATCTTTTAGATTCAGCTCACTGTGGTATTTTAGCACTAGGATATTTGAAGTATGCCACTATCCACCTTAAAGATCTTTTGTTTCTGCTACTTTTCTGTCATCTAAAATACCTTTTTTCTTTTTAAATGAATCTAAACAACTTTCACCAAATCTAGCAAGTTTTGGACTTTGATTTGTATTTTTCTAGAATCATTTATAAGCATCGAACCTGACAGAAGAAACCCGGTGCATTCGACCCATAAAAGTCTCAACTGCCATTACAAGTTTACAGAAATCGACACAGAGGATGAGTTTAATACAGTTCGATCATCATTCCAGGAGCCATTCATCTTCATCTACCTGACAAAATATACACAAATGTGACAAAAAAAAATCCTGTTTGTTACAATTTTCATGGATGACTTCCTTTTCTCATGTTTCTATTTTTATATGCATAATTAGCTCATTAATGTGGTTTTCAGGAAATAGACTTTCAGGTGATAGACGTTCAGCTGCTCTTCTGCTCAGACTTTGTTGAAAATATTTGTTTGAACGGACAACTGAGAGCACTTTAAACTCCATGCGAGTGGATTGGATTTTCAAGAATATTTTCAAGAAATGGTGGCCTGGGATTCTGTGATTTCTATCATTGTTTACTTTCAAGCTGTTGCAAAAAAACAAACAGAGCCAGTATACAATTTCCAAATATTATTCACAATGGAATAAAAAAAATCAACAACAGAAAACATAATAAATATAATTTTAAGTAGCTGATATGTTCGTAATGTATGACTCTGAACATAAAAGTTGCTCTGATGTTTATTAAATGTCACAAAAACTGTATTTGGTGTTTCAAACTCAAAGGTGGAAGGGAAATTTACTAAAATTGTCCTTTTGTTGGAGAATTAGAAATGCAGAATACAAGCATTACAAGCAGATGCAACTCTAAAACCTCTCAGCGAAACATTAACAGGAGGTATGTACCTGTTTTGTCCCTGAAAAATCACATGAAAGAGAGAAAAAAGGAAGAAAAAACAGCTCAGCCCACGTCCTCACAAACCTCAGGAGAGATGCCTGCTAGGAGATGGATGGTCCTTTTTGTAGCACCATCCCTCCTGTTTGTTTCAACGCCACAGGAAAGTGAGACGTGAGAAAACCGTCTATTGTGCCATTAATGTTTAATCTTTTTGTTGGAGACTGGCTTGGGTTGCTTAACTTTGTCTGTACATCCCTAAAAAACTACAAGACATTTATCAGTTTTAGGCTTACTACTGTTATCTTTATTTAAGTACACTCAAAAAAACAAAAAAAGAACAAGAAACAGAATTTATTGACTCAGTATTTTTTACATCATGTAAAAATACTAAGTTTAGATTTGCAAAATGTCTAATTCTTAGTGATGGAATGTGACAAACCCATTAAATTAGTAACATATTGAGCAAAAGAAAAACATTTAACAGTTTTTGTATTGATTTCTTTCAGAAACAAGCTTTGTTGTTTTCTCAAATTAACATATATGAGTTGCGTCAACCTCTTCTTCAACTTAACTGAGTTGTTTAAATTGGATTTCAGTCACTTGTTGGACAAACCAGTATATATATTTTTGCTGAATCTAATTATGAGTTTTGTTGTTTCAGTTAGATATTTTTTATGCCTTCATCAAGGCTAACACAAGCAGCACAAAGTACTTATTTGTACAACAAGATTGATTTTTGTTTTACTGGAATGTCTGACTCATACAGCGTGAATTCAAACAAATTTACGATCTCTTTAAGGATAAAACATTCAGAAGGGAACATGAACCTGACTCGCCCAGTTAAAAGAAAGCAGAGTCAGTCTTAGTAAGGAGAAAAAAATAATTAAATGCTAAAAATCTATGTTAAATGAAGCTCAGAAAAATAAATCAAAGCAGAGTAATGTGAAAGAAAACCATAAAATTGTGTAACATTATTTTTTGTGTAATTATTTAACAATTTTTTGAGTGTATTCAAAGGCCAGTTCAAATTGAGCTTATTTCTCAAATAAGAGATTATTATCTCAAGTGAAATGCTTTAATTTTGTACATTTTATTCATGTGAGTAATCTTTACATCGCTTCCAGTCAAAGCGAAGAAGCTCCTTGATGAGTAATCGTCCTCATTTCCAGGTAATCGGTGGATGTTTCCACAGGTGTGATGTATCAGAGCGACTTTATTTAACATCTACCGCCCTCCAGTCTCCTTTGCTCTTTCTCTTCTCCATACAGGAAGAGCAGACGATGAAAAAGCAGTGAACAAATGTGAGTCAGGATGATTCACGCCTCGACTAAGCTAAAATGACTCGTTTTCCTGTGAGGCAGGTACTGTGCAAGGTCCTCAGACGAAAGGGCAGCGAGCAGGGCTGTGGCTGAATGCAGACATCTGTGATGGAAGACGCGGAATTGTGGCGTCACTAAACCTTTCCATCGCTCCAGATCAACTCTTACACTCGAATGTGTTTGCATGACTGGCGTTAGGACAGATTCAGGAGTGCCAACAGTTAAAAGCAACTCTGCTTTAAAGCTTTCAGCGTCACATCTTCGTTCGCGCCTAATTATAAAACAGGTGCCAGCGCTGACAGTTGGTCTCAAACCCTTTCATTCGATATCTTTAGTCTTTTTCGTCTGTTAAGTCTCTTAGCTTTCTGTGAGGGAAATTAGCCTGAGTGGATAATGTGCCATATTTGATTAGTGAAAACTGTGTCTTTTCATAATAGCCACAGGAAGGCTTGTGGAATAAATTTGACACATGCCTTTTTTTTTGTGCGTGTGTCTGTTTCTCGGATGTGAAACTGTATTCAGCTGAGACGAGTGAAACGTGTCCTGAATCGGCTGATTTCTTGGTCATCGTTCTTCATAAGGGCTGAGCACTGCCGTTGCTTTCTTTTCGACTGCCAAGCACTAAAAAAGAACCCATTTTGCCAAAAGCGCTCGCTTCCTTTTAGCATTATCGTAAGAATGTAACGGGCTCTATGTGTTCCCTCTGAATAATCGGGCTTCTGAGCAGAAGAGCAATTGAAAATCCCGTCACTGAGCCAAGTTGGGCTAAAGGTTTGCCACCTGATTGGACCCAATTTCCAAAGACAGTACAAAAGACTTAATCTGTGAAATATCTGTGAATTTTGTATACAAGATTTAAAATAAAAAAACAATAATAATAATGTTAAATACTTCTATTAGTGTTTTTTTTACTCAGCCTGATCTCTTGATATGTCTGTGTGCTTTTTGAGTTTCAGTTGGTTAGTTGTTTAACTTGTTTTTGGGGGAATCCAGGGATCAACCTTAACTACTTGCAACGTGTCATAAAGGATTTAAGAACAGAGGAAGCTTAACTTAGTGTACTACATTAAAGAAAAAAAAAATGTTATATTTGCATGATTCCTGTATTTTTTGAGAGACAAAAAATATATTGTTGTGTACAAAGAGTGAACGTACATTGAAAACGAACAAACAAAAAAAAAATGTGGGGACTGAGATGTTGAGTACCTTATAATTTGAACATTAAGAGTTTTTTGCTGTTTCTCTTTCGCTGTTTTTCCTCTGTGTGTGTCTCTGCTGTTTTATATTTACATCCTTGCTAAATGACTCTCATCTGGATTATTGTATTGTACTCCAACACTTCAGTTATTCTACTCAGAGCCAGCGGCTGGGGGCAGTATACATTACAACAAAGGGGCTGATATAGTTTGTGTGCTTACATCCATTTGCTGAATAATTTATGCAGATTATTCTCTGTGGCCAATTTGAAAAAGCTGCCTTTCTGGCTCAAAACATGACCATTTTTTCTCTTAATTCAGCTTTTCCTTCTGATTAAAAACATATCACAACTTAAGGAGCGCGTCCTGAAGGGATGCTGGCTGGCTCACAGTGGATAATGTGATGGTCTGAACCTAATCTCAATCCATCAGTTAGAAGTCAGTGGTAAATTAATGCAGCATCAGCAGCTCCTCCCTGAGCTGCGACCTTCTTGTCGTTAGCTAAATAAATGATTTTCATTCCTCCTCCCCTTGTTATAGTGCAATGGTTCAGCTCTTTTGAAAGGTTCTGTGGAAATGTTATGAACTATCGCTATCCTACCTGTTGTAAATGTAAATGTAATTTGTGTGACCTCAGTTTGTAGAAACAGAGTTTAATTCTGACCAGATTGATAAGATAACACTACTATGAGCGAGGCTAAAACCAAAAATGATTGCTGCCATCTTAAAACAACTTCAGTCTCAAAACTTTCAATGTCCTTCATGCTAATACTATTATATGAACTTTTACACAGCTGTCAATTTGCTATTAGATGGTGTTTTACATAAAATGTGATGGTTGGGCTGCGGTAGCTCGGTGGTCAGTGCCGCAGTCTTGTAATACTAAAGCTGCAGGTTGGAGCACAGGTTGCGTCAGGAAGGGCATCCAGCATAAAACAATCACCAAATCTTTCATGCAAGTTTCCTTGGTGTAGCAACAGGAGCAGCCGACAGAGCAACACAACACACACATAAAACATGATGGTTATTAGCAAACTGGGAACCCTTCCAGCAGGAATATCATAACAGTTCTGCTGGAATAATTGCGTCATGTGAAATTTATGGACATGTAAAGGTTAATAAAATAACATTTGCGTAAAGTTTTTTTTTTTTTAAATGGCAGCAAGCCATTTTAGACCGGATCTCGCTCAGACTACCTGTTAACTTGTCAATCCTGTCAGAATTAAACTCTGATATGCCAAACTGTGTCCATTCAAAGAACTATTTACAACCAGTAAGATATTAACTGTTTATTACATTCTCACAAAACTCCACTTCAAAGAACTAACCCATTGATTTTAAAGCCTGATTGTTTCCTAACCAACTAGTAATTGAATTTACCTCGTACTTTTATTTTTAATCAGTCTTTTATGATCTGTTTTTTTTTCTGATACTGAGTGTGATTCAACATGACTGAAGGCTTAAATTAGCTATTGTACTGCAGAGATCAACATTGATTGCCTCACAAAGTAAATTAAAGATAATAGAAAAAAAATGAACATGAAGAGATACATTCCTAGAGAAAGCCAACCAGACCTACATCCCATGACTTGTATGAAGTTCAGCTGATCCGTTAGTTATTTATGCATTGACAGCAAGCCATAAATTAAAGCCAGGTTTACTTTCTGCAGAGTTAATAACTGACATATGTGTGGTCCGGTCATTACCAAAACCTAAAGAGGCGTCTTTGTATCAGTTACAAAGAGAAAACCAAATGAACTGACCTTTGGGGAAATTCTAGTCATCAGCTTGTCAGAGTGGCCAGTGTTACATCAGGCGGCCTGTTTGTGGAGTTATTTTAATTATGGAAAACTGCACTGTAATCAGATAAGTCAATTCTTCTTTATTAGCGCTCGAGGCTAATCTGTAATTCAGAGCTTTAATTTCTCTGACCCCCCCCACATCCGGGTCAGTGAAACTTGCTCAGAGGGTTCCGCTGCGGCACGACCAAATGCAATTCAGTGTCAGGGGTCCATCATTTAGATCAATGTTAATGTTTTCTGCCTTCGCAGATAGCAGCAGCCAGCTATTCATTGCTATTCCGAACACACAGTCGAGTTCCCCGGTACCCTTAGAGCAGAATGATTGGCCTTGGCAGTGCCAGAGATTTAAAACTCAGCACCTTACAAAAATGGCTACATGGCAGTGAAGANCAGAGGGAAATTAGATATCTGCCTGATTTGTTTGTAAGCTAAAAGTGTCCTACATAAAAGAATTTAATGTTTGTGTTTGCCTCTGAGAACAACCAATGCAAAATTCTCCCTCATTAAAACAATATTAGGTATGAAACTAACTCAAAGTCAAAGAGAATCACAACCCTGCTCAGTCAATATTTGCTGATTTGATTTCTCCTGAGCTCCTAATTCATTTGGTCCTAAAGATACAGCTTTTCCCTTTTGAATGAACACTGTGACGTCACAGCTACAAAAGTTAAAAGAAGTAAAGTTAATGCATGTGTTGAAGCTGGTTTCACCATTGTATTCTTTTTGTTGGGGTAAAGAGTTTTTAAATCATTTCCACTATCTCATTTTTATAAGCATTTTCAGATGATTGGCCTCATGTTGTCTAACAAGGGATGCCAACAAAAGAACAGCACCAAAAGCCCCTTGATATTGAGTCTGTGATCACAAGCAGATATAATAGACTTTGCTCTAACACAGTATAATTACTGAAGTGGTAACAACCATTTGTCTGATTGCACAGCAGAGAGAAAGAGTCAATTGTTACGTTTTATCATAAGGAATGAGTTTTTCTGTTGGGGTGACATTAGCAACCTTTGCTCTTTAAAAGCCGGGGCTGCAAAGCACCATCATTTGCTCAAATCAAAAGTCTTGTAATTGTGTCCTTTTTCAAATCTAACGCGACTCGCCGCCCTCCCCTAGGGTTTCCTCGCAGTTAAAGTTTCGACACCAAAAGGGAAAGACCAGACAAAGGTTTGGACTGATGGACACAAATCTTGGCTTCCTGCTTTTTTCTCTTTCTTTATCTGTTGCTGATATTAACATATTAACATGTTCTCTTTCGCAATTTCTGTACAAAAGATCTATTTATATATTTACAATAAATTTGTTACAAAAAAACAATAAAAATGGAGACGTTTATAGTCTTTTCTTTTACTTGGACAGATGATGCTGACATACCATGTAAGTGGTGAGAATGTGTGAATGCAACGTGTGCCAGTGGGTGGTTTGTCTAAATGAGCTGCTATGGCATTCACTAAATGGGTCATGTTATACAGTTGTTTCTTCAAAGAAACTGGACCATTTATACTGTGCAAAACCCCACAGGCACAGATGGCCACTTGAAGAGAAAAAAAAAATCAAAGCTTGATGAATGAATCATTAAAATAGCAGGAATATTCACCTCAGTCTGGATGCATTAAAATGATAATAGATTTTTTTGAATTGGACTTGGTGTAAATTTATGAGCAGCTAATGTCTTACCTGATGTACAAAGCTTGTTTTTTTTCTACCTCGTTTTGGAGAAACAGAATTTAGTTCTGGCCAGACAGATGAGCTGCTGCTGCTGCTGTCTGAAAACAACTCAGATCTCAAAAGTTTTACAATGGTTCACGTGAACACTGTTTCATAAACCTTCATGCTGCTGTCACTTTCACATTACGCAGTTTAACATAAAAAATACAAACAGCCCTGCTCAAAGTGCCCCAGGCTGTACTAGAGGTGCTACAGAAAAAAACAAAAACATGAACTTCAGAGAAGATCATGTTACTTTATCAGTGAAAACATAGTAAATTGCCATTTAAAACACAAGTTTTGCACATTTCTTGTGTAATTTTTTATTTATTTAACATTTTCAACATGTTCATATGTGACCTAATAGATTTCCTGCATGGACTCACATGAAAAACACAATAAATTCCTTCATTTTTTTAAAAAAGTTTTATACAAAGAGCAGCTAAATGCTGCTGCTGGTAACTGCATTTGGGAAGAGCAGTAGAATTTTATGTAAATAATTGCGCAATGCAAAAATTGAAGGAAATATATAAAAGTTTTGAGACTGGAGTTGTTTCAAACCAGCTATTAGCTTGTTGTTCTGGTCAGAATAAATGCTGTTTCTCCAAGCTTAGTGTGTTTAAAGGGACGTCTAAAACAGGTAAGATAATTACTGTTCAAAACTTTCCAACTGAGACCTGCTTCAAAAGGTCTGAACTGTTTAAAGTCAGTTATTAACAATTTATTTGTCTTTATAACAACTTTTGTTAGTAGGGTGAAGGGCCATTGATTGTATTCAAAAACCGTATACATGTCTTCAGTTAATAAAATAATTTATTGTGCACAAAGTTGAACGTACAATAACAAGAGGACAACAACAGATACACTAAAGTATCAGCGGTCATCAAGTCAAAACTGCACTACACACATTTTTCATTAAAACATTATGTAAAAAACAAACTTCTTGGCGCAGGTAACAACAAGCACATATTTGAACATTCAGAAAAAAAAGGTCAGTTCTAAACTACATTTTGATTAAAGACACTGTGAACTTTAAAATCTGTGCTCCTTTAGCATTGCTCTATTTACTGAACAGTACATATGGGCTTTTATGATTGTTTTTTTTTATACCAGTATCAAGTAAAAACATAAAAAGGAAGTGAGATAAAAATATCTCCAGTCAGTTATTAGGTGAGAACAAAAATCTTGGATTATATATTTTTGAATGGCAGATGTACAACACATAAATAAACATTTGCTACCCGTTATTTTTTGGGTGAACATACCACCAGGAGTATTTTTAGTACATATAGGAGGCCTACCATATTTGAGTAGGCACCCTGTTGTATTTAAAGAACAGTTTTACTTCTACCAATCCAGTCAGACAGGCTGTGTTGGGACATCAAGCTTGTCACTGCTGTCATTCTTTACAGGATAATAAAGTGTGCAACAGTGTGCATGACATGTGTGCAAGAAAAAAGTTTCTGTTCTGCCATAGGAACATTGGCACCTGTCTGGATGATCACACAGATAAGGCTGAAGGGAGGGGAAATATTCAAAAACCGAACCAGAAATAGAACTTTTTGATTTAAATTGAAAGTATCTGATTTCTGTAATGATACTTCATATAAGCTTTGGGTTGTGACGCATACTTGTACAGTGTCATTGTTTGTTTTTGTTTTTCTGGGACAGGATATAAGTAGCCAATCATTGATGAAACTATAAATTCTAATAAATATCAGGACACTTATACAGGATGCTAATTTGGGCATTAGCTGTATCACGCTCTGCAGCACTGAGCAGAAACACAGATGGAAATGTTGGACATGGAGGTTCACAAAGTTAGCTGAACTCTGCCTCAGTGGATACAATTTAAGTTAGTAAGGTTCAACTGGATTTTACTATTTTCTCTGAAATACAGTTTTCAGGAGGTTCAAAAGCTGAACTGCATGATAATTTACTGGAACATCCCAAACCAGGAAACAACAGCCTGCCACTTCTAGCTTCAGCTTGGTCATAATGTTTTGACACATTGTTTGCTGAACTAATTGGGACAGCAGAGACAAATATCAGAGCATGAGGTGCAAATCATTCTCTACATAATCAGAATCACTGTAGCTGAAGGCTGAAAATCCAGCCTCCCTGGTTGGATTATCTATCTGTCGAGTTTTTAATGCATGGAATCATTTATCATTTTCCCTCTGCATCATCTCCCTTTATTTTTTCCTCTCTTTAGTCCCTTTTCCCTATTGTTTTTGTTATGAAAGAAAACAATTTCCCTTACTGTGTCTGCCAGCCCCGCTTTTTTCACATTGTCTCTTTTTGCCTTTTTTTTAATCACTCATTTCCCTACTCTTCTTTACTCTAAACCCCACTTCGCCATTGTTGCTTTATCTCCCCTGCTGAGAACTGGTTAAGCCAAACTTGGCATACAGAGAAATATTCCACACTTCTAAACATCCGTAACTCCCAACCATTCATGTTGAGCTCTTTATTGCGTCAGGATTAGTACGGTGGATTAATCTAACATTCTCACTTTACTAACGCTGAGTCCCACTCTGTAAGTCTCTACAACACTGTGATTGTGGCGTTTCGTTTATAACATTTAACAATGTTTCTGTGACATCACAGTTATGACCTTCGTGGGTGTTAATTTGCTGAAATGTTACAGTGCAACAATGTCTATTAAATGTCCTGAACATGATGTTTCCTGCACTTCATACAATATAGCTGCTATGCTCCTAAAATGTCCTAACTTTCTGTGATAGTATATTTTTGTTACATTCATAGCTATAAACAAAGAAAAAATCAAGACTTGGATAAATATTAAAAGAAAAATATTTTTCTAAACATCTTTTATCAGTCAGAGAATGTGAGACTTCCTGTAATATCACTATGACCTCACCTTTCTTTCTTTATGTCACACTTGTACACAGACACACACACCTACACACACACACACACACACACAAAAGCACATGCTGTAGCAGCTTACAGATGAATAAAACCTGACGATAAAATAAAAGAAACTGCAAGGATGTTACAAATTGGGACTGAAGTGACCAAACATGGCGGAAATTAAACACTGAATTGATTATCTGAGCCTGATAAGATGTGTTTAAATGTAACTATAATAAAGTGAAATATTATAAGACTGAAATGATGCAAAGACATTATACATAACTAACAATCACACAGTGTAGATTTGCATGAAACACACTAAAAAACTCAATAAATTATGGTACACTTATATCAAGACTTTGACCCCTAACTACAACACTCCAGTTATTTTTAAACATATATTTTCCTAATCTCCATTCAGGTGAGAAGCAAAAATCTCAACAAAAATGCTGAAATACCCTTGCCATGCCAGTAGATGGCGATAACATCAATATTAACGACTTTTCAAAATACAGAAGAGTAGCATTTTGAGCTTGACCAACTATTCCCTTAAAAACAATTGAATTTTATTTGGTTTTTCTTTGACAGTTTGCTGCTGTCTCTCAGTAAAACACCTTCAAGTACACCGTCAAGATGTAATGTGACAGAGTCAGGCGAAAGCCAGATCAAGAAAGAAGTGCACAAACGGAGGCTTGGATTCATCAATAAATTGTGCATCTCATGTGGGCGCAAATTAGCATTTGTCGCATTTATCAAATTTTGAAACCCCTCTCAAAGTGACATCTGCGCCTCTGACTGTTGCAAACTAAATAGTGTCTCTCTGCTCTGGCACAGTTCACCCTCACGTAGATGAGATATTATCTTGCATTTACAGGAAAACCTGCTCGTGTCTATGTAAACAACCATAAAGGCTAAAAGCACTTGATTCTCAAAGCTCATTGGTGTTTATGACACACAGATTACATGAAATGTGTACTTTCTCCTGAGGCCTGGTGGTATTTGCATTTCAGGAGAGAGAACAAAAAGGGAGAGATATTCTGCTGCACAGTTTCATTAGTTAACGTGTGTGGCCATGATTCAACATGCTATATAGCCCAGTGCATTGGCTGCATAAAGAAGAAAAAATAAATAGAATCAACATCACAATTTCTTGCGCAACCATATCTGGTGCTAAGGCTGACAGCGACCCGGGAAGGAGTTTGCTGCAATATCATTTACAAAACAGGAATAACCAGAGGATATAAAAAAAAAAAAACCTCCAGAGAGATATTGACAGCACCGCATTGGGTTTCACACAGCAAAAGTGCCACAAACATGAATGAAGTGCAGAACACGGCTCCTTTCTCGCCTAATGGTGTGAAGTGGGTGTGAATGTCAGATTGTCAGTTTCAGACAGTCACGGATAATGAGTGAAACAGACACCTTCTGTCCAACTTGGGAAAGATGTTGTAGGATGGGGATTTTTGAAAACGTCTAACCATCTGAGGACATTTTTATCCAGCGAAAATGTACAGGGCTCGATGCACTTAGAGCACAGACGGCGCCAAAAAGTTTAGATCATTTCAACAAAACGTGCATATTTTAGTTATTTATACATAAAATAAAAAAACAAAGCAAGCTAAATTGGGGCAAACTGATGAACAATATGCATGTGTGATGTTCTCTCTAAAGTAATTATAAATCTGTCAGCCACTGCTGGTAAGGATTTAAATGGCACCCATGTAATTACACAGAATATTACGTGTCATCCAAGCCCCCACATGAAAAGCATGTCAGGAATCACCTTGTGATTATAAAACTAATCATGCTCATTTGAATGTCTGCTCAGCCCCGCGTTTTCACCCTCGTTCACGTTTTTCAAATCTTCCTATCCCTTAATCCTCCCTTATCTCCTATAACTTTGTCACTCCTTGCAGGGTTTCTTCTAATGTGCTTGTCGGCTTAGTGCGGCGCTGCTAATGTGGAAACTGTGCAACAAGTCTGTTTGTCTGTTTTGACGATATTCCGTCACCCTCTTAAGGTTCGTTGCCCATCTGTCTGGTCGTGACTTAGGCATCTTAACGGCTATCATAGAACCTGTGCTGAATGTTTTTGTAAACTTTAATTAAGTGCAGAAAATATCAATCAGTGCAAACAAAAAGAAATTCACCAAACTTGACTCCCTAAGCTTACATGAACGGAAGAAAACTGACTTAAAAGTGAAATGCTTAGCATTTGTTGACAGATTGCATATCACCCGCCACCTTTCACGCCAGAGTTTTAAACTAAGATCATCTATGATGAGAAGGGACAGAGTTACAGCCTTTATGGTAAAACCTTGTAAATGATGTTTTGTGTGATCTCAACCCATATTATGTCTGTTGGCACTTAACCCTTCTGTTATGTTGCGGGTCAAATTGACCCATTTCAAAATTCAAACGTCTGAAAAAAATAGTTAAATGTATTTTTTCTGTATGAAACTTCTTCTGCTTGGCTTGATTATCATAATCAACATATACAATAAAAATTATTATCCTCATTGATCCTTAATTTGTGAGAGTTAAAGAACAGAATTTCACTAAATATTGATTGAAATGGTTAGTAATGGAGTTAATGATCACATTTAAAAATGTTTCTGGGAATTCTTTGGGGGATTTCTGACACTACTGCATGATTAAACATTCCCCGGGTCAAATTGACCCAGGAACATCATTCCTGTTCCTCAGAAACGAATATAACAGGAGGGTTAAGTGTGTGTTGGGAATGACTCTCAGCTACTAACACATGATTTTAGCTCAATATCTGTAAGATTACCTGAGTTATAACAGTTTTTGTGTTTGCTAAAGTTACTTAGTTGTGGCAGCTATCTTTAATTAGGTTAACTCCAATAGTTAATTTGTTGTAGAAGTCTATCCAGTAATTACTTTCTGAAATTTTCATGAAAATCCATCCAGTGGTTCATGAGTTATGTTGCAAATGCTACAGACAAGCAAAAGCACGCACACACAGATATGAGCAAAAACATTATAACCTGAGGAATTTACAACAAAAGGACAGGTAAGACTAACAGTTAAAGCCACAGTTTATAAGTGCTTCAGCTATTTTAAAGTATGCATAAAAATGCAAGCAAAATTCACAAAAAAAAAAAAAAAAGAACCGCAGGCTTCTTAAAAAGTTTGGGAATCAAGAGACACTACTGCTGCTGTCAAAGGCTGCCAATGCTGGAAACCCCATCTATTCACTCTGCCAGATGTTCCAAGTGAGCCAACCAGCAGCTGTCAAACTTTAGGCCAGACCAGGAAACAGGCAACTGCAGAGAGATCTGTAGATAGACACTTAAAGATTCTCTGTTGGGAAGATGGCTCAATCATTAAAAAAGAGAAGAAAAAAAAAGTTATAATATAACCAGTGCTGTAACAGTATCATACAAACTTTAGCAGTAGTTGGAAATGAGGTGGACGATGAATGAAAACTTCTTGTTTGAGTTTCAGTCTGTAAGTTTGAACCTACATTTACCCCAAACTTTGCAGATTTTTGTGATCAGGCACTAAGAAAAAAAACAAACGAGCAGACTTGATTCATCAGATGTTGGTAAAAACTATAATAAACTGGAGAAATTACATCTTCTGCAAAAATGCAGTGTGAAGACTGAACTGCTTCTGGAAATTGCTGAACAAGCTGAAACTGAGTTCTTAAACCTAAAAGAAAAATAGAAAACAAGATAGAAGGAGCAAAACACCAACTAAAAGCAGAAAAAATACTACTAACTAAAAGTAGCAAAAGTGTAGCTGAAAGCTACAAACATTTATTATTTACGGTATTTGCCTTGTTCCCCTTATTTCCTGGGATGCATTCCAACCTATGTGCTTGTTTTCAGTCTGAATGTTTTCTTTTCCCCTCACGTTATCGCTTTTATGCAAGCATAACCCAGACCTTACGTCAAGATATTCCCTAATCGGACTCTCACAAACAGATGTTTGACAAGATTTCTTCACAGTTGGATTGTTTTTATGGCATCACAGCGTTTGACCCGCTGACTTCTCTCTTCCAATAACTGCTGAACCTTTCGTTTCTCCTCGACTGGAAATGGAGGCTTCAACATGTTTCCCGCGGGAACTGGCCCCCTTTTAATCTCTGTTAAGATACTTTACTTGTATTTTCACTTCAGCTCAGACTCAGCCGTGCAGTCGCAGAAATGGGTGGAGCTTCGGACTCAAGGTGGTTTGGTTCATTTAGGCAGGGCCTCCCTCCCAAGTCTCTGCTGACAAGTGAGCAATTCAGCAGATGTGATGGTGTGTAGCTATTAGTTCGGCCATATGGCTCAGTGGTGATTAAACATCTTAGCGCTAATAACAGCTGATGTGCGCCATCCTTGATGTTTCAAACCTATTACAGTTTACATAGAGTAGTTTTTATAAATCCTGCAAACCTTCTGTACAATGCCATCTCTTTTTTTAAGCAGTATCTTTGTAATCACTACTTACTTTTTCTAATGCTATTGCCTTGTAAATGTTTGCCGTCAAATAAAAGGAACAGCTGCTTCAATTACGCAGCTCCACACTGTCGTGAAAATAATTGTCGTGTTGTAAGTACAGCTGATGATCGCAGTGGGGTCCTACTGCTGACAATGCCACGACTGCCACGAAGACGGTGCTTGAATACAAATAAATAATGAAATGGAGCTCAAGCGTCCTAATAAGATGAGCCTAATGAGCACTCACTCACATGGCTCCTCGAACCAATCAGGCTCATTAAAAACCTGTTGGAGGAATCCGCTGCATTTTTAATGCGGAGTGATGCATTCGAGATTCTGCCAGATGTTTTATTCATTGAACTTAAAAATAAATGGCATATAGCGCATTGTGGCTGTGTTTTTGGACATATTTGTTCATATTCCTCTTTGTTACGCAAGCATGTGTGCTCTTTGCCACTTCAGTTTTAGTTGGCTGTGTGTGTGCATTGTGTGGTAAGTACTGTGTTTGTGTAGGAGAGGATTAAGGATAGTGTGGAATCAGTAGAATGAAGCAAGGCGAGGAGAAATGAATGTGGTCTGCTACGCAAGCTTGTGCTTTCATGTGTTTTTGTGTCAGATTTCCAGAGGATTTGGCTGCAATTCAAATTGTAAAGCACTGATCTCAGCACTTGCACCATCTTGATTCATATGGAAGTAAGACGGTCCTCTTTGACATAACTCAGAGCCTCTCTTTTGGTTCAATTTCAATATAAGAAGACAGCTTTTAGCCACTAGATCATGAATAGTGACAGTGACTAATATCTGTATTTATAACTGGAATAAAGGGCAGCCTGGCGGTCTGCAAGTCAACTAACACCCAGCCGTGCTTTCACTCTGATCTGGTAATTATGTCCGTACAGACATAGCAGTGTGCCATAGATTATTAAAAAAATTTACCTTTTTTTTTTGCATACATTTTCTGAACCTGTCTAGTAGTTCAGACTTTTTGAAGTGGGGTTCTGTGGAAAGTACATGAATAATTGATATCTTACCTGTTGTAAATAAGGTTTTGAACACCCTTAGTTTGGAGAAATTGAGTTTAACTCTAATCAAGATAAAAGTGGATTTATGCCATTTCAAACTACTTCAGTTTATTACACTGTTACTGTTGTAGACGTCTGTAGTTATTTGTAAGCACATAAAGCTGCAGCAGTAGCTAGTTGTAGTGCTTCTGGGGGTACAGCTATATACTGTATGTTTCTATAACAGGAAAAAATAAATACAGTCTGGAGGCATTTAAAAGTTTGTGCCTGAAAGCACGATTTGATAGTGAAATTAGCATAACGAGGACTCCAGTGGACTCTTTGGATGTAAATGGACAAGTTTGCAAAAACAGTTCAGATCTTAGCTCTGCTGACATTTAGTTCATGGTTTAAATGACGTAATTTACTATGCAGTCAGTGAAATATTACTAGAGTAGTGAGATATGTTTTGAAGGCACACTTGACTTTTTGAAGCATTCACAATGCAGAACACAGGAAGTGTACATATTGATTTTCATCGGATATTAGCGAATTCATCGCAGTTCCACAAGCCAGAATTGAAAGTTGACAGTTAGTCTATCTAATCTCTAGTTTGACTGAATCTTGTAAAATAGTGATTTTTCCCTTATAAAAACTAAAATTACTAAAATGAAGCCTTCACTGCAAGTCCACATTCCAGTTGTCTTTATGAATTACTACAATCTGGACTTCTTGCCTAAACTGTACCGTCAACTGCCTGACAGATTTTCCACATTGTAGATAATTTTCTTGCATTTTCAGGCCAGTTACACAGCCTGCGGTCATTCAGAGCACTTGAGCTACTCGGTGGATGCAACCTGAGTGGGAGACATCTTCGATGACATCAGGTCCATTACCTCTACTGTAGGGTGGTGCTATTGCCACGGTGGTGGTGCCAGGAGGGGTGGGGTAGGGGTTGCTCGACTGCAGAAATGTTTAGGCAAACTGCGAATATCAACTAATATTTATAAAAACAGCCAGAATGCAGGTTTTCTCAGCAAAAGATGTATAAAGATGTCACTCAATATACCTGTCAAAGGTCATAATGTTTTGGCTGATTGGCATAAAGTTTGGTTTTAAGAACCATCAGCTCTTCTGAGCTCTCTTTCTTTTTTTTCTTTTTTTTTTCTTTTAATTTTGCCTGTGTTTTTTTGTATGTTTATCCAGTAGCAGCTGTTCTTGTCACAGCAAATAACATTTGGTCACACAATCCCTGGAGAGTGTGTGTGTGTGTGTGTGAGTGGTGGGGATAGGGGTGGGGGGTGAGGGGGAAGAAGAGAGGTCTGTAGTGTGATTCAGCATGAAACAGATTTGTTTGTGGGTTTGCAGACTTGTTCAGGCATATCTTTATTGTTTTCCGGTGACCCATCAGATCGTGGGACCAAAACAACTGTACCATCACTCACCAATGCCAGCGCAGTCGTGTTACTACAGCCACGAAATATCAGCACATAAAAAAAGAACAGCAATGTGTGTCGGGGACTCAGAGCTGTTAACTCAAGCGTAGCGATGTTAGACTTCAGCTTAGCCTCTACAGAAACCAAGGCTTATGAGCACCGTGCCCCAAGTAATCACAAACAGACACTGGGAGAACCAGGAGCTTTGTTTGAATCCTTGTGTATGTTTACCCGGGAGCAGTTTTTCTTCACCGTGCTATCTGTGCACAACGAGGTCATTAGCAAAGGCAAGCGCATAACAGTGCCGGTGAGAGTCTTTGTGAGCTACGGGATCTCTGAGGCTCTCTGCTGAAAGTAGACACATCATTTTCACATGGTTTAACGTGTAGTCGGTGAGATTGGCTGTACTTCATAAGATAAAGTGATAGTTCAGATTATCTGAATATTATAATTATTATCTTGCCTAATATTATATCTCTTTGAACACTTTTATCTTAGTCTTACTCAGAATGAGGTCTTCATTTCTTCAAACTGAGGTCGCTCAAAGAGCTAGTTACATTAGGTAAGATATAAATCATTCCTAACCTTTCACAAACCCCCTGTCAAAAATCGTTTTTTCTTTTGCTTTCAGCACAAGGAAGCTTTGACTTTTTTTTTAGCATATTTAAAGAACCAAATACCTGACACTCTTTGAAAATACTTTTTTTATTGCAGTAATAAAAACTAATGACACATGTATAAAACTGACATTGTGTAGGCATTTTACAGTCCAATTAAAACGTAATAGATATACCACAGCTTCAGATCTATAGTAATAAAAACAGATTTCAGATTATGTGATAATATTTACAAGAGTGTGACAAGGGGACCATGACTTTTTAAAACTTCTGACATCTGGGGTGTTTGCCACTGAAGTGTCATCATGCAAAGAGCTTTCCAGGCCCCTGTAGGAAAAAAGGCTGAGGATTCCTTGGAGGCAGGCAAGAGATTTAAAAAGATCTGAAGATTATGTGAATCACATCACATCCAAGTGTTGCAGAACTCCAATGGTTTCTGTAGCCTCAAGACTGACCACTACAGCTCAAAAAGTGGGAAGTTTAAAATAAAATAAAATAAAACTGCAAGGACATTAAAACGGTAGCACTGAAGACGTAGGTGACACCTTGTGTGTATTTAAAGGAACAACAAGATATATATTTTAGTGAAGGATTTTGTGTAATATTAGTGGTCAGTATCTCACTTGTAGTAGACACCCTTCAGAATAATCTACTTTTTATGAATCTAAAAGTCAAGCTAACAGTTTTTCAGTGGATTTCTGCCATAAAACAACCAAAACATTAAGCATATTATAGTGGTTAAAAAAAATACTATAAAAAGCAATGTACACACATTTTTTTAAACGTTTGTATCAGATAGATGTTTTCTTTTTAGTTTTTTCTTTGTATTTATAAGGGGGTTTTGACAACACATTTTACACAAATTGTACTGCAATTCATAAAGTTTACGGTTGAGCATTTACTGAGCAATATTAAGTATTTTGTGGTTAAAATTATATAATGTATAAATATACATCAACTTTAAAACTGCTCATGCAATGTTTGACCAGCTTTTTGCATTAATCAGAAGTTCTCTCTGGTTCAAACTGAGATCATTTTGACCTTTGCCTGCTACAGGTAAAACACTGACTGCTCATAGCTACTCCACACAACCTCACTTCCAAAAAATCTGACATACTCCTTTAAGTTTATGAATTCATAATTATAAAGCTGTAGAACAAATGCAACAAAACAACATAAAAATGGCCTTGTCATTCAAACCCAGAAAAAAAATTATTTTATCTCTGAAAAAAAAGTTCAAGCCTTTAGAAAAAGATGTGCTTTGCACAAACAGATCAAGTTATCTGAACCCGCTAAGAGGCAGGATATGGATACGGATGGAAGAACATCATGATCTGCAGAATAAAAAGAATACCACAGAATCAAAAAAAAAAAAAAGATATAAAAAATTAAAGTTTGATCGATTCCCAGCTCATATTTTCACCCTTTAAAAATTTTCTACACTTGAAGAAGTTATGCATGCAAAAAGATTCCAGCTTTAGCTAAAACTAGAAGGCAATTGTGTATAGCGGCCATATGTTAATAGGAAGTTATTTTAGATAGAATTGGTAATCATCTAGTTTGCAAACAATGTTTGTAGTTTTTTCTTGAATAAACTCTACATCAGTAGATAAACAGTTTTATTTGGGTTGTTTTTATCCACTTTACCAGCAGGCTTCCATTCAGTAAGGATCAGTGTTTGCTCATCTACAAACAAGTGAAACAAACAAAGAAAAAAATTAAAATAAAAAAATAATTATAATCATAACATCAGCTACTATTTTTATGTGACTGCAACTTAGTTTATTTGATGCATATATTATTAACCAATTGTTGCTGCCAGCATTTGAAAATGTTTTTTTCACTTGAGAGCTTTTTATGTCTTATCCTTGGAGTAGATTGACTTAACTTTTTAAAGAAATAAATAAAAGCATATTTTAACTAAATCAGGAAGTAATTATTTCGGTATTAGCCACTTAACTACAGGGAGCAAAGCAGTAGTATGTGTTACTAACATTAAAGCTTAAAAATAAACATTCTCAGTTCACTGATTCCTTTCTTTCCCCACCTTTCCTTTCCGGGTCGCAGCACAGCTGGTACCTATCAATTCAACAAATCAAAGATCTCAAAACTGGTCAATTTACCAGGCTATAATTGTATTCAGCCATTCATGATGTGATACAAGCTCTCTGTTTTTAGACCCTCATGCTCCCCCTGGCATGAAAACTAACTTTTACCTCTCTCCTGCTGCCTGAAGATCTGACCTTCCCAGAAGGCTGTGCACCACGAGCCCACGCTGCCAGGCCTGTCATGCTCCGCGTGGACGTCATGACGCCACAGACACCAACTGACAGGCTGTTAGAGCTGCAGACCTTTTGTCCTTTGAGAGGAACAGAAGGCTGTTCATTAATGAGCCATTTGCAAAGCGGTGTTGTCTGACAACCCCAAGAAAACAATTAAAATTCCAGTCCATGCTTACTTAATGCTTAAATGGATAGTTCAGACCATTTGAGGTGGCATTCTGTGGAAAGGTTATGAGCAATTAATATCTTACCTGTTTCAGATAGCTCTTTGAATTACTTCAGTTTTCTACCACACAATTAGCACTACTAAAACAGAAATATTATGATATACCAGCAAGAAGGCTGCATTAGAAGTGCAACAGCTTAGAGGCTCAGCAACAGGTAGATTAATTGTTTTTAATCATTTTCACAAAACCCCTCTTCATAAAATCTGAACTATCCTATGAATTTGCATTTTTTTTCCGTCCTAAATTTTTAAAATAAACAGCGATGATAATATGGAGCAGAGATAGGCAGGACTAGAATACCATCTACTTGTGTTGACTCAAGCTGAGGTTCGCTGAATCCCGCAGGCACTGTATTACAGTGGCATATATCGACACACATATGAATTTCAAATAGTCAGTAGCATTAGGAGACAACACATTCTTTTGTAAAGCAACTTTTGCCCAAGTCTTACCTAAGGCTGGAGAGAAAACTCTGTGTGTGTGTCTGTTCAGGGTTTTACCCGAGAAAAAAAAAAACATTAACATTTCAGGGAGGAATAACCTCTCAGAGAGCCCCTATAAATATTGAATGTGCTCTATTTCCTCATGCAAGACCTGCACTTTGCGTGTGTGCGTGTGATTGTGTATGCAGCCTGCAATTACCCCGCTGCTGCAGCAGAGCAAGACAGGAAGAGAAGCCATGGGAGTGAGCAAAGCGATGAAAGAAGGGGGCATTGGAGTCAGACTGCTCAGAAAAACATGATTATGATAATTTACAGTTGAATGGGCATTGTACAGGTTTCAGCTCTCTAACACTGTAATTAGACAAAAGCATGTGTGCACAAACGAGCGTAGATGCATGAGATGAGACACACACACACACAAATCCGAGGCTCTAATCCTCTATCTGTTTTTATGTTTCGCTGTCAGTCCTTGAGAGCACTTGTAAAAGACAACGATTTTTAAAATCGCATGAAAAACAAAATGTCAAAGGAAGTTTTGAATTATTCTGAACAGTAATTAGCGCAAAGTATCTTACATCATTTGAAAAACTTTAAAAGTCCTCTGTGTCAGACAGAGTCCATTTTCTTCGATCAATAGTCTTGTTTACAGAAGAGGAAAACAACATCCAGATAAGAGAAAGCAAACGTAAGATTGGATTTTAAGGGAAGAGGGAGCACTGGCGGCGCCAGGGGGGCGCTAGGGGGTGCTATAGCTCCCCCTGGAAAAGTCATAGCACCCCCATAGCACCCCCAAGCAAAGGCATAACC
>NC_051441.1:12868722-12943770 GCF_001649575.2 Kryptolebias marmoratus | reverse complement strand
GCCTATCACAGATACATATGTATATTTCATTCTGTTCTTCATTTATATACCATATATATATGATTATATATGTTTGTGCTTGCGTCTGTGTGTGTTGAGAACTGTAAGAACAAATAATCCTTCATTAGCACCCTCAATAAAATGCTTAGCACCCCCTCAGCACCTGCAGAAAAAAATATCTGGAGCCGCCACTGAGAGGGAGATATGAAAAACACATGGCATTTATTTTTCAATTTTCTGTTCTGTGTATTTTATAAACTACTATCTTCCTCAGTCCTGCACTGCTGTGCCTGTCTTCCTTTAAGTTGGTCTAAAAAAAAAAAGGTAATTTCAATGTTAATAAGAGTGACCAGTGGTTAGAAAGAACGATGACTTGACTCTGTCCCATTTATTATGACGCAGAAAATAGCAGGGAAAACTCCATTTGATGGTTACTGAGGGAGTAGCAGCATCAAGATTGCCATCACACCGAATGGATGAAATTTTCTAAATTTCCTGCCATCCGGCTGCATTCCAAAAGGTTATGTGGGTTGTGGAGAGCATTGTGTGGTTTCTTTTGAGGTTAAATGTTATGTCCTAAAAGTGAAAAGAGCTATGATCAATACTTGTACACTGACATAAATCTATAAAATAGCATTTCAGCACATTAAATTTGTTAACCAAGGAAAATATTAAACATTTTGTCCGCCTCATTTACATATACCGGCAGAATATTAGTGCCACATTTTTCTGTATAAACCGTGTGATCTTTACAAGTGCAAAACAGTGCTGCTCATCAAATTTTGTCCCTGATGTGTGAAAAAGAACAAACAAAACGCACAGACAAATAGCAAAATGCTGTTGGTAGCAGATAACACTTTACAGTAACCGTAAAAAAGATAATGAGCACTTAGCACACTGCAGTTCTGTAATTAAACACAAGCTGTTACTGGATAAAAAAAAACACCAACCCTGCATTATGAATGCCTTTTCACCAAATACGTGTGTCAAGGTATTTGACATCAACAAGTATTTTTGTGTGTTTTGATGTGTGCTGATTTTGGTGTCTGGCAGACCACATCTAAGATATATAGCCACACGAGCACAAGCCCATCCGATAACGGAGGCCCGAGGGCACAAGGATCAGTCATGGACTCCCCAGAGCACGTCTGTGTTGTAGTGAATGCATTGCGACAGGAAACTTGACTCACCACAACGCCCGAGGGAGCCGGGCTTTAGCAGCGATCCGATGCAGCGAGGCGCTCGCAGCACCAAACATCCTTTTGAAAGGGAAACAACACCCAACGCATCGCCATGGCACAACTGTCAGCGTCAATTATGGTGAATTTTTCAACTCAGTGTCACGCTTTGGTTCTTCTTGCTGAACTGGAGGTGAAATGTCATCATCAGTTACGGTCTGAGGGGGGGGAAAAAAAGACCTCCTACGATTAAGACATGTTATGTTGCAAATCTCCACGTCTGTTATTGTCCTCAGTGTGTGAAACATGTCTTAGATATACTTTGATATGTTACATTCAGCCACAGCGCCAGGAGACCCTCTTTGGCTGTTTTTTTCCTGTGGGAGCCAGCAAATCCAAAGAGAGGTTCCACTAAAGGCAAAATACTTCCAGATCTCTGCGACTTTACATGGTTTATTGCCCGCCTCTGAAAGTGAAGAGGCATTGTTTCTGCCCATGTTACTGTGTATGTGTTCATTTGTCTGCAAAGTTAGCAAAATGTCTTATAAACCACTGAACAGATTTTAATAAAAATCTCTTATCATTGGCTGTACATCTATAAGTCATTAGCATTTGGACTCAACCCCAGTTCAAGATGACCGTCACAGCTAATCAACCTTAGCCAACACAAAAATGGCTACAACTTAGTCAGTTTTACAGATTTTGAGCTAAGATTTTGTGTGTTAGTCGCTGAGAGTCATCCTTAGCACATATGCCATTCACTAGGTTTGACCAAAACAGCTACATCTCTGTCATTTCTCAACAAAAGGTGATTTTGTCTAAAACACTGGTATGAAAGGTGGCGGGAGATCTGCATCCCTACAAGGAATGCTGGGACTTTAATTAAGTTATAGCGTGCAAATTAAAACTGAAGTTAATCCATCTGCAGCTTTCATTTTCAGTAAAACTATCTCCTCTCTTAAAGGTGGATGACCCTCCACGGGCATTTTGGCTTTCATCTCATTTTTTAATGAGCTGCTGCACTAAGAGAAAAAAAAAAAAAAAAACATAATTTGATGTGTATGATATGTAATGAGCTTTTTCAAAACATATCAGTATGATTGCTGAAGAGTAAGTTTAATAAACGTTCAACATTGAGACGTTTCGACACCTAAATTTATTTTTTCGTACATTTTTCTTCACCAGGGAAAATGCTGGTGAAATAATAGTCAAAGCCTTTTAACTTGTCACACAAAGGATAATAGCACATTTTAGATTGTCTCACGCAGCAGGTTTGGAGTCTCGGCCATTTATCCCGATGTGTCCTGCTTGTGGTGGTTACATGGGTCGATTTCTTTTGACCCTGTCAGAATTTGTTTCGCAGGCAGTCTTTGTTGGTAACAGTCTTACAACCCCCTATCTTCGAACCTCTTTTTCAGATTTATAACAAAAAAATAAATACTGAGAAGATTCAACAAGCAATGACAGAACCCAGTACATAAAACATATCTTTCACTTTTCATTTTCGTTGTTTTTTCTTTTGCTCAAATTTTTTCTTTTCTTCCCTTTTGTGTTTCCACTAACTTTAAAAAAGCACATTTCTTTGTCACTTTTTTAGCACTTTAGTCGACATTATTTTGACCGTTTCTGGATTTCTTTCCTGTATGCATTCTATCGCTCATCATTACGTCTTCATTTGCACGCTGCTCCCCTCTTCTCTCTTCAGCTCTAGTGGTCAATGGCAAACAGGATTCAGAGCCCTAATTGCCCCCCAGAGGAGCCTCCTTCTCGTTTCCCATCATCCTCTTATCACCGCTGCTCCCTCTTCGCTTTGTTCTGTCTCTCCCTCTTCCTCCTTTCGCTTGCTCTTATCGCACACTTTTACTCTCTTGTCTTGCTTTAATTTTTTTCCTAACCCCCTCCTCTGAAACCCGTTGCATACCTCTTCTCCTCTCTTTCTGCTTGCGGTGTGCGAACATCTCGTCCAGCCCACTTTTCCTTCCTAATCTCCAACACTGGCATTAAAGCAGTCATGGCAAAAATATTGAAATGCTGTCAGACTTTCATGTCTTGCATAAACATAACAAGATTAAGACTCTAAAACCTCCCGAGGGGGCTCTGTAAGCTTCTGCTTAACTACAGCTGTGCTGGGAGCAAACTGCTGACATCAGCAAGCTACTGTGGCGTGATGAGCTCGAAACGGCAGGGCCGCAATTACTGTTAGTGGTAGTTTGTATGCAAATGTTTGGTCATATGATTGCTTTTGTCAAAGTTCTACTTGTTTCGATTTGTACAAATACAATTTGGGGTTTGTTTCTTTGTTTATAGCCCAATAATCTGGGTTTAATGTGGGAGGTTTTTTTAAAAATATATTTGTTGCTGAGATTTGGTTAAAAAGGCTAAAGTTCAGAGTGAGTTCAGTGAGACTTAAGCTAAATGAATGCTTCCTGTCATGCCGACATGAACTGCCTGCCCCTTCCACACCAAAATCCCGCCACAGGCTTTCCACCAGCAGTGATTCATCCAACCCGAGCCTCGGCCAGAGCAGTCATTCAGTGGTTGAGTTGATACTAAGGGGGAAAAAAGGCATGACTGTTCATGTTAATCATATAAGCTCAGCAGGTCAACATGTTCTTCGCTCAGATTGAGACAAACAAAACAGCACAATGTATTTCAGACGAGAGACGAGATATGTGTAGTACCAAGCTGTCTGACCAAATACTCCCTTGCAGATTGTTTAACTTCGTTTATTAGTAACATCTAACTGATTACTGACCAATATAGGTCAGAAATATTCTAATATTTTTACAGGAGGCAAGTGCTACAACTAGCTGCTCCTATCACTTGCTTGTAAATAATCACAGAATTCTATATAAATAAACATGAAATTCAAAACTGAGAGTCATCTACAGGTTTATAAATTAGCTTTTTTAGAAACCACTAATAAATGTTTGAGACTGGAGCTGTTTGAAGATGGCAGCACTCCACTTTAGTCCTGTCTTTCTGGTCAGATTTAAGCTCAACTTCTTCAAATCAAGGTTGTTCAAAGAGTTATCAAAAACAGGTATGATGCTAACTGTTCATAACAACTCCACAGAACCTCACTTACAAAGCTCCTAACTAATGCTGAAATGACTTTGTCTTTATTTTATGTCTCTCTCTCCTATTCAGACTGCAAAATGAAATAATAAAAAAACTGAGTTTGATTTTCGTGGTCAAACCATTTGTAGTGCCATGACTTGTCATCTCCCTTCAAAAATCTACAAGTTGTGTGTAGAAACCAGTCAGAATTATTTTTAGATTCTACTATAAGTCTTATTTTGCTAATTAAGCTGCTACTAGATCTCTCACACATTTAATTGCATTTCTCGTGGCACTCTAAACTAGTAAACTTAATATAAAGCTTAACCTATGTATCTGTGTGCCTATATTTATTTATAATACATAAGCATGCATTTACAGTTCGCAGACATAATCTAGTCGTTGGCTTTATTTCACTAATAAGAACTGGCAACACAAGCTGTGTTTGACAGTAGATCGTTTTTCTTGTTGGTGGAAAACGGAGTTGAATAATTTTGTCTGTGAAATATAAACCCAGAGGTTAATTTTTCTAATTACATTTTTTTTAAATATCACTTTAGCATTGTGAACATTTGTGTAGCCTCTGTGTTTTTGCCTGCATTGAAACATTTGCTGAAATAGCAGACTTTTAATTACAACCTTGAAGACAGGCCTCGGTATGTTTTGCTATTTAAATTGTGGTTTTATAAAAACATAATTTTTTCTGTATCTAGAGTTGTGTCTACACAGTACTATTAAACAACCAGTGGCATATCGTTTCTACTCATATTAAAACAAGTTGAAGTGGGGCTCAGTGGAGTGGCTGTGTGCAGTTAGTTTCTTACCTGTTGTAGATTGCTCTTTGAACAGCCTGGGAGGATGAGCTGATGGCTAGTCCAAGTGGGGCCACAACTAAAGTAGATTACTGCTGCCTTAAAGCAACTCCAGTTTCCAACATTTCCTAGCAGTTCATGCAAATGTTATTTTATAAACTTTTATACTATAGCCAGTTTTGGATTGTCCTGGCAGAAAAAATCTGAAATTCCTAGAAGGGGTCATGGCTGCACAGGACATGCTATAGATGAGGAAAAAAATGACTTTTTTGTTATTTTTTTTATTCAGTTAAGAGTTCCACACGTTTTCAAACAGGTGAAGCCATCAAGAAAAAAATGACCTTGTCAACTAATATTCAACCCCCCGCTGAACAGCAATCTATTTCTGTGCCACTGTTGTGTGCAGCCTGTCAGCATGCAACACAAACAGAGAATTATATATTAGTTAGTACTGTCCTTCATGTTCATTGACTCCATGTAAACTTTTTTTTCCCTGCAGAAATATAAGATTTTTTTATTTTCCTTGTTGAGATAGTTTGTCTCAAATCAGACGCTGCAGTAATGAAAAGCAGAACATATTCTAACATTTAAAACGCACATGTGCTTTAACAAAATGTTAAAAATTCAGCTTGTATACATAGGTACGGATTTTCACATGGCTTCATTTTAGTATCGAACACAATAAAGAAATCTTAATGCAATGCAAAACACATCCCAGTTATCCAGCACTGGAAAGCAGAAAAACTTGATGTTGGCCAGAAATGCTGCATTACTCATGTTCATGTTTTGCAACTTTTGCATTCTTTTCAAATTGAAACTAGCAAGGAAAAGACAACTTTGCAATTCTTTCTTATATTCCGCATGCTAATGACGCACAAGCCTACTGGCTGAAGGCAAAATCCAAGAAAATCCTTTATTTCGGTTATTACCATAAGTGTTTGTGCATTTTCTTGTCTTTGCTCGAAGACGTGTGTGTATGCACTACCTCTGTGTGTGTGTCTTTGATTTTCATTGTGGACCATTCACATTCTTCATGTGCAGCAGGGAAGTAAACCATCGGAGCGTAGCGTCACACCGCCCTGCTTGTTATCAGTTATAGAGGCCGAGGACAGAAAGTGGGCAGGTGTGTGTGTGTGGGGGCGGGGTAAAGGGATGAACGGAGAATGAGAAAGATGAGGGAGGGGAGATCAGGCAGCTGAGCAGACAGAATGATAAAAGCTGGACTGCACTGGCCACAGACGAATGTCTGAGAGAGAGAGAAGAGAGGCAGACAGGATGACACTTGAATCTGTGCCGAGAGCGAACTACTGATACCGTGGCAGGAGTGAAGCAGGGGAAGATTAGAAACACTGCGAAGAGGGAGAAAATAGTTTCACAAGATTTTTACAAAAGCAGCTACGTTATTATAATAATCAAAAATATCCCACAGACTCGACAAACACGCCGAGTCGCGCAGCTTGGATATAATAAATATGAAAAGGCAAACTCAAACCCACACAAATACAAATATTTGCACGTTACAGAAAAATCAGAAAGAGTACGCAAAAAATGACTGACGCACCATGAGTGTTAGTATGAATGCTAAAAATGGATACAGTATGGAAACTTAAATATTGTGCATTTTATAGCTTCATGAGAAAACAACAAACACACCTTTAGATGTCAAACAAAGAGAAAAAGCTCCTTAAAGTCATACCTTAGATTGTTTTAAACTGGGCTCATACTCTAAGAAACAACTGATCAGACAAGATCTTTTGAAACTTTACCTCTAACTATTGGAGCCAACTATGTCTGGCTGTCAGTAAAATATCTCATGAACCATTGAACTTATTTTAATGAAACTCTCAGAAACCAATCATTTGTTAATGTACAACCGATTAATTTTTTGATTATCTTTACAGCATCCTTAATTATTTACTCCATACCCTCTATTTGGTGTCTGAAAACAATCATTTTGAGTACACTTTATAGCTCTTGGGTGTCTTCTACCACATGTGTCGTAAAACGGCACAAAAGCTCAGTTTTTTAATCTTTCATACGCTCATAGTCATTCCACGCACTCACTCCAGCACATATCAAAAGAAAGAACATAGATCCCCAGATGCTCTCGCTCTTTTGAACCCCGGTGCCTCAGAAAAAAGAGGATAACTTGAGAACGCAGACTTTCACACTGAAGGTCGTTATATAACTTTAAGTTGACAGTGTCTTGAACAAATACTGCGCAGATAAGGGCTAAACCACACAACACCGCAGACCGCAGACCCCATAGCTGCGATTAAAACACGGTTGCTCTGTTTTGACTGAGTTGTTTATTTTTTTGTGCGTCCCTTTTTTTGCAATTAAACCTAAATGTGCTGTTATGCATGCACGGCTGAAGACGTGTACACAAATATCTTTGTGTGTGTAGTCGCATGGCCGTGCCGCACTTATTTATTTATTCAAATGCAGACTGTGAATATTTTATTTTCTGTGCAAAAAGAAAAAAAAAGATTCAGGCACAAGTGAGGCGAAGAGAGAATATTAAATATTTCATTAAATCAAGGTAACACATGATGTTATAAAAACAAAGTGACTGCTTCTAAAGATGAGCCTGAAGTAACAGGATTTCTACGGCCTCTTAAAGATGCTTTTTAAAACATATAGATTTGAGCAAGTATCTAGAAAAACAGTCTTTTTGTTGTAAGATTTTATAAGCTACGTGCCAAAACTTAATGTAGATACACCAGCAAAGGTTGTCAGTACACAATAACGTGGGCGCAGTGGCAAAACCTAAACACACGAGATGATAAAGATGTTATACTGACCCTCGACAAATGGTTCTGAACAGCAGTTCCATTCAGGTTTCAGGATTTGAAAAGGCTCTGACAACTGGGTTAGGTGATAAGGAAAATAAACCTCATGCGCATATAAGAAGCTCATAAACGACTTTGATGCAAAAAAATAAATAAAACAACAACTTTGGAGTGGAAAAAATAACTAAATTCAAACATGAATTTTTAATGATTAGTTGTCATCTCGGTGGTGTGCATAAAACGCTTAAAAAACACAAGCATCACACTGCGGTAAAAAGCGTTTACAGGAGTTAAAACAACAACTGGTAGCTTCCTTCTAACACTCACAAAAGCATCGCTCAGAAAGCTGGGAATTTCTTCTTTATCTCCTTTTACCAGGTGTTTTTTTAACAACTTGTGGCAACCACCATTAATGTACAAGACTGCCTCACAGATAGGAACAGGTGCTTATTATTTCATTATTTGTTGTGGTCTGCAGCCACAGGATGTCATGTCTCTGCATCTGAATGTTTATTTATCTGTGCCATTCGCTAAATATCTCATGAACCAGTGCGTGGTTTTTAATTAAATTCTCAGAAACTAATCACTGAACCTACAAATGATTAACTTTTGGAACCAACCCAGTTCAGGCTAGTCATTACAGCTAATCGACCTGAGCCAACACAAAAATGGCTAATCAAGTCTCAATGGCTAATCATCGCATACTCCAAGCTCTAACAGATCACGTAAGATCTCGCAATGTCTCATGAGCTCGTGCATGAGGTCGTTTGCGAGGTTTGGCCAAAGTAACTACAACTTCATGCCTTCTCATCACAAGACAATCTTAGTTTAAAAGATCTTTGACTCAATATGTACTCACACTGAGCTCATCGAGAGACAAATCAGTGTTACACTGCTGTGTTGCAGCTGCAGTAATGTATAGCTGCAAACCAAAGCTATGCTGCCCTGATGGTCTTTTTTACATGAAAATGTCTTCAGTAATGACCATTAAAATGCAGAGATTTGTGTAATTTCATTGGCTTCAGTATTACAACTATAATAGGCTTTCTCATATACCCACAAATTGCCACTTTAACATTTAGTCCTTGCTGTAATTAAAAGAAAGTTGCAAAAGTAACAAGCTTATGACACGTTGCCTATGTTAAAATGTACTGGCAGGAGTTTTGCTCTTAAAGTGAGGTCACGACCATGACAGTGCAATTTATTTTCATATTTGTTGCCGTATTTTTTTCTGACTAAAGCACAAGTTGAAACAGAGATTTGTAAGAATAAAATAAACATGAATATGAACAAATACACCCTCGAGTTCACAGTGAATGCTCACTTTAAATGTCGGCCTCATGAGTTTAGTCTTTTAATCCTACATAGTTAAATTTGAGTTTAGGTACAGACAGAGTCATTGAGAATTCAGAAGTGTTGCTGTTCTTCGTTTGCCTCGGACACCCGCTGGGATGTATTTGCTCGAAACCGGTTTTAATGAAGTCTCAGTGATAACATTTCAGGCAGTATTTTCATCTAAATTGTGCCCAGGGTTTTAGGTGAATCGTGGTTGCACATTATTAAAGTCTGTTTCTTTTTTTTTATGATGTTGTTGTGCTTCATACTGTTCGTGTTTAATTTCCATAAATCATGGCTGTGACTTATTGGCTGCTTCCTCTGTTTTGTAGTGGAACAGACTCGTAATGAGTTCATCAAGGGCCAATCAAGAAAATGTTGTCCTCCAGGCTGCAAATCTGTTTCGCTCCCACTTATTGACTAACAAATTCTCTCTGATCACCCTCTTCAGCAACCTTTCTGATGTTGTGAAGGTGTCCTTTATGTCACCGAAACAGCTTCGACCTGTGGACTCCACAGGACTGTTTTGTGGTGTCACGCACCAAGGCAGCATGTCATTAAAATCCAGCAAAACCAGACGTCAGGTGAGTACATTTCTGCTCTCGAGCGAAGATTTTTCTCACAGTTGCTTAATTTTATTGAGATCTGGATAATTTTGTAGAAGTAAATATTACAATCTCTTTGATGTGTTTCTAAAACTTAGCCTTTTGAGTAGTACTTGCATAACATAAAAGGATATATTGCTGCTTTCCATTTACTACCTTGAACTTAAATCTGGGAATTACGTCATGTGCTCACATAGATTTTTGGAAGGAATAGCTTCACAAACAATATTTATACAGCTATCTGACTGAAGATTCTTTGACAGTGAAATGTTATTTCTGACCAGCTACTTGATGTCTTGGATTTACAAGCGCAACAGTTTGTAGAGTTTATTCATACTTATGCAAAATTAACTTTCCTGGAACATACATTGAAAAAAAGATCTATTGAAGAAGGCAACAGCTATGCATGGTGAGTGGATGAGAGTTCAGATTCATTGCAAAATGCACAACACACCCCATCTTGAAGTTGATAAACTGCAGCTTCAGGAGATCACGTCAAATCACATTCCTTGCAGCCAAGAGCAGAAACCTGCATCTGCACAGGACAAAAGTTCACTCACCCAGACTAGCAAAACCAGGAGTCAGGGCTGATGAGTCTCAACATGTGCATCAAGATATAAATTTAAAGTCTGACATCCAGAATCCAGCCTACTTTGTCAGCAGAAAGCTGTTTAAGATGAAGCAGTGACCCTCATACTCAACATGTTATTTTTACTTCATGCATGATATCGCATGATGCCAAACATATATTTATCCCATTACACCGTTTATATGAAGGTTGCTTAGGCCTCAGTTTTAGTGGCCTTAACCCACATTAACATTCTGAACATTCACCTTATAATCATTGCCTATATTGTGTTGGAAGAGGAGGACAAGCAATGTCAGGTGGATAATTACGCCAAAATACTAATATAATAGAATTTTTTTTTGTTTGCAGCAGCAAAATGGTCTGTTAATTCTTCATGATTATCCTACAATTCTGTCGCAAAATACAACAGCCTGGTACTTACATGGCACATACTTACCAGGTGCATACTCTATAAGTACTGGGTGAAAAATCACTTCATAATGCAGACTGGTACCTACCTGACACATACCTGGTACATATTGTGATACAACACAGTCCCTGTAGTTACCAGGTACATACCAGTAAGTGCCAGGTAAATACACAGTGAGTACCAGGTATATACTTGGTAAGTACCTGGTACATACCAGGTATATACCCGGTAAGTACTGGGTATGTATTGGTTAAGTGCAGATTAACCAAGTATCTGGCTATATTATTAATTGTTACCATTTTTTTATATTTACCTTCCAAGGACCCAGACTTTATTGTGATCTTTTAAAGTGGTCTGAATCAGTAGTTCTCCATGTTTTCTGTGAAGCTTTGCTTCTTTGTGACTCTCAGAGAAAACTCAAAACATTTGCACATTGCTGTTTATAAAAACGTAATTCCACTCAATTCATAAAGGTCCATCAAGCCAGTTTTAACTATCACTGAAAATGGTTGATGTTTTTGGTTATATAAATGAAGCCTCTGTCTAGTCTACTTATCAAATGTCTGGTAAAATAATTAATTAAAATAGTTTACATTCATGACAAATAATTCCACAGTGCAAATATAGAGTTGTTTTCTTTTATGCATGAATGCAAGTCACAAAGGTTTTTTTTTTTAACATCTCTGCAGTACTCAAATATACAAGCATGTGTAAACTTTTTGATCGAGGCTAGACGGGTTGTCTGACAAAGCAGCCATCCTTGAAGCCCATAAAATGTTTGTTTCTTTTCCACCAAATGTGAAGATTAATTTTTCAAAAACAGTAGGCCGTTCTTTTATGCTGACAGCAGGAGACTAATCCTATGGTTTGATAGGCAGAGCAATAACTTTTCCTGCACTGTTTTTATTTTTATTGCATCAAAACGGATGGTTGTAGAGACTGCTGCAGTAGCCTTTATGGCTTCATCTGAACTGTTAAAGTTTGGTCTGATACGAACAGATTTTAAAAAAGGAGATGGGAATCCTCCTCAGATGGCAGCAGATCTAACATCAGCAAGATCTTTGGACTGTTGTCAGAGACTCTGTGAAGCTGCAGTGACGCAGGGAAGGACGCCGAACTTGTTGTTTATGGTCGTGTGTGTGTGTTTATGTGGGTTTTATTACGCTGCATTGATTTAACAGACTCTGTTTTCCAAATCGATTTACATATGAGGAATATAGAACAGTAGGAGTAGTTATTGCTCAGAGATGCTTTAAGAAGCCTACAAAAGGATTTGAGCACTGGATGCATCAAAACACAGCTCAAGTCCATGTACAAAAAAATGTGCTAATACATAAATCATAGATACAGGTAATAAACATTTTCAAGCAGTACTTTGTCAACATGTGATAGATGAGGTATTCATCCGCTCCTTCACTGCCTGCCAACAGCTGAGTTCAATTTGGAAATTTATACTTTGTGGATTTTTGCAGGAATGCATTCCAATAACTGTGGAGCAACAAGAAATACTGTGGAAATGAACTTGTTTACATTTAAATGCAAACTTCCCCACTTTCCGTCGTCTTGGACTCACACAAAGGATTGTGGGTGCTCTGAAAATGCAAAGCTAACACAAAAGCATCCTTCAGACATCGCCAAACAAAAGACTTGGGTGTTTGAAGGACCCTTAGAATCAGAAAGAGATGAGGATATGTTGTCCTTGAAACGCAGCTGTAAAGGATTCTTTGTCAACACTGGGAAGCTGTTATTCACACCTACGTGGGTTTTTCTCCACTGCACAATCTTGATTTGACTTGACTTGTTGGAGTCTGGGCTCCTCATATACTTTAGATCTTTTAAAGTGGGGGTTTTCAGGAACATTCAATGTCTCACCTGTTGTAGACAGCTCTTTAAACAAGCTCAAGTTAGAGAAATCATGCTATGATACTGTGGAATATTCACTCATTTTCCCTTTGTCTTGTGTAATTTACTAGGTTTTCTTGACTTATTTTAGAAATTTCAAAGAAATCTGATGATGTTTTAGGCTGTAATGAATTCCACTTCCAAGCATCTGTGTACTTAATAACAGTTTATGATATTTTGACATCTGTATGACAAAAGAACATTTGCAGCTGGATGCACACGCTGACATAGATGTGCATTTAGTCATTTGGGATATGGCGCCTTCAGTGACTGATAGCGCTTCTCCTATACATTTTTATTACTTGCAGGCTTTTTACCTATTAGGTTTTGAAACAAGGCTCTCTTTATGAACTGATTGTATGCTTACAGCCATCACTTTCAATATGGAGGAGTTTGTGCACCAACTATTATTATAACTGTGATATAAGTGAGCGCATGGATCAGGGACATACTGTTCTTATATCCTCTTAGTGAGCACTCAGTCACTGAGATGAACCTCCCAGATGTGCCCACGTACACATAAATGCGAAGACAAAAGTCATCATCTATATTCATCTGTGAGTGTTTCTTTGTTCTCAGACACCTTTACTGTCACTTCTTTCATGGACAAAGTCGAAAGAAAGGAAAGGTAACTGTAACCTAGGAAATAACAATATTCTTTTTTTTTTCTGCAGTCAGTCAGGTCTGAAATTTATAAAATGAACTTTTGAATAAAATTAAAATAAAAAAAACAGTGGTCACATAAATCCACAGCTTTTTGGACATCTTTGTCAGCCGTAACGTAATCTGAACATGCACACTCGAACATACACAGGCGCACACAAACATGCGGCAGATTAACATGTTGGTGAGCTTTATAACAAGGTCACGCAGCGCACATACAAAGAGTGACAGGAGGTTAGAGGGATTTATGCCGCGGCATCGTCTCTGCATCTGTGTCTATCACTAAGTCGAATAACGTCTGTCCTCCTGACTGCAGCCAAAGAACAGAATCAAGTGACATAATTGCTCTAAAAACAGCGCATCACAATAATAACAGGGAAAAAAAAAGCCCTATTAAAATATTGCGCTGAAGCCCTTCTGTAGGTTTACTGTTGTTGGCTTAAGTGTCCAGGATTTTTGTAAGCACTTTACAAATTAAATCATTGATTTAAATTATGCCAATCAGCAGTTCTTTTGTTATATTACAGGAATGAAACTTTCCTTTGCCCTCTGGCTGAACTGTCTTCTATCATATCACCATAAATACATGGGTTTTATTGGGGTTGTGCATAAACGCTGGTCTTTTGAGGGCAACAGTGAAATTAGCATCTAAATCATCTGCTGCAGCTTTATGGTTAAACAATAGTGCAGACATGACCAATAAATATCTTACCTGTTGTGGATAACTATTTGAACACTTCACTTTGAAGAAATAAAGCTTACTTCTAACCAGACTGTGGAGTTAATGCTTAGTTCAAGTGAGGCCAACAACTGTAACCTCAAAAGTTTTATAGTAGTTCATGCAAACGCTATTTTCTAACTTTTTACATTGTTGTCAATTTTGTATTACACTGTTATTTACCAGGGGTGTTATCAGTACACAGAAATCATGGTTTGGTACAATTACGTTAAGGGAAACAAGTTCAGCACACATTCAGGTAAATATAGGGATGTAGTTGATACAAATAGGTCTACAGGAGCAACTTTGGAGAAGTTGTGAACAACTGTACCTTGTACTGACATATAAAACTGATATAATTTGCTAACTAAAATGCTGAAGACAGAACTTTGTAACACAGTTCCTTTTTTTTTTAAGAGTATGTTTAAATTGAGAGTTTTAGTATGGTCACACGTCTGCTGCTATAAAATCTCCTATGGAATTTGTTATGATTTTGTCCAGGTCTGAATTGCTAGCAAGGGGCTTTTTGAATGCTACAGGCAGCTGGGTTTGCACTTTTTTTTGTGCTAGTTGCATTTTCATCAGGGTGATACCATTAAATGTTAGTAATTAATTTCACTGTAGTGCCGGCTGTGTACCTAATTGCAGTTGAACGATGCTGACATAAAGCTTGTGTTCAGTGCACCTTTTTTTCTCTACCTTCACTGTAGATGACTAAGAAACTGTCATGATCCCAAAAGGCAGACTTTAATGATAGTGGGGGGTTCTTAAGCTCTGTTCTGTCTATTTGTCGTGGTGTCGCTTCCTGCGCTACCTTTTAAAAATTGCATGGTGGAACAGAGAATTTTAGACTTTAGTTCCACTCAAACGTTCTGCATGTGTACAGGTACAAACGCAAACAGCAGCAGCTAGATGTAGCATCTCTGGTGTAAGCTGAGATACTTCCAGCAAAAAATATATTTAGATATAATGTTATTGCTGGAATAATGTGACACTGAAATCAAACAACTATGTTTTTTTTATCTGAAATTGAACTTGTTCTAATCCAATTTTGTCTTGGCTCCACTCAGCCTAGGTACCTTAGAATTAAACTCTGCCTCTCAAAAATAAGGTTGTTCAATGAGCTATCTACCACAGGTAAGATGTTAATTGTTCATAACGTTTCCAAAGAACATCAAAGGACCTGAAGTATCTCTTTTAAGCTGTTCCTCAGTGGCTCTATTTTTTTTTTAAGTTCCATGTTGAAAAATCTAAGTCGCATTCTTCCCTCAGCTCCCTTCCAGCGTTTGCCGTCCCTTTCAACCTTTGCATCCATCATCAAACTCACCTTCTAACCATCACGTCACATCGACTCGCAGCCAGGGCATGTGAATGTGTTATTTGTTGCAGCTCTTTGCCTCTCTTTTTCAAACGACCCGAACTCCACAGATGGAAAAAAAGAGAAATGCTTCAAAAGAGAACTGAAAATAAAAAATAATAATAAAAAAAAAGATTTGTGAGTGCAGTCATGACCCTGTTATTCATATTTCCCTCCCTTTTTCTCCCTCATACAGCTAAAATATCTTTCTTTAAGGCTTTTATTTGTAATGCATGTATTTTTGTTGTCCAGACTGGTGTAGCAGGAACATTAAACATGTTTTTTCATTCATTTTCTCAGCAGTATGTCTCACTCTGCATGCGGTATGGATTTTTAAAAAACACAGGCTCGTAAATACCACTTCCATTACAGCACCCATGAGAAATCACTTTTCATTGCAATGTTTAGCCACAGATCCCCTTACCCTTTAACTTCAGTCCTCCTCATCACAGGAGAAGCCCCATGAGACCAAGGGAACAGCTGTTAGCTAGACCTTTGATCCAGCCCAAGAGACCAAGCCTGGCCTGCTCTGGCCAGACTATATTTGCATATATGAAGTGAAATATGTAAAAAGGCAGAGGCCATGTCATGCAAGTTATATAAACTTGAGCATTACAGCCAATATGACAGTGGAAACATGAAGACGTGGGTGTGGTGTTGGGTCAAATAAGCTTGTATGCAAATTAAATGATTAAAATGCATATATTAAGGAGATAAAGTGACATTGTGATTCTAAAAAAATTATGCATACTGTCTAATCTTTTTAAATGTGGGCCACCATGCGTTGTCACTGCTGGTTTACGGTCTGATCCAACGCAACACTGCCATCTACTGTCCTCAAAAGTAACTGCAAGACTGCAGCAAATTGATCTGGTGTGAACAAGTGGTTCTGGCTTTGTTTTAATTTGCCCATATCTGATGGAAACGTGCTGATTCATCAGGATCACAAAGCTCTGTCCTGTCATCCAGCAAGCCAAGCACGATGTTGTTCTTGCATTAGTGTGAGTTTACTGAAAAGACTACTCACAGGCAGAAATTTGTAGGGGGTTTTTGTGGGCAAATTATAAAATAAGAACACAACCTGTACTTCTTTTTCCATTAACCATATTTTCAACGTGTTTCTTTGTGTTCTTGTTTTGTATTACTTTATTTTGTGCTTCAGCCACTGATGCATAAACGCTTGCATGTCTTAAGCTAAATTTTCCTCTCATGCTCCTATATTTTTTATACTTCCCTCATGCCAGCATTGCCCTCTCCTCCCTCCCAAATGTATTCTCCCACCTTCTGTTTCTCTGTCTGCCTCCTTTGGCATTACCCCCCTCCCCTCTGCCTCCCTCTGCCTCTGACTGACGTCATGGTAACCGCAGTATAAGATTCAGGGCTCGCTTGACACTGCACATGATTCTATAAATAATGACAAAAGACAGGCAGGCGGGATGAGAACCTAAAGAAGTTAGAGGTATAGGATTTGACTGAGCCGCGCCCACGTTGCTGTTGCATGTCAGGTGAATGAACTATCTGGGGCTACTTGGGCAGCAAGCTGCAGGCAAGGTTGATGGCTTCAGCATTTTTAATGATGTGAGTCACTCTGCCACGATGCAGCAGACCGAGCGTGCAGGCTTCGGAAGGAAGACTTTTAGAAAAGGGAGGACTAATGTGTCAGCAGTCATCAGCGGAACAGAAGGCAGTTTGAGAAAGAGAAAGACTGATGAGAATGTAAATTTATTTTTAGGGAAGGAACATAACATTTTACCATATGTGAACAGGTCATACGTAAAACAAGCATGAGCGGGGAGGAGGAGGGGTTGCTGGAGCCGAGGGGTAAACTGCTGCGTAGCAGTAAGTGATGCTCCGTTAAAATTCAAGGTGATTAGCATTTTAAAGGGTTCTTGGTTGGGAGGCTATGCAACATTTATTTTCATGCACACACTCATAAAAAAAAAAGAAAAGGAATTGGAGTCTTTGATAGTGCATTTTTATCGACGCAGCCTCGTGTCATACAGAACATGACTCTCTTCAGAGATGAATGCTTAGTTTTGCTGACATTTCAGGAGCTCCATCATCCAGGGGGCGCTCAGAGTATCAGAGAAGAGGAGCTGCTCCTTCTCATCGAAAGGAGTCAGCTGAGGTGGTTCGGGCATCTGATTAGGACGCCTCCTGGACGCCTCCCTTTGGAGGTTCTTCGGGCATGTCCCACTGGAGGGAGTATATATCCTCTCTGACCTGGGAACAACTTGGGATCCCCCAGGAGGAGCTGGAGGGTGTTGTTGGGGAGAGGGACGTCTGGGTTTTCCTCCTGGAGCTGTTGCCTCAGCGACCCGACCACAGATAAGAGGCTAGAAGATGGATGGATGGATTAGGAGCAAGTTTGTTCTATGTGCACACAATGACAAATGTATTTAGATGTAACAATATGACCAGCCACCTTATTGCAATTACTGTGAGTCGAATCTCCATGAACCTGACTGATATGCTTAATTGAAATGAGATTTGCAGGTATTGGAGGCCAAATCATCAATTCAATCTTGTTGCTGTGTTCTTCAAATTGTTCTTGAATCTTTTTTGTTTTTGTTTTGCAGTGCAAGTAGGAACATTATCCTGCTGAAAAAAGACCACCACTGTCAGGGAATAAAAAAGGGTTTCCATGAATGGGTGCACTGGGCCAGCGACAGTACCTAGGTAAGTGCAACATGCTGCTTGTGTTTACTTTGTATTGTTAAGAACATAAAAACACATCTCAAAACAAATCATGTGTCCTGATCTTTTCTATATGTGTGTAAAAGGCTCCCCCTTCAAATTACAACAGATTTAAACAGGCACAACCAGGCTACAAATTCCTTATTGCCAGCACTGTAGAAAATAGAGTAATTTGCAAAATTTTCAAAATAAGACATGATCGTCAATACATCTGTAAACAAATAACACATAAAACCTTTAGACTGAAATGGAATCTAAATAGAAAACACACAAAAAACTAAACGTGTGTTGTTACTAACCAGTAATGGAGATTGTTTTAATGAGAATTCAACAAATGTTTTAACCCCAAATCATGCTCATTTAAAACAAAACATTTGTAATTCAACTTTTAAAACAATGGGGAAAATGATGAATGGGTAATGATGAATTATGCAGTAATTACAACAGTTTTGTTATAGCCTAAAATAAAATAAATAATCTATTTTTTGTCATTTGTGGCTCTTCCTTGAAGATTATAAACCTAAATAGTGTCCGAAAGTATATTCTACAACAAACACAGCCTACGACGTGGGTTCAGACGTCTGTATCCAGCTCTTTATACGGTGAAGGTTGTACAGTAAATCGTGACCAGATAATCCTGAGCCCACATGCGCGAGGAGTTCAGGTCGCGAGGCTGAATGAATGGAACAAACTAGCGCCTGCGTCACCTATTGGTCGCGGAAGAATACGTTTTAGGAAGACGTGTAGTTCCGGGATTACTTTTTTCGGGAGGCAAGAGGAAAACCTTAAGGGCGTAGGAATACCACGGAGCTACACGCCGCCTCTAGCAGGTGCACAACGTAGGCAAATCATCTCTACGAGGCGAGAGAGATATCTTAGGATATGGTGTTTTCCATTTTCGACGGAAGGCTCTCTCACCATAAACTATACCCTTGCGCTTTCACCAAGAGAATGTCACGGTAAGTGATTCGAGGAGGTTGTCACTCCGTAGCTAGAAGCTAAATGTAGCACGTATGGCTAACAGCTGAAAAGTCTGACGGAACATATGAAAGCTCGTCTCTGAATGTTATTTTTAACAAAGTGGAGGCGTGTGATGTAACTGCGCCAAGGCTGTGCCATTGAAAACACCAACAAAAGCAGCGGACCAAATAGTTTACGGCGCTGTACGTGACGTCAGCCGTGGTTTGACATAACGTTCATTTAATCAGCTGTATTCTTTCTGTACGTATGTACGCAAAATACGTAACGCGTTTTACCTGGGGGTCTTGCCTTCCGGTACACTGTATCAACAGATGCCAATCAGACTGATAGACCAGATAAAAAGCTGATTTGAGTTTACATGCCCTCCAGTTATGTGTTTTTATTAGCACTAGCATCAAGGGTAGCAATTGTTTTAACTGGGATAAGTAATTGTTCTTTTTGTAGTTCAGCTGTGCAACTGTGGTTGACCTTTTTGGAGCTGCAATCTATGAGCTAACCTTGCTGAATAGCATTTTTACTTTCAGGAAATGATTTGATCTAAATAAAAAGGTATTCCAGTTGCCTGTTACTTCCCACTCCTCCTCATGTGACACGTGGCTCTGTGTGAGAGAAATGACTGCAATGTTTTGGTTGCTGTGTGGAACAACTGGAGGTGGTGGTGGTGTTTTTTTTTCTGGCCAACGCAGTCTCTCTGAACACCAGCAGCTTTCCACGACACAGACAGATGAGCACAGGTCTGCTGTTGCACTCTTGACTTGGCCACTCTTGTTTCGTGCCAACACCAGGATGTTTGGCAGGGTGTCGGATCGCCGCAAGCAAACACAGGTGAACACGGCCACGCCTTCCTAGACTGAGAAGATGTCCCCGCGTTCAGAGGGCTGTGCGAGAAGGAGCCGTGTTTACCGACTGCGTGGCCAGAACTTTGAGAGGACACAACAGTGAAAACATGTTTTTTTTTTTGGACATCTGAATGGAAATGTACAACCCTGTCTGGGCTGCTCAGCTGGTGACATTTCCCTGCACTCATTACAGACAGCTCCCATTATCAGGTCATCCAGAGAGAACGGATGCTACCAGCAGATTAGAGCTGGCTCTGCACTTCTAAACAATATTTTATCATTAGGGATAAGTCATCAGCTCTCCTTTACTTCACTTAGCCATGTTTACTTAAAAGAACATCAGGTTTTCTTACTCAATTATTTCATCTTAATTTACCTTTATATAAACTAAAAAGAGTTATTAATCAATAACAAAGGCATGAAGTGTTTTCTATGTTTTACTCTCAGCAGTTTTATAACCTGACTTTATTCTGAGGAGGAATCAAATTTGGAAAGCCTTCTTTTGTGTCATAACTTGGTTCTTAGATTATCAGTTAGTGCAGCATTTTTTGCCAGATGGGCTTAATGATGATGTTTGTTGTTTTTAAACTCATAATTAAGCTGTTAGTGCTTTTGTAGGGGTGTATCTCAACAATCCCGGCGCTCCCCTGAAAGGACTTGGCCATCCTCCCAACCTCAAATTGATTTTTCATCTCTCTTAAGTCCTAAATCCCCCTTCAAATGCCACAAGCCTTCTGCTGCAATGAATCGTTTTGGCAGAGGGGTTGCATTCAAGTTTTTTTTTTTTTTTCTCTCCAGGTTACAGTTCTTCTATCGTCTAACTTGTGTCTGTTCTGCACGTACCTTTTTTGTACTTGTGTTGCAGATTATTGTGTTTCTGCATACAGCTATACTTGTGTATGTTTCCACAAACATGAGGTGTCGTCTCTTTAAATGTACAAAGCTGTTGCTGCCAAGGACCCATCAGCGCTGAGTGGTGCTGAAACTTATATTTAGGCTGCAAAACATTCACTACATGCTGTTTGCATAACTCTGTGAACCGCATACACCACATGTAGTGCGGTGTAGATATGCAGTTTAGCCAAATGTTAGAATGTTAATTTTATTTTATGAGCATATGCATAAACTAAACAAGGCCAGTGTTTTTATTGCTGCTGTTTGCTATTCTCTCTATTGAAATGGAGCAATTCCAAGACCTTTTTCAAATGTATGAGTTTAAATGAAGAAAAAAAGTTCAAGTGTGTTGAAATAATATATATATTTTAATGCTTTTCTCACAGAATGTGGACAAGAGGTAGTCTGTGCATGCTCTCAAGCACTGATAAAGTCTACCTAAATAAATATTAGCCTTTCATAAGAGTAGCACTTGGCCAGAGAAAAAGGGACACACTGATGTTCCTTTTCTTTTTCCCTCACTTGCAATGTAGAACCACAGAGTTTGCCAGAAGTAATGCTAAAATGAGCCTTGCTTTGTGTAACTGTCAATCTTTAGTGCTTTCTTCGTTAACGGGGTACTGATAGAAATTTGAGGAATAGTTCTTAAAAGTTTAAAAAACGAGGCTGGGTGTCCTGTTAAAATCAGTATTCAAAGGGGGTGTGGATGAGGGAGGGTGGAAGCAGCTGCAGAACAAAATGCCCGACTCTGTCAGGAGGTTTGAAAACGCCGCCTGACTCGTCCTGAAAGGACTGCCACAGAGATAACAAGTCAGCCTTGTTGTCAGCGCTAGTTAACACTATTCATTTCTAGAAATATAAGAACTTTACATGCTGGTGGAACTGAAGTTCTGCGTTGCAGAATATTATTTTAAAGGATTTAATTAGGTTTTTCTGCTGTTGGGTCTGTCCAAAAGATTACTTTGCATTTAACTCTCTTCCTTTGTCTTCCTACAGCGTGGCTATCAGCTGATGTGTTTCCTCCAGATTGTCTCTTGTCTGTCCTATTGATTTATCAGCAACATGTCTGGTAATTATCTGCTAACTTTCCTTTCAATGTAGCAATATATACATTTACTTATATGCACTATTTTTTTTCTGTATTTCACTTCATTTATTTTTCTGTGATAGGTACGTACACACCGGCTCCAGGGGGACCATTTTCTGCTCTTACCCCGAGCATGTGGCCCCAGGATATTTTGGCCAAGTATCATCAAGTAAGAATGTGATTTTTTTTTTTTTTTTTTGAATGTTTGAACAGAAGTTAACACGTCTGCACGACAAGAGGAAACTGTTAGGACCACGTACAAAAGAAACATGTTGGCTTGTGACTAAAAGTGAATATAAAACAAGCACCATAAACTTCTTTCTTTTTTGATAATAAAGAAATAGCCAGTCTTCAAAGAAGCAGCAAATTATTGTAGGGAACACTAATAACTTGAACGGGATGTTTTATTTTTTTTTTTATCAATTTTAACTAAATTGATTGTCCAATTTAAAATGGACACTTTAAGGACAAGCTACCTCATGATTACCAAATCAATTTCCTGTAAGTGTGTTCTAGTTCACCATTTCTCAGTCAGATCCATTATCTTTGGTGTCTTTTCTTTTTTTTTTAATCCAATCTGTGTTTACAGAGAAGAAAAACATGAGCTTGTTTCATGTCATCTGTTGTTTGGTCGCACATATGTGGCCATCTGAACTGAATGATTTAATTCATAATCTTTCCATCGTGACTTGTGCGCTAATTAGTTTCATGTTCCCTTTTTGTCTCTACAGAAAGACCCCGCTGAGCAGCCTGAAGTACAGTATGATGAGTTTGGCTTCAGAGTAGACAATGAGGGTATTTCTCATTTTACTTATCCCTGATATTTACAGCACTAATGAAATCCCTAAACCTAAATTAAGAAGAATGAAATCTTTGTTTTCTGGGCATAATAAGTACTTTATATGCACATGTGATCTCAGGGTTGTCCTTTGAGTTTTTTCTCTTTTTTAACTGATTATGACAAATGCAGAAAATAAGCTTCAGGCCATTTCCTGCAAACAAACTTTCCTGCCATGACAGTGGTTCAGAACAGTGTTTTCTTCACATTCAATAGCTTTTCCAGCAACAATTAATCATCCAGCTTATTATCAACAGTTTTCTGATGTTCACTGTTATTTCTTTCCAGATATTTACAAAATCAATGAATCACTTTTTTTGTAATGTTTGAGTTTTATGCAAAATAATGTTTCACACGTTATAGCTAAGCTGTTCTCAAGAAGGTTCTGTTGTTCTTGATTTTGGTACAGAGATCCCTGAAGTTCTCTGTAGTTTTGAAGTGTATACAGACAGATTACTGTCTGGTTCTAATGGTGGAGATGACTTTTAGGTTTCAGAACAAGTTATCTAAAGGCTTTTCACCAGATTTAGTATCAGTTAAGATGTGCACTACTAGGAGTTGCAGGTTTTGGGAAATTTTCAGTGTTGAACCCAATCAGATAACTGGAAGATCAGAGCAGTTCTCTAGAAGTTGAGACATGTTCTTTTTCCTCTGAGCAAGTCGAGCATTCATTTTTATTATCAGTAATATTTATTGTCAATAAATAGACATTGCTTTAAGAAAAGTTCAATTTTTTTATAATACTAATGTAGCATAACAAATTCATCAAATGCTTTCCATTTAAGAGTGGCAGCCTTTGGCTTTTTATCTAAATTTTCTTTGCAGCTTTCAACTTTCTAAAATTCTTCATTCTTGTTTTTACTACAATTTATTAATGCATCTCCATCCTTTTTTTGTGTCCCATCCTTAACTGAGAAGACATCCCGTTACTCAGAAGTTTGAACATTTGATTTAAAAAAAAAAAAAAAAGAAAGGTAAATGCCATTAAAGCTGGATGCATTTTTTTTTTTTTAATTTCCCCTCTCAGATGGTGAGAAGCCCAGGTCCGGGTTGGACACCGAGGGCTCGCCTCAGCGTGAAGACCCCCAGCAGCGGCTGCGGTGGCAGGCCCACTTGGAGTTTACCCACAACCACACAGTGGGCGATCTGACCTGGGATCTCATTGATCCTGTCCTTTCACGCTCCGAGCGTCTGCGCTCTCTGGTGCTGGGCGGCATCCCTCACAGCATGAGGCCACAGGTGGGTGGACTCTCACAGCAATGGGGACCTCAACTAAAGGCAAGACGCAGTGGGCTAAAAATCAAAGCAGGCTTACGAGAAAACCCTTTTTCAGACACGTCCTACTTTCCGTTTAATTTGGTGGCCTGTCTGAGTGACATTTACGTAACATTTTACTTTCATCATGTCACACGGCTCAACTGTTGAAGTCACACAGCAGCAGGGAGTTATTTTAGCATCTAGTCAGTTATTTAAAGAAATCCTGCAGGTTACTTGATTAAATAACATCTCTGTGGTTTTCCCAATACGATTAACTGCAGCATGTGATCATTTTTTTTCACATCCTCTGAACCAGATAAACAAAATTTAACTGTGATGCGTTTCTAGTTACAGCTGGAGATGATTTTTATCTGATAATAGATTAGTATTTCCACCACCGTTAAACACAAAGTGCAGTGATTGTTAGATTAATGTAATTCTTGGTAGCAAAACATGTTTTCAAAAAGCTGCAACTCCAGAAGAACTTGTATAGTTGCGTGGGCGTGCGGTTTCTTATCTGTCAAACAGCAATGATGGTGCGATTCTTTGTAGAAAATAGATTTCTTGAGTTAAATGAAATTGCGTTGCCAACGCCGACTTCAGTAACTTGCAGAGAAGTGACATTTTCAGCTGCTTTCAATCAACTCTGCTGTGTTTAACAACCCTTTCACACAGTGTTGGTTTGAATTGTAATGTCAAAATAAAGTCATGTGTTTGGAAACCTGTGACTCATGGTTCACTGATTTACTGTGCAGTCTCATCAAACATGGTCCATATTCCTGTGGTTTTTTGTCAGTCTGAGGCATATCTGAGTGACTGAGATTAACAGGAAAATAGAACCCTAAATGCCATCAATCTAAAGTATCACATGTCTTTAAAAAAGGCTTTAAACATGCATTTAAAGATATTTATCTCCTAGTTATGGATGCGTCTGTCCGGAGCACTGCAGAAGAAGAGGACCTCAGAGATCTCCTACAAAGAAATTGTCAAGAACAGCTCTAATGATGACACATCTACATCTAAACAAGTAAAATCTTTGCTTATATCTACAGTATCTTTCTACACAAACACGATTTGATTGCAGTTAAAATGCAGATCGTACTGCCTAATTAAAGAAAAAGAATCATATATTCACATATTAGATCATTTAGATGAAATCTCAAAAACGGGATGTTGTGGTTCTGTCAACTTAAAAGGAAAATAAACTTTAGAGATTGTAAATAATATCCATAATAATGTAAAAACACGTTTTTGCCGCATGTGTTTTTTTGATCTGTAATACCACATGCTGGTTGTTAACTTGTATCTTACAGATAGAGAAGGACCTGTTACGGACGATGCCAACCAATGCATGTTTCAGTACTCTGACCAGTGTGGGAGTTCCAAGACTGAGACGGATACTGAGAGGCCTGGCCTGGCTCTACCCAGACATCGGCTACTGTCAGGGAACTGGCATGGTGAGAACACTGCACAGCAGCTGGCTTTCTCATTTATAGTAGCGTCTTTTATCTCATTTATGTCATTGGTCTTTTTTTTTTTTTTTTTAAGTCTTCTCCATTCTTCACTTACACCCAGGTTATTTCCTGCCTGTTGCTCTTTCTGGAGGAAGAGGATGCTCTGTGGATGATGTGTGCACTGATCGAAGACCTCCTTCCTCCATCCTACTTCTCCTCCACTCTGCTGGGGGTCCAAACAGATCAAAGGGTTCTCCGGCAACTTATTGTTCAGTATCTGCCGGCCCTCGACCGCCTTCTCCAAGAGCATGACATAGGTAAACTTTGCAATGAAGTAAAAAGAAAATTTTGGGCTAAAACCTTTTGATAAATCACATCTTTTGAAACAGATGGGTATACACAGTTTAACTCTTTTTATACACAGAGTTGTCGCTGTTAACGTTACACTGGTTCCTGACATCATTTGCCAGTGTGGTGGACATCCGTCTGCTCCTAAGGATCTGGGATCAGCTCTTTTATCAGGGCTCAGTGGTCCTCTTCCAGATCACACTGGGCATGCTCAAAATTAAGGTAGTGTCTCTACCACCAATTCAGCAATTCTTGACAATTTGTTACACAACTAAAGATAAAACTTAGAAGCAAAGCCATTACAGCTAGATATATATATTTTTTTTATTCTTTTGCCGGTGAAAATTAAAATTGACAAAAGCTGCTTACGTTGAGTGTTAACGTTTCTGGAACTTACTTTCCGAGCCCAGGAAGAAGAGCTTGTATCATCAGAAAACTCTGCATCCATATTTAACACGCTGTCGGACTTGCCAAGTCAGCTGAGAGATGGGCCCGCGGTTCTCGGAGAGGCTATGAGGCTGGCTGGGAACCTGTCCCAGGAAACTCTGGAAGCTCACAGACACAAACATCTTGCTTACATTCTGAACGAACAGGCACAGCTCAACAATGGGAACAACGCGACGCTCAGCACCAATCTCAACAAGGTTGGTTGTAGTTAGCGTGCTCTAGACTGATTAGGTTTTTTTAAAGAAGTATTAGAAATGTTTTTAAGATTAAAAAGGCTTATGTATCTGTTTAGGTGGTGAGGAGACAGTCTCTGCGCAGGAAATCTACTCTGACGTCTCTGTTGTTTGGGGAGGACGAAGCAGAAGCCCTAAAATCCAAGAATATTAAGCAGACAGAGTTGGTGGCGGCCCTGCGAGAGGCTATAACCCGGACAGCTGAGCACTTCCACTGTCTTGACCCTCATCATTCCAACACAGTGGGTTGTGAAATATGAGCAATGAAAGAAAAACATTAGAGAGCGCAAACCTAAATATACCACCTTATTAGTCTGTTGTTTTTAGTTCCGAATGAGTTATAGTGCCCTCTAAAAATGAATTTCCTGATACCTTCTCTTGCTGTTTCTTTAGGACTTGACCCCAGATTACTCCATGGAGAGCCACCAGAGAGATCATGAAAACTTTCTTGTTGTTTCTCGTAACCGACGGAGACGAGCCAAAGCTTTGTTGGACTTTGAGCGCCACGACGATGACGAACTGGGCTTCAGAAAAAATGACATTATCACTGTGAGAAGTTAACACTGAACAGCTCACAGAAAGAACATTTCTTTGTGTGTGTGTGTGTGCATGCAGCATGTTTTCATGTGTTTTTGATTCTTATTCCACTGAATCTTTGTTTCAGATCATCTCACAAAAAGATGAACACTGTTGGGTTGGTGAGCTCAATGGGCTCAGAGGTCTGTGTTTATTTTATCAACATTAAATGTTGCAGGATGAGTTTTCTGTGGTCTCTCTTACAAGATAAAAGATCTTAATGATGATTTTTCTTTTACTACAAGGTTGGTTCCCAGCAAAGTTTGTGGAGATTCTAGATGAAAGAAGCAAGGAGGTATTAATTCACTGAAAGTTTTACACAGATTTAGATTCTTCAGTCATTTCCCAAACTGAATACTTGTTTCAGACGATTCCCTTAACATTGGCTGTTCTGGCTGTCTCCAGTATTCGTTAGCGGGCGATGACTCTGTGACGGAGGCAGTGACTGACCTGGTCAGGGGAACTCTATGTCCAGCTCTGAAGGCCATCTTCCAGCATGGGTTAAAGAAGCCGTCTATACTGGGGGGTCCCTGTCACCCATGGCTATTTATTGAAGAGGTAGATTTTTCTTAAGAATATAACACCATATTTTACTGTTTTGTAAAATTAAAAAAATTAAATTTTCAATTCTGTCTTTTGTGTTTCTCTTAGGCAGCTAGTAGGGAGGTTGAGAGGGATTTTAATTCAGTCTACTCCAGACTGGTGCTGTGTAAAACATACAGGTAAATCATACACAGTCATGGTGTTTTTCTACTATCCTAAAGTTAAACTCCTCTGAAACAGTTCAGTTGACCTTTATTTGCAAATATGGCACAAGTTAAAGAAGTATTTTTGTTTTTGTCTTTATCAAAAATAAATAATGAATATGGCCTCTTTTGACATTTACCAGGTTAGATGAAGATGGAAAAGTGCTAACACCAGAGGAGCTGCTCTACAGAGTGAGTGACCAATTAAATGTGTTTATTTCAGCTCAGCATAAGGGTGAGAAAATATAACACGTATCCAGTTATTATCGAGGCTTAATTTGTTAGAGAATATGCTTGTAGCTGAATAAAATCAGTTAATTAGTGCCTCCTCTTGTCTGTTCCCAGGCAGTGCAGTCTGTCAACATGAGCCACGACGCAGCACACGCTCAGATGGACGTCAAGTTCAGGTCTCTTGTCTGTGTCGGCTTGAAGTGAGTTCCTAACACACACACACACACTCGTGCCATGTCATATTTCAGTTAAATTTTTTTTAACCGTGCTGTGTGTGTTTCTCCAGCGAGCAGGTGCTGCATCTGTGGCTGGAGGTGTTGTGCTCCAGCATGGCTGCTGTAGAGAAATGGTATCACCCGTGGTCCTTCCTCCGTAGTCCTGGATGGGTACAGATCAAGTGTGAGCTCAGGTACGAGACAAATCCCAACTGTGACTGATAATAAGATGCTTGAATCTTATCACGAAGTACAGATTCCTTGGCTAGGACTAATCTATCTCATATGCACCTACTTATGGAAAACTGTTTTATACATTGATAATTAAACTTAGTTGAGTAAATATAGTATCAGATGATCAAATAAAGGTTCTAAATTTCCCTCATTTTTAACTAAAATTGGAAAGATAAAAATCACTTTAAACGAGATGAAGATTTGTTATAAAAATAAGAATAAAAAAAGGCCTTATTAAATAAAAGCTTCATCAGTTAGCCGACTCTGTACCATAAATAATCAAAGTTTTAACATGTCATTGTATAGATAAACTGATCTTTAAGGAAAACGAATAAACAGCAAACTGTATTATTGGAACATGATCTGTTCGATAAAGATTACTTGTCTGTCCTCAGGGTCCTGTCAAAGTTTGCCTTCAGTCTCTCTCAAGATTGTGAGCTGCCCGACAAGAAAGAGGTCAGTCCAGGAGATTATTACACTTCAGACTGTATGACTGAGAAAAGACTGCATTTTACGTTCCAGGGAAGAAATCTTTGACTTTATGCTGTTTCAGAAATCTTCTATTTTGAAAGCAGAAGTTATGGATGTGCTGGTTCAGCATCACCTCTTTAGTTGGGATCTCTAGGTAACGTGTAGGTAGTGAATGCTGTAGAGTAGTTATTAGTTAAAGACAGTTCACAGTTTTTGCTTGTATTCAAACCCTGAGCTTTTTATGATAAATTAGATAGCAATCAGAATATCATCAGTGCTTGTTTTGCTGATGTCCATGCTTCTGTAGGGCGTCCTGTCCCACGTGGTCCAATTCAGACTACTCAGAGAAAGACCCCCTGTACTGACCCACATGCTAACCGGCTTACAGCATGTTTCTGCTTCACTGTGTGAAAAGATTTATTTTTTACTGTTTCTATTGTATAAATTTATTTTGAAGCCTTTTTATGACAATTAGATGTGTTTAACTAGGAAAACACAATAAGAGTTTCGTTTTTGTGCTTAACTCAAATTCTAAGAGAACCATTGTTGTCATGGTAGCACCTTCAGTGATGAGACAGGCTGTAAAATCTTTCATTTTATTGATTGTTTTACTTTTGACTAATTGTCTTGTGGAGTATTTTTCAGTGTAAAAGATGAATTGTATCCTAACATGTCACTGAGCTCCAGCTTGACTCTAGTTTGTGTAGACTCTTTTTTTTTTTGCTTTGCTTTTTCATAGATTTAAAAAAAATTTTTTTTTTAAATCCCTAGCTCTTCTCTCTGACATGTTTTTGCCTTTTCCACATTTGATCGGGTTTTCCCTTTATTGTTTCTAGGAAAAGGAGCAGAAACCACTGAAAGAGGGAGTGCAGGATATGTTGGTGAAGCATCACCTGTTTAGCTGGGACATCGATGGCTGAACACGTAGCAGAAATGTGTGGCAGATTCTGTATATTTGTCTCTTTAGCTGTTGTTTACAGCTCAAAACTTGAACACTATTCTTCCCTGAAGCAGGTGGCTTCTTCAGACCGTTTTCCCTCTTGTCTGCTTTGGCCACCTGACACCCAAAAGACGACTGAAACTCTAGAATTTCCTGACGGATGGGTCCATTTTGCTGCATACTTTATTTTATTTATATCCTCCAAATGAGACGTCACTACAAGATTCGAACACATATGCACATGTGAAACATTCCTCTCGTACAGAACCAGTCTGTACTGCTGTGTCCCATTAGTATTTCTTTAGTACTCATTACTTTTTTCCTCAGTCTTGTGTGCATCAGTTTCTAATGCACACTATCAACCTTTAAAATAAGAAAAAAGATATTTTATTATGGTCCTAAATTCCTCTAGACTCTATAACAGAACATTCCAAATTACAGTGTTGTAAAGATAAACTATTTTTGAGAATGATGTTACTGTACTCTTTAAACTAAAATCCATCTTTCATGTTTAACTACTGTGATGTTGCACATGCCGAGTAAAGCCTTTTCAGATCACGATGAAGAACTGCATGTCTGCTACCTTTTAGTAGTGGTAGGAAAACAAACGCACTTGTATTATGTAATTTACACAAAGATACTCCTGTGTTACGTCAATATGTTACATAAAAACATGATCTATACTTTTGTGATGGTACTTTTCTTTGTACAGTAACTTTAGTTTCTTAACTATTTTTGAAACTAAAAGTAGATTTTTCATTTTTAATTACTAGACAAATGTACACAAATGTTTTGTAGCTGAAGCTCTTCAGTGGGACACATGGCCAAAAAAAATGGTCGTTTGAAATTTTTAATTGACAACTAAGCACTGACATTTTTTTCTGCTTTTACAATATTCTTGGCTCGAACCACTCAGAACTGAATAGATAATAACAAAAGGCACAAATTGAAAAAGCTGCTTTGTTGAAGTATTTATTTATGGTCCTCTCTGCAGCAAAGTGGGTTTTTAAAATGTCACGTAGAAACACCAACAGGCCATAACAAATGGGGTACTAGAGTTACAAGTACTGCAATATATTAACTGCTTAGGTGACAAGTTGTGTGCTGTTTATTTATTTTTCTTGTTTGTATGAACGCTACTGGTGCAAGGTTTGTACATGGACTGACAATGGTAGCACGACGGATACTACAGAATCTAAGAGCGCACGTGAGATGAGAAGGATTCAAACCATCCAAGAGTAAATATTGTGCTAAATAAATAACTGACAGTCAAAATAATGCCATAGCTTAAAATTTTCCACCTAGTTTTGAGTTCTTGTATGCCCTCTGCTACATTCGTTTCTGATTTGCATACATTTTGTACATCATCCTTCCAATTAACGCGGCAGCTAATTTACAATATAAATAGTACTGTTTTAAAGTTGCAAGTCCACGGGGAATGCATGAGAGAATTTCGATTATAGCTGCATGTATCAGTCTTTCAGTGACAAAAAAAAAAATTAAATAACTTTATGTTGAGTGAGGCTAACCTCAAAAACCACACTACGCTCTATACCCAAATGATTACGACTATTCCAAAGGCAGCTGACATTAAGATGCATAAATTGTCTGCTTTTTGTTTGAACTGTTCCACTTTGAAACAAAAAAAAAAAAAGAAAAACACTTGTGTAAAAAGGCAGGGAGCGAGACTTTCTTGCTCCAAACACATCTATCTTCTGTGGTTTTTTCCTTTGTGGAATGAAAGAGCAAAGTTTGCATGGAGACGATGGTTAATTCAGCTGTTTCCTGTTCCTGTTGAGGAAGGTGCTGCTATCGAGTTGGTGGTGCTGTTTTGGCCTTTTCCTTTGTGCCTCTGGCCACCCCTTCTTCTTCCACCACCTCCAGACTTGGGCTACAAAAAAAAAAACAGACAATAGAAGCTCAGAGATAGGAAACACTAAATGTAGACTTTCAAATGCAAACAGGCTTCCCTCTTGTTTATTGGACAAACACAAACTGTATAACTGGCTGGTTCCACATGTTTGTTCTCGTGCATAATTCATCTACATGTTACCTTGTTTTCCTTGTTGCCCTCCTTTATTTGAGGGTCATCATCTCCCTCTCCCTTTGGAAGCCAACCACGCAAGCAAAGGGGGAGCAGAGAGCGGAAAGAGGTGAGGTGGCAAAATGCAAGTTTTGAAATGAAACGACATTGGTTGATGGGTAAGTTGTCGAACAAGAAAAGAGAGGACACAGAATCGAGGAGTTAGATCGTTAAGACTTGGGACGAACGTCGAAGAGAAGCTGGAAATCCAAAGGGTGGGCAGCGTGCAGGATTCGAACTGTCGTGCTCACTGACTCACCGGTTGTGACGTGTTTGGGCCTGCTGGCTGTGCTATCGTTGCTGCGTCATCACTGGTTGCCATGGTGCCGTCCTCTTTTCGGAGTGGCATCTTTTTTGTGGACTGCATTTTGATTTGTGGGGGTTTGGAGTTGGATGGCAAATTATTGGTAGAGTGCAGCAGCTGGAAAGAAGAAAAAAAACAGGTGTCAGTTTGTAAAACTCGAGGAATCATTTGAGAGACAAAAAAACCCCAATGGGTTTAGTAAAGGGAAAGAGAAACCTGCAACTAGAAATGGTTGTTTCAGGTCAGGTTAAAGGATGCTCTAACTGTGCTGATAGTTTGGCAAAGCTTTGTAGTTTTTACTACACTCAAAAATCAGGAAACATGAAGGACCCTCAAACGGAGGAGCTGTGTGCAGAAAGTCAGCCTTCGAAGATATCTAGGATCTGCTCAAACTACTTTAATTTCAGTAAAAGTAACATTTAAAGTTCTATTAAGTAATGTTGGACCAGTTTCATGATTTAGAACGTCTCTACTGTAGACAACTCAGATATGGTATGTGCTAAACCCCAAAGGTAACTTTACAGTTAAAGAATTTAAAAGTTAAAGGGTTTTATCAGTGATATAACAATAACACAACAATAAAAACTGTTTTGGTTGAATGATGGTTACAAATAAAGGGCTGGTGCCATTTTAGGTCTGATTCTAATCCATTAACACTGTCGACAAGCTAAGCCTACATGTACATGTATGATATTATTTCTTACCTTCCAGTTTGGACAATCTTTACAAATCTGTTAAAACACTGACTGCTTTCAAGCTCCTCCATGTTGAAGGCACTTTTCATGTACGCCAAATAATTAACAATGTAGTACAAGGTGACATTTTTTTCCTCTTTTGGCACCTCATGTGGGTCAATCCCGACAGCAGTGATCTATATTTTTCCCCTCACACAATGGTGAATAGAAAGTAACTACCTGGATTTAGTTTGCTTTGAAGCCATCTTCTAGCGCTTCACCTACCAATGTGGTGAAAATAGCTCCCCCGACCGAGTCTTGTGGGAACTATGTATTAAAAAAAAAAATCCCAAAACCCACTCATCTTCTCTACCTTAGTGATGGTCCCCACAGCTTTGGTGCGGCCCTCCCTGAACACCAGCCTCTGGTCACAGTGCAGATACTCGGGGGTTTTGATGAAGCGGAAGTGGACTGTAGCTTTGTCCCCTGTCCGTAGGCAGTCCCTGTTCATGGACAAGATGGTGGCTGTCTGTCTTATGCTGCCGCAGTGGACTGATCATCGCATGAGGTGAGGAGAAAATGGGAAAACGTGAAGAGATTAATTGTAAGTAAGTGAGCTACGGAAAGCTCTCGTTGCCTCTTTGGGTCACTGTTACCCACCCATGGCCTGATATCTAGGGGATATTGTAGTGGGATGATGCAGCACCAGGATTTCAGCCTCAAACTCCCAAGTTGCCTGAGGGTTTAACTTTGGAGACACCATCACCATGCCTTTCCTTATAGTGGAGCGCTTTATCTATAAAAAAATATATATATATACATGAATGAAACATCTTCTCATAGACTTTTGTACAATTGAGATGAATTTGCAATCCCAACCCTTGCTGTCTCACCAGATGGCACTGTGACACAACACCCCCTACCTTTTTGAGAGCGAACGAGGCAGTCTGCCCTCCTCGAACCTCCTTCACGGGCATTCTTTTGCGATGGATTGATTTAACAGCAATGGGGATGAAGCTACCGAGAGGATCTGGCCCCAGGAGCATGGTGTCGTTCAGGCGAATGAGTCCACGTAAAGTAGTTCCCGACACTACAGTTCCCACTCCCTGAGACAAACGGAACAACACCTGAAGTTCAGTGGGATTTGTGCCTCATTTACATAGTAAAATACGTGTACAAATAGGACTTTGTCTGTGGTCGGTGTACCGGCACGGAGTAGGTATCGTCTATCTGAAACTCGGCGGGCTGATCGTCCCTGTAGGACGTCCGGGAGGAGAGCAGGTTGAGAAACATTTTTAGCAGGTCCATGTTCTCCCCCGTCACATTGGAGATCTGAAAAATGGGGCACATTCTGCAAAGGCACAAAACAAAACAAAAAAAAACATGTTACAATTTAGCCATTTCAATTCGAACTCGATTTCTCTTCTACAGACCCAGTACCTCTCTGAACTGAAGTTGGAAGCGGCGACTATGACGTCATCCTTGTTCTGTACCAGGACAGGAATCTTTCTGCAGCCCGGAGACTTCAGTAACCTTTGGAGCAACTTCAGAGTCTCTATTAGAAGGACAAGCAAGACTAGAGATTACTTCACATTTAGCTGTAGTGAAACTGTGCAACAACACAGGGTCCATTCCAAGAGTGGACAAAGGGGAATATCAGAAGACTAACCTTGTAAAATGTTGGCTGGACACATGTCTATCTTGGTTACCACTACAAAAACAGGCACATTTAGAGCTAAAGCCAGGCCCAGGTGCTCTTTGGTCATTCCCACGATGCCTGCATTACTGCCCACCTGCAAAAGAGAACAAAAACTATACATATTTATTGATTAAAGAGACCTTATTCTTATTGCATTTGTTGACAAGCAATCAAACATGTATGTTAAATTCAAAGTTTAAATATGTTATAATTAAAATCATTTAAGAGATAAGAGATTGAAACAGACACCTGATCCATGATGCAAGTGGAGCAACTGCATACAGTTATAAAAAGTGAGGGTATCCATTTACGGTTTTGCGTTTCCCCTTTTCTGAATTTAAAAAACACATCCTATACATCAAAATCTTCATTAGATATACATTTGTTTACATATAGACCAACCAATAATAGGTAAAACAAAACAATAAAGTGCTATTTAATGTTACTGTAATTACTAATTACAAACAGAATACATAAAAATTAACTAGTGTTTGTTAAAAGCACCTACAGGATTTGGCCCACAGACGGCAGTCAAGCTATAAATGAGTTAAAGGTAGAACATGTCTGCTTATGTGGAAAAGATTTTATGACGTCTTTACTCCATCCTGTACTGCAGCTGATGCTGAAGTCGTACTGTCCCTTCCCTGATAAAGCGGTCTGCGTGTTTTCTCGTTTAAATCGGTACTCTGACCATCGCCGATGCCGTTGTTTTGACACTGTGACGGTTTTCTCAAAATGTATACTACTTCCTCTATTCTTTTTGGGGTCTTCTTGCTATCCAGTACTGGTGGTAATAATGTTTCACCTCACGGGGAGTGCACAACAAGGAAAAACAAAAATACCATCCACAGTAAAATGTGCATCCACCAGCTGAGCCAACCGCGCCAGCTCACCATCCTGCTGGTCAGATGGCATTCAGCCGTGGAGATGAGACATAAAATAACAAATACGAGTTGGATCTTCGCAATGCAATAACAGTCCTGCCATTTCTTACTGACAGCGAGTCATACAAAGTAAAACACTGAACAACATCCCACTACTTGAGAGGAAAGTGGAAGACATGACTGGACCTTAGGTTTCTGCATGCTGCTTCTGTGTAGCAGAGCTGTATATTCTGGCTTAAAGCAGCATGCAAACAGGTCTGTGAGCAACTAATGATTCAGGATGAGTCTCTGCTGCTACGATGCATAATTAATTCCTAGCACTCTAGTTGGGTTAGGGAGCTATGCTTTTATTATTCTTCTAACAATGTTGTCAGGGGGCCTAAACAGGCAGGAAATTTGTTTTACATTATCATGTTTTGCAGACACAAACATACAAATGGCTTCTAACTTCCTGACCATGAGCATGCAGAAGTCTGGGAGATGTCCTGTCATCCCAAACACGGTGGTTTTGAGGTATTTCTCGTGGCCGGCCAAGTCGATGAAGGTGATGACTTTGGACGACTTCTCACAGATTTTGGTCCAGTCCAGGCTGCCTCCGTGGCTGTCGGGTTTGTTCACTACCTGGACACAGACAACGAAGCATACCAGAAATCATAAACACATGGTCTCCAGACGCAAAGAAATTCTAACTATTCAAGAGCAATTCACAAAACACTAGAATACAGACAAGCTAGTCTTTCTTTATTTTTCCAGCCACTAGAGGGGAACCCGTCCTTTGTGGTTGTCTGATGGGATCAAAATGAAAACAGTAGTGCTTCATAACCCCTCTGCCACCTTCCAAGCCCTCACCTGTCCCTCCTGGTCAAACCCCAGGATGTCGTTGCCCACACTGCTGGTCCTGCCGCTCTCCATCTCGTGCTTGTGTCTGAAGAGTTTCTGCCGGGCGAAACCCCTGCCGTTGTCCAGCTCGCCGTGCGTCAACACGCCCAGCAGCGTGCTCTTACCAGCATCCACATTCCCCACTACTGCGACCCTGGGGGACAGGAAAAGTCTTGGGTGTTCCAGACGATCAAGCAAACTGCTCGTAAACACTTTGGAAGCGCACGCCGTTATGTGAAATTCGCTCGTGAGCCGCCACCAAAACCATTAAACTACTGACCTGACTTCCAAGAAGTCCAGCTCGCCCACTCGCCTCCGGATCAGAAAGTCACGGACCAACCCAGCAGCCTCACTGCGCTCCCTCAGAGGAATGAGGTCAGTGTCCAGCTGCTCACACATAGAGCGCACTGTGGCTATTGAGGCCTCCATATCTTTCTCATCCAGACCCCAGTCACCACCATCTACCAAGGAGATAAACAACTGTTACAAACTGCAACAAGTGAATTAAAAAATAAGTGTTAAATTGCACCTATGCAGTGCTGAATCTTTGCAATTGATGTGCTTCTTACCAGAACCCATTCCAACCACATAGATGGTCTCTCCAGAGCCCTCTTCCATCCTGTCCCGAAGCTGCCGGAGTAACGAGTCATACTGCTCTCCGTTTGGGCTAACAAGTGCCAGCTGTTGGTTTCCATAAAGGAGAGAAAATGAAGAAAAAACAATTATGCAGGTGTGTTGTTTTGAAGAGAGACTGAGTTGTCCGAAGTCTCTTCTTATCGTTTCCTTTACATATAAAAAACATAAACCAGAGGAAAAGGTGTAAAGGAATAGAAAGCTCAAATGATGTTTCTCTCTCCCTCTCACACACACACATACAAAACAGCTGTCATTTTTCCCACAAAACACTATATATATATATACAAACATAATATTATCTTCACTCATACAGATCTAAAACTCTCCACTCGGTCAAGAAACACAAAAGTAAAAACTAATTTGGTTTTTTAACAAGAATCAAACAACTTTTTCTTTAGCAAAGTAAGATTAAACTATTGCTTCCAACACTACCCTCAGTCATGACAGTGTTATTGCTATGATTGTAAAATTTGTGTTAACTGATGATCTTTCAGAAACATATCGAATTCTGATATTCCTGAACCAAAAGCCATGTATATGGAGTTAAGTAAGGATGAAAAACTACACAACAGAACTATGTCAATAAGTCATTAAATGTTTACTCTAATTGGGAGTTAAAAGTCAACAGGCTGTTACATTAATGATGCAACACTGTGCAATCTTTGATTACTCTCAGGACAGACAATAAATACCTTTGTGATGTGTAATTTGACACTTCCAGGGACTAAACGGCGGCTTTAATTATTACAGTCAAACACTTGGGATTACATAATGCCAAATGTCGTGTCTATTTAGTGAGTTTTGAGGGCTTTACATTTGTCAGAAAATGGTACAATATTTTAGCACAGAAGCAGCGATTTGTTTTGCTGTTTTTATCCTAAATGCTCTGTTGTAACATATGGTGCGCTGAGCTTGCCAGGATACGCGCTCAAGCATCAGCTGGAGCTAGCGTTAGCCGCGGCTAAGCTAACTATTTTGTTGAACGTCAACAACGCCGAACCAAGGCGAAAAATAGATTTCAAGAAGAGAAAAATGAACCAAAGGGACCCCAATAGCTTTATCATGAGCTGAGTTGCAATGCTTGATAATAACAGTGTAGTATGCATGAGAGATTTTCACACTTTCATTCATTCATTAGTGACTGAACATCTAGGCCTAGATTTTTACCTTGCTGCTACAGTCAATCCCACGGTCCTCGGGCTCGCCGTTGATGACGTCCCCCTCGTCGAAGAACTCGTCCCCGGCTTCCTCCCCGCATCCTCCCCGGTCCGGAGCAAATATGCTAGCGGGGAGTAAGGCGTCAGCCAGCGCCACGGAGCTCGGGCTTATGCCTGGCTCATGGGACGCTGCTATTGATGCCATGTCTAATGTAAACCCTGTAGCTCTCAATTTCAAAGCTGTGCAAATTATTCTGACGACGGCTGGCAACCGTGCAACACACACACACACTCTCTCACACACACAGAGCGCAAACTGTCCGCACTGAGGCTAGCTAACTAGCATTAGCTGGAAAACTCACAAAGTAATCAACGGGCGTCGGAGCTCATATTAACAACGATTTAAAAACAACCCGGTCGAACGCTGATAGTGTTTTTATTCAAGCTATTTAAATAACAGAAGTCCCTCTACCTTATTAATATTAAAATAAAGGCGTGTGCTTCACTGGTGTCCACAAATAGTATGACTGCTCCTGCTAGCGGCGGACCAATAGCAGCGAGCGGGCCGTTCATATGATTAAAAACAGAGCTAGCCTCCCACAGGTGTTAGCAGGTTAGCAGGCCTGACAGTCATGCTGTAATCACCATGTAACACTCCAGCTCCAGCTGATGTCATGCTAATAAACAACTTATACTGAGTTTTACAGGGGTAATGACTGTCAAAGGTTTATGTACCTTTATACGAAAACAGGAAACTATTTGACAGCCTGTGTAACATATTTTGAAAGTTATTGCTGTTTTAATGACAGTCATAATTAAAAAGTAGCTGTTATTGCCAAGTTTTATATTAAAAAAATATGAATAACTAATAGTCTAACTAAAGCTGTTGATTTTAAATCATGAACTGTTGTATTTCTCAGTCATTAAAACAATAGTCATGCAATATTTTTTCATGTTTTGAACCAATCCGTCACTTGGCTAGAGTTTGTAAAGGTGTTAGATGTATAGGGGGGGAAAATGATGATGTAATCACATAGACTTACTTTTTAAATTTGCATTTGCCTAATGTGATATTAAAAGATATCTCCATTGAGTCATTATTTATTCAGGCAGATTCATTAGTTAACCAGGACATCCAACTCAAGTCAAAAACAGCTTTCAACAACTCTGGGCTGTTTTGTATTTAATACCTATAATTATTACATTATTTAATTTGAACTTAACTTTTAAAACGTTGTCAACAGAGTTAAGGAAAAACGTTGAAGATAAAGAAAAAAAACCCAAAACAATCAAATCACAGCAAAAAAAAAAAAAAACTTTAAAAGAGCCAATCAGTGCATGGTCATTTAGACAAAACAGTAAAACAAACAAAAGCATTGTTTGTCAGATTACCTTGTTTTACTTTAACTGACATAGTTCTTAATATACAGACATATACAGATTTTTCTATTTTTATTGATTCATTTTATTTTTTAAATTTCAATTTACAGTGGAGTATTTCAGTGGATAAAGTAACTATGTAGTACCTTATAGTGTCCACTGGAGGGCAGTGTTAGGCTAACTTTACTGGTTTCTGTTGTAGACAGTATACAGTATAATGTCTATGGTTTCTATGGCCAGTTAAGAAAACGGAAGTGGGCTTCTTGTTAAAGCCAAATTTGCAATACATTTAGGAATGGTTTACTTTATTCTACAATAAATTGTACGCCCATTTCTTATTTCTAATCCACACAGACTGGCTGAATGTAGTTTATGAGTATTGCTGTAGTGTAACTTAAGTTTATTTTCTTTTTTTAATTTACCAACAGTTAAATAGCTTTCTAAATGTTAGTGTACAGTGGAATGTACTGTTATGTTTTCTGAGGTGCAGGTTCATGTGGTTTAACATGTGGCTAAGATGTGGCTTGGACACTACCAGCCCATTGTGTTGCCTGTGGAGGTCTGCTACTTGAGATAAGGACAAACCGCACACCTTTTCTCAGAAAGTATTGGAAGAGAACAGCTTGACTACATTCCAATAATGTTCGTTATCAAGCTGGGGTGTAAATGTGGGCTGCTTTATAGAAATCCAATTCTGAAAAGGTTGGGTCGTTATGTAAAATGCATATCAATTGTACCATTCTTTTAAATTAGGTAATTATAAATGTAATGGCAGCAACATATCTCAGGAACGACAGGACAGGTCCATGTTTTCCTCTGTGAAGCATCCCTTCTTCTTTTACCATCAATCTGTAATCATACAGGAACAGAGGAGACCAGCTGCTGGAGGTTTTGGAGGGAAAGTTGTCCCACTCTTCAAACAACATGGTGTAAACTCAAGCAATGCTTTCAGGTTCCTTTCTAAAAAAAAAAGGCTTTGTTGGCAGCTTTTCCTAACAAGACAGACATACTTGTTGAGTGTTTGTGTAATTTTGCTGTCATGAACTTCAACATTTAACATGCTAACTGAAGCCTGTGAAGTCTGAGAGATAGCTCCCCTCACCCTTATTTTTCTGAACTTCTTTGGACAATATGTTCCGAGAAGATTAGCAACTGTATTGGATTTGTTTACACGTGTTCATAATCTTTCTCGTGTTCTAAAATAGTGGCCTCCAGATTGATAAAAATGCCCTCATATCTCTTCCCAGATTGATAAGATTGTTGCTGATGTCTTTCCTTCTTGGCATCGTGTTAACTCTCAACTGTGTGCTGAAGAATATCAAACAAGTAAAACGTTTTTTTTAAAGGTTTCTCTTGCTGATGATCAGTTAATTAGTATATTTAATTTACAGGACCTGGCTGGATGGATGGAGAAAAGGTGTACTTAACTTTTCCACACAGTGTTTCTGTAATTTTGTTAATCAAATTACACATGTAACATGTCAAGTGTTGTTCCCCTGATCTTGTTTTTAACCAAATTTTAAGACTTGTATGTAACTGGAGGATTTCTAACAGTGGCGTTAGAGTCTCAGCATCAAAAGGTAATCATGTTTACATGAATGCATTGTTTCAAGAACGCTTTTCTTCAAAATCAGAATTATTTTTTTATCTTCTAAGTGCATCACCTTGTTGATATGTTTTCACTTACCTTTCCACACTTTTGCTACCATCAGGTCCGGTCTCTGTGTGTTTTCCTTGTTTTTCACTGAAAGTGATTCAAGCCTAATTAGCCACTAATTTCAAAAAACAGTTTTATTTTCTTTTTTTCTTTCTATTGAACATTCGGATAAGATTACATGTAATTTCAGTGGGCATTTCTCTGCATGTATTTGATAATACAATATTCATAAATTCAAATTGGTGTTTAGCATCACACAAGGTCACACACACTCATACCTCCCACCCCACCCCAAACTGAAGCTCGTAGGGCTATGCTTATGTCTCGAGACGCTTTTTGAGCAAAAAGTAAAATAGGTCCAAGATATTCATGAAACAAAAAAACAGACAAATTCACGAAGAGTCTTCAGACAAAACCTCAAGAGTCAGGCTCCAGCCAAGACCTGTTTCTACTGGATAAAATCTACAAACAGGTAAACTTAAGTCCATGTTTGTGGCAGGACTGAAGCCTCCCCAGGAGCAACATTTCTTACAGTCAAATTTTAGTGATAAAGGAGTGCACCATCACACAACAGATCCTGTACGTTTTTATCTCTGGACTGCATTCTTGCAAAACATTTGGTTTCGGTTCAGCCTGGCTTCTCTAAATCAACTATCAAATGGTCAAACGTGTTGTATTCTGTGGGAATTCTTTCTGAAGAACCTTATCATGTAGACCAAACAAACAGGTATGTAAACATGTTCAATGAGACACAGACCCTCATCTTTTTGTCAACCCCCCCTTCCCCCCACATATTCCCAGCAGCAACCCATATTAAAGTGTTTTCCTTTTTTTACTTTAGCCATAACTTCTTAACGTAGCTGGACTCCCCCCCTGGCTAAGATGAGGAAACTGTAAAACAAAGTTCTGACCTCAAGGCTCGGTTTCAGGCAGTTCTCCTCTGAGCATGGAGCGTGCGAGGGATGTACAGTTCTCCGGGCAGTCCAAAACCAGAAGTGAAAAAGAAAGTTCAACCATAGGTGATAGCACTTCCTCTTAGTCCCATCTGGCTCTTTGCACCAAGATGCTGAGACAACTCTGCTTCATACAGAGAAACTTTTACACAAAAACAAAAGGTCACAACTTGAAAAATATCTTTTAATATGGTCATGTTATATAAGTACTTGTTGAATGTACCACAAGGTAGACTCATATAAACATTCATCAATTTAAAAAATGTCCTCCTAAACTTAAAACGTAGCCGCTGCTGGGTGAGTTACTTTAAAATGCTATTTTGTTTTCTTTCAAAGTCCTGCCAGATTACATGTCTCCAGTGACATACTGATAACAGCAACAACAACAAAAAAAGCTCAGCTCTTTGAGGTTTGAGATGACTTGTTCACCTTTATGTCACGTTGTTTTTGTTGTTTGAAACGCTGCTCAGTCTGTGGGACCCTCCCACATCATATATATTCAGACTGAGAGACCAGACTCCTCACCTTCATCACCTCTGCTCAGCTCTGCCTGACTGACTACGGCACTCCTGCAAAGATGGAAAAGGTAAGCATATATTAGAATGTTTTTAAATTCAGACAAATATCCCCTGTAGTTTCTAACTCAACAGTAAAATGGCATTTCAAATTACTCAATGTGTTTTTGTGAACATTTGTCTCCAAGTGCTTTGCAAGTTTCTCCACCAGACCAGTTTTCAGATTTTGACACGGAAGTGAAATTTTAATAAATCTTAGTTTGGTCTCCTTTTCACTGAATCCAATATTGTTCACATTTTGCTTGTATTTTTCAAAATAGCTGCAATGTTACTGGAGGCTTCATGGATATAAATTTCACCACCTTAAATGTGTTCATATATATGTTGTATGTATGTATGTATGTATGTTTTATGGGAATATGGGCTATCCATACTTTTAGCCATCCTCACCACATGTATCCCAAATTAACCTGGAATGCTATAACTTCTTCCTCCTGTTTATCAAATGAGTCTCATTGTCAATGCATGCTAAAAGCATACTACAGCCACCATCTGAATGAAATTATTACATTTGTACAATATAATTATCATGTTAGAACGTGAAAATGTTCAAAAATTGATTTTCTGCTGTGACGGTTGTACACTTCCATAGAAGTGGGACCAAAAAACCTGAAGTGTTTGCTTGTTGTCATATCAGCTAGAGCACAAATATGTGTGTGCAGTAATATAACTGTTTATCTTTCCTCCTTTTGTTTGTATTTAGGGTATGGAAATTAAGAACATGTCCTTCAAAGTTGGACAGACTCTGACTGTTGTTGGAATTCCCAACCCTGATGCTTTATGGTGAGTACCAAACCTGCGAGAAAGACAAAGAGGGCTCATTTTCGCCCCTATGTGACACATATCAGATTTATTCATATCCGACCCAGGTCTTCTCCATATGTGGTAGTGAATCGGATACATATCCGATGTCATTCAGAGCGACTGTAGTGTGAACGTTCACGTCCCATTTCATCCCACTTTTACACTGGATGAAAGGACGGAGGTCCCTCACGTCAGAGTCCCTCCACTCTTGGTTCTGACTCTGCATCCAAATATGCCTCTGCTCAGAGGCAGCAGCCACAGCTTCCAAAAAAAAGGTCAACGTTAACATTTGAGCTCTTTTTCTTCTTTGCCCTCTCTTCTCTTTTACCATTTGGATGGACAGTTGGCCCCGATTGGACAGCAACTTCCAAATCAACACACGCATACTAACACTCGCAGCGTCCATATTTACTTCCAGAAACACAGCATGCAGAGTGTGACGTCATATCTTCTTCTGCCCATGCGTTTCATTTCGGGAACTGTAGACTGTTTGGACTGGAGTCTGACGGAGGTTGGATTTAAAATGTAATGTGAACGACAGAAAAAATAAATTGGATTTGAGCCAAAAAAAATTGGAATTGAGCATTAAGACCTTCAGTGTGAACGCAGCCTTGCAGCACATCAGATAAGAGGACCAGAGAAGGAAACTTCCCTGTTTTCCAAGTTCAAGACAGTTATAGTAATCAGTTCCTGCAAACTTTAAACCAGTAAAAGGAATCAGGTGATGTTTAACTGCAGCAACCATAAATCTCTCAAGTTGTTTCCCCTTTTTTATGCTTTTGTTTTATTTTCTTCATTGTAGTTTTTGCATGGACATTGGTCTTGACAAAGATAACCTCACGCTCCATATCAACCCACGTTTTAATTCCAAAGGAGATGAGAAAGTAGTCGTCTGCAACTCTTACCAGGGAGGCAAGTGGGCCGAGGAGATACGTGAGGGATGCTTTCCCTTCCGCCACGGGGAGGAGTTCATAGTGAGAGATGTTCTTATCACACACCTGTGATCAGTTTTTAAATGTGGACCCATCTGTTAATTAAAGTGAGACAGTTTGGAAGTAATGTGTAACATTTTAACCATGCTTGTTTGTCCTTGTTTTTCCTCTTTGTCCCATCGGCTCAGGTCACTGTTAAATTCCTGCCCACGGGGTTTTCGGTGATTTTTTGCAGCGAGTCTGCCATTAACTTCCCCAACCGCCTCGGAGCGAAAAAATACTCCTTCTTCAGCTTCTCTGGGGGTATTCGCATCATCAGTGTGGAGGTCAAGTGAACTTCAACCCTCCGAAGAACAACAGACAACATCGCAGCAAATGTTTTCCAAGCTGATTTAAATCTGTGCCAGCTTTCTATGTTTATCACATCATGTTAAGAATGTTCCTGGTTGAGGGTAACTATAAGCAAATATAAAGATGTTTAGAGAAGATAAAAACTTAGCCATAATCTTTAGATCTGCAGACAGAAATATGCAAACAGCAGCCATTTTGACTGCATAACCTTTCTACACACCAACCAGGGCTTTTGACTTCGATGTAAACCAATTGTGAAAATTCTCTAAATGTTTTTATGTCTTTTAAGATTTCAGGTCTGCATTTGTTTAAAATAAAACACCTGCTTTTTTTTTCACAAACTGCTCTTTTACACACACACACACACACACACACACACACGCACAAACATATATTTGTTTTTTGTTTGTCTTTGTATTAAAAATCTGTAACCAAATGTTATACTTGTAATGAGATATGAAAAAAATATTATTAATATGTACCCTTTAATAAATGTACTTAAAGTCTGGTATTTTTTTTTTTTTTTCAAATTTACTGTGAAGAACTAGAAGTTTATGCACACAAGAAAACACACTGGGTCGTTTCTCTGGGCTTGACTTTAAGGATTCTTGAAAAATTAGGGAAATTACAGAGTTTCTATGGTTGTTTGATTTTAAATGAATGTTGACTTTCTCCTGAAATGTTTACTCAGTAATCACACTCCTAATTAATTCCATATTGACTTCTCAAAATTGTATTTACAACATATTTAAGATACGATGATGCAACACTCAGGAAAAATAAACCCGTCAGTCAGTCGGCACATGGTGTCAATCACCAAACAGCTTGCAGAGCAGTTTAACTGAACTGTTAACAGCTTCACTGCTCTCCAGAGAGCCGAGCTGAGAAATGTTCCTGACACAGTTTATCTTTACATGTGTGCTTTTCTTGAGCACTAAATACCTTGTGAACACATTTTTTTTTTCTCTTCACAAAAGACTAATGCCTTGATTGTCAATTCAGCTTTGTTAAGCAAAAGTTTCAAAAATGTCATGTGCCAGTGGAGGAATTTTAATAAAACTAACAGAAAGCAATCACAGATTACTGATTCACTTTTCAACTCAACACAGTTCAAGATGGCTGTAACAGCTAATTAAATTTAACAAACAAATGAAATGTTTCTGACTCAGTCAGTTGGACAGATAATGAGTTACAGTTTGGTGTGGTAGTAGCTGAGCATCATCCCCAAACTATGGCAATAACTGTTGGCATTAAGCCTGGCTGTCTGTTAGCAAAATATCTCACATACCACTGGAAGGATTTCAATGAAACTTTTGGAGTCACCCCAATTTAAGATGATCACTATATTTAATCAACATTACCCAACACAAAAATGGCTATAAGTTAGTCAGTTGTCGTTGGGTAAGTAGAACACTCTGGAATTCAGGAGCCCTTAAGTTATATAGGTAACAGAGACTCCCTAAAGAATTAAAAAAAAAGAGGTTTAAGATGTCACTGTTATGGTTTCAAGGTCCGAACAGAATTGATCACTCCGTTAAAAGCAACCCAGTTTTGGGGTTTAGGGTTTAAAAGGTCCCCTCACTTGAGATAGAGTGAAAAGGAGTTTTTTTTTTTTTTTTTTTTTTTTTTTTTTTTTTTTTTAAGATAACCTGACCATTAGGAGGCAGAAGTGAAAGAATGTTGTTGTTTCTCTTGGTGTGGGGGAAGGAGAAAGCGTGTGAGTTACAGTTACTTAAAAAGCCAAGCTGGGTGAGCAAATAGGGACTGAATGTAAAGAGGAAGCTTAAAAAGGATCTAGAAAAAAGTAAAGACAGCAAGAAAAAGGAGGCTTTTCGGTTGGTAAAAACATGATGCTTATGTTTTGGCATCAAGGTGACTAATTTCTGAACACGACCTCAGCATTTAAAAAAAAAAAATGTATCGGGCATCCCCAATTTCTTTCTTTCTTCATTTAGTACAGTACATGGCCTTTTTCTGAACAATACCCTTTTTGTTTCCACACAGCCTTATATACAGTTCACCTGCTGTAGATATACTTGTTAATGCCTGACACTTCTTGTTTTATCTTCCACTTGTTTGTTTTTTTCATTTTAAGCACATACTGCTCAACAGCTTGTCATCAGGAGCAACAAAATAAGCTCCAATGTTCAAAGAAACTTTAAAACACTGAAGAACTGTTGGTGAAGATTACTTTAAATATTTACAGGAAATTGTGGGGTTTTGGAATAAAATTATCACATTAAATTGTAATAAATTGTTTTGTTCTGTTTCTTCATTGTATATTTAAGTTAACTATTGGCTCCAATGAGTAATATATATATATATTCTGGAATACCTGATAGTGACCACTGGAGGGTAATGTTAGGTCAACTTTCATAACTTTTCATAATATTAGTATTAATGACTCGAGTTAGACTCGAGTCCAAGTTATGTGACTCGAGCACGCACCATTGATTTGCAATACATTTAGGAATGGTTTACTGTAGTTAGAGTTGTGTGTACTGTAAATATTATACATCCATTATTTGTTTTAATACACACAGACTGTCTGAGTGTAATTACTGTAGTATAACTTCAGTTATTTGTTGTCAAAACATTTAAACTCACTTATTTTTGAATTTGCCTTTTGAAGTAGTTATGTATTAGCCAGGTTCTGTTTATTGTTGTTGAAGAATGTTGTTGCACAAGATGATGAAACCTGAGAGAGATGTTCGTTATGTTTAGTTTTGCTGCCCCATCAGCTTTTTGTTTTCGTTTCTTTCATCTTTTAAAATAATTTTTTGTTTTTATCATGAGTCTGCGCTCTGGTTTCATCTCTTTCTCCTCCGGCCCTGACATATGTAGTGACTTATTGTTTGTATGCTGTATTTGTTGATTTAATGATTATGACACAACAGTTCCTGTAAGATTTTTTCTGTGGAATTCAGTCATGCATAACTTTTGGTTCTAGTTTAGTTCAGATGAAGTTGTATTTTTCCATCTCAAGAATCACATGGTCAGACAGGTTATATTGCATGAGAATCCTTTCTGAAGAGACTTATCTTATCCACTTATCACACAGACCAAACGAATTTACAGATATTAAAACCTTTTTACAGGTATGTAAACTTATTCAATGTGGCACAGACCCTCATCTTTGGCAATTCTTCTCCCACATTTCCAGCAGCAATCCATTAAAGTCTTTTTGTTTTTATTTAATTTATATATATATATATATATATATATATATATATATATATATATATATATATATATATATATATTTCTTTAATGTACCCTCATAAAAATATTCAGTAATTGAAAATAATAGATTTAGTATAGGCTGGGTCGTTACATAAAATGTAAATATCAATTGTACCATTTCTTTTTAAATAAGAAATTTTTTAAAAGGTATAATTTAGACAGTCAGATAAAAATTCAGATATTTTGAGAAGTATTCTTGTGAGATGCCATGCTTGCCTTAAAGACACTTCTCTGGGATCCCTTTACACTAAGCGTATCTTATTTCCTCACTGGAAGGTCATGCTGCCTGCATTTATCTGTGAAGTTGTCCAGAAAACTGCAGTTTGTTGTTCATGAACTCTACCAGGACCTCCAGGTCAGAGCAGTCCTTGCGATGACTGTCCCTGTGAATTGAGGAATCTTTTCAAATGTCTCTCACTGATCTGAAATCTACGTGTTTTGCCAAGCACTGATTCAATGTCTTTGTATCTAAGGTCAGTTTCAAAATAAAAGTCTATGAACCTCTCCTTGGGTAAGGTTTTTGGCTTCCTAATAGAAGTCTGTTCTATTACTATGTTTGTAAAATTACCCAAAGAAATGTAGTACTTGCGAGATAATGCATATGTTTTCAAACAATACATATGTTCTCAAACATATGCATTAATATTTACATAAAAGGAAAGGACATTTTGTGTAAAAGCAGAATAATTATCTGTTTTTAGTCTTTCCCAAACAAAAGTTTCTAATATTTACTATGTCACTATAGTTGCTTGTTTTAGAATTAGATTTTTTTCCACTGCATGATGACATATTTTTTCAACTATAAAATGCAAAAATTTATAAATACTTAGTACTGCTTCTTTTGCACTTTAACATAGGTGACAGTGCACATTTGTTCAGTTTTGTGTGCATGGCTCTTTCCTCTGTATAGTTACCTTACATTATTGAACGGAGGAAAATGTTACTCAGATCAACAACATTTCCTCATCAGTTCTCTACAGTCTTAGCAGTTTTTCATTTTGGCAAGTGCTTACAAGATTCTTGACAACAGCATAAGAAGATCTCCTTCTTGACTCTGAAAATCTTTGCATGTTTGGTTAATGGGAGTAAAACTGAAAACATGTTGTTGCTGTCGGTGAAGATGAAGTGATGAAAGGGAAGTTGAATGAATGCATTGTTTCAAGAAAACCTTTCTTCAAAAATTATTTTGATCTTCATAGACATATGTTAAGATTTATATCAAGGTACATCAAACTTCTTGACAAGGTTTCACTTAATTAAGCGCACAAGAAACAAAAAACATCAGTCAAGGGTTAGCTTATTGGATCTCTAATGGATGACAGAGAACATACATGTCCAAATACACTGTTAAAGGTTTAATGACAAAAAATAAAAACAGAGTTCACCAGAACTACATATCTTTAAAATCCAATTAAGTTTTTTATATTAACAAGGTCATGATTGCAATTTTGTAGATGTCTGTTCAAAATATACAACATATCTTAATGTCCACATTTGGATAAGACAACATAGAATTCCAGTGTGCAATTCACTGCATGTATTTGATAATACAATATTCATATATTCATATTGGTGTTTAGGATCATACAAGTTTACACACACTAACAGCCCCCCCCTACCCCCACCCCGCGTCCAAATGAAGCTTGGGTTGTGCTTATTGCTTTTGTCTCAAGATGCTTTTTGAGCATCACTCCATCACTCCAACTCCCTCCATGTCCTAACTGCATCCATATATCTCCTCTTCGTCTTTTTCCTGGCAGCTGCGTCTCTAACAACCTTCTACCAATATACCCTCTGTCCCTCCTCTGCACATGTCAAAACCATCTCAGTCTGGCCTCTCTAACTTTATCTCCTAGTCCTTCAACCTGTGCTGTACCTCTGAGGACCTCATTCCTAATCCTGTCCATCCTCGTCCCTCCCAAGGAGAACCTCAACATCTTCAGCTCTGTGACCTCTGACCTCCTTGTAGCTTCACTGTTCCACTTGCCTCCCTCTCATTCACACATAGGTACTCTGTCTTTCTACGGCTGACTTTCATTGTTCATCTTTCAAGTGCATACCTCCACCTCTCCAAGTTCTCTTCCGCCTGTTACCTGATTTTATCACAGATCACATTGTCATCTGCAAACAGAGATAAACCTTTCTGAAAAACCTTATCACATAGACCATACAAACCAAACACGTTTACAGGTATTTAAACCTGTTTATTTGTATGTAAATTTGTTCAGTGTGGCCCAAATCCCCCTCTGTTTTCTCAACTTGTTTTCATAACTGTAAACCTGTTTACCTGTTTTCATTTGAACTTGTTTAATAATCAGCTTGAGGGACCCTCCTACATCTCATTCAGTCACGTGTCCCACATCATATATAGTCAAATGTCAGAGTTCAGAAAGTGAGAAGACTCTTCAGTTTTATCACTTCTTCTCAGCTCTGCCTGACAGAATATTGCACTCCTGCAAAGATGCATGAGGTAAGTATATGTTTGACAGTAATGGCTTACGTGTATTTAATTTCCTTCAGTTTGGTGTCATGTTTTAAATCTGAAAAGTGGTGCTGCTCATTTTTGAGCAGGATGTTTTTAGGCTCAGTCAAAACATTTCCTACAAAGTTTCTAACTTAACAATGAAATGGCCCATTTTGAATAAATTTGTGTTTTTGTGAACATTTAAAAAGTTTTTTTCCAAGTTTCTCCACCAGACCAGTTTTCACAAATTTGCACTAAAGTCAAATTTTCATAAATCTTACCTTCTTTGGGAACATTTGGTCTCCTTTTCACTGAATCCAATATTGTTCACTTTTTACTTTAATTTTTCAAAATAGCTGCAACGTTAAGCCCACAGTTGAAATTTGCTGATCAGACCTTAAAAATTTGATATTTGCTTAAAGAAGGCAGCTAAAGGGTTAGTTCAGATCTTATGACCATTAATATCTCAGTATTTAGTCCTTAGAAGTTTGAAAAAAAGCTAAGCAACAACAACATAATATAATGAAGATTAAGTGCACCACTTAATCTTGCCAAAGACTGAGCCTGTTTCAGTGCATGAACAGCGTTTTTTCATAAATGATTGCTCATACTAAAGTGTTCAAATTAATGAATAACCTATTCAGGAAGATTTTTTTAAATCCTACATAAAGGGTCCCTGATGGTTAAGTGGGACCAGAAAACTTAAAGTGTTTGTATGCTGCTTTATAAACTAAAGCTCAAATATGTGTGTGCAGTAATATTATTGTTTATCCTCCTTCCTTTTGTTTGTATTTAGGCTATGGAAATTAAGAACATGCCCTTCAAAGTTGGACAGACTCTGACTGTTGTTGGAATTCCCGACTGTGATGCTAAAAGGTGAGTATGAAACCTGCGAAAGAGAAAAAAGAGAGCTCATTTTCTGTCTCGTCATTTGACTTAGTTGCAGCACATCAGATATTAGGACCAGAGAATGAAACTTTTCATGTTCTTACTTAAACAGAAAGCTACAGTAATCAGTTCCTGCAAACTTTAAATCAGTAAAAGAATCAGGCGATGTTTAATTGCGGCAACTATGTAGGCTGTCTGTCAGGTTGTGTTTCCCCTAAATGTGTTGAATCAGCTGAAAATCTAACAAAATGTTTGTGTTGTTTTTCTTTCTTGTAGATTTATCATAGAGTTTGGCCATGACATACAGAACTATATCCACATCAACCCACGTTTTGATTATCTAGGAAACAAAAATGTAACCGTCTTCAACTCTTTCAAGGACGGCAAATATGCTGAGGAGATACGTGAGGGATGCTTTCCCTTCCGCCACGGGGAGGAGTTCAAAGTGAGAGATGTTCTTATCACACACCTGTGATCAGTTTTTAAATGTGGATCCATCTGTTAATTAAAGTGAGACAGTTTGGAAGTAATGTGTAACATTTTAACCATGCTTGTTTGTCTGTGTTTTTCCTCTTTGTCCCATCGGCTCAGGTCACTGTTAAATTCCTGCCCACGGGGTTTTTGGTGAGTTTTTGCAGCAAGTCTGCCATAAACGTCCCCAACCGCCTCGGAGCAGAAGAATACTCCTTCTTCAGATTCAGGGAGGACGCTCGCATCATCAGTGTGGAGGTCAAGTGAACTTCAACCCTCCGAAGAACAACAGACAACATCGCAGCAAATGTTTTCCAAGCTGATTTAAATCTGTGCCAGCTTTCTATGTTTATCACATCATGTTAAGAATGTTCCTGGTTGAGGGTAACTATAAGCAAATATATGGATGTTTAGAGAAGATACAGACCTAAAAAGCCATAATAAGTGTATGCACACAAAAAAATGCTGAGATACTTAATTTGTCTAATGGATCGTTTCTCTGGGCTTGTCTTTATGGGTTCTTGCATAATTTCTGAAACTAAACAGTTTCTATGGTTGTTTGATTTTAAATGGGTGTTGGGTTTCTCCTGAAATGTTTACTCAGTAATCGTCCTCCTAATTAATTCCATATTGACTTAAATTGACCAGATATTTAAGATACGATGATGCAACACTCAGGAAAAATAAACCCATCAGTCAGTTGGCACATGGTGTCAATCACCAAACAGCTTGCAGAGCAGTTTAACTGAACTGTTAACAGCTTCACTGCTCTCCAGAGAGCCGAGCTGAGAAATGTTCCTGACACATCTTTCTATCTGTGTTTTCCCCTGTCAACTTGTAATAAATTTTCTTGAACAGTAAATTCTTTGTAATCAAAAGTGACTTTTTTCTTTTTAAAAAAGACTGATGTCTTTATTGTTAAGTCATCCTAAAGAACAAGTTGCAAAAATCTCACGAACCAGTAGAGAAATTTTCATAAAACTGACTCCCAAAAGGAAACTGTTTTGTATCCATTCTGTGACTCTCAATAATATTTTCTCTGTTATATTATGACAGTCACTTTTATTTATGCAGTCACCTATTTTACATTGCATAGTTTTAATTAATTGGCTTACTCTGTAGAAATTTGACTTTACTTTGACACTGAAGAAGTTTTTAAACATTTTATATTGACTATAACTGATTTATGACAGACATAAAAGCATAAAACCAAGGGGTGAATACATTTTCCAGGAACTGTATTTTCATATGTCCACTGAAAGAAAAGGCCAAAGAAAACCTTTGCACAAGGGCAGAATGTTGATTTGAAGGACAAAATCACAAATTACATCCAGACAGATTTGAATACAGATTGCTCACATCATCTCATCATATGAAAGAAGAAGAGTTGCTCTTAAGTCTGATTTACATTAGTTTATGATATGTTGGTGTAGAGTCTCAGTCATCTAGGACATGGCAAATCCCCAAAAAAAGAAACCTTACTTCTTCAGAAATACGTCTGGCACTTGATGCTACTTTAAATTACAAGCAGCTATATACAGTAAGTGGACATTAAGGGAGACGGCTGTTCAAAATAGTTGTCTCCCTGACAACAAATGCATTTCTATTTTTGTCTCTGACTCTGGTCAGCACTCTCTCTCAAAGACAACTTCAACTCAGCCAAGTTTTAAAAATACAGCCCAAAATCAACAAGCGATACTATTTACTATTTAACGTCGCATCACTGAGGTGTTTGTTAACCACAAAGCTTAGTTGTCATCGTTTATAACTTAACTTTAAACCAGTTAGTTGGTGATCAGTCATGGAGCTCCTGTATTGGCTGTGTGGAATGTCACTCACTTCGAAGGACCGCCCACATTGCTCTGTATATAGACATCTGTCTGGGTGCAGACACAGAGGCGAGGCCCTGCAGCAGCCAAATTTTGTCTCAGCTCTACTTGACCACCGTCATCTGCAACAGATATGGCAGTAAGTATCATTTTCCGACAATTGTGTTCTTGCTTTGGGTCTTTCCGCTTGTGCTGGAGTGACACAGTTTTAGCTTGTGTTTAAATCTGGAACAGACAGCTGGGGCTGGCTCAGTTTTTTTACACGCTAATGGGAATATACCTGCAGATCAATGCATTAATTAATACAAATCATTGCATATAACCTTTGTTTAGCATTTTTAAAAACTTGGTTCTTCAATTTGCCTTTTATGGTCAAAATATTCACCATAGGCTTCTTATCCAGATTAGTCATATCTCATTCTTTCTGCAAAATACAAATATACAACTTTCCTCTTCTTTCCAGCTGCATCTTGTCCACTGTCAGATCTAAAACAGTCAGAAAAGTGTTGTGATCCCTTTAGGTTAATAAACTTACAGCTTACAATGAAGGCCTTTGTGTTCTTTAAAATGCTTGGCCTTTGGGGTAAACACATTTGGAAAAAAAACTGTGCAGATTTAACAGATATTTGAAGATAATGAAAAATAAAATCAGATAAATGGAAAAAAAGTGTAATAAACATATATTCTGATTTGGGAATAATGTTTGCACTGTAAAAAAATGCAGTAATGTTGCTTTATTTTAGAGTAAAGTTCCACATCACAGATATTTATTCAGGTAAAAGAACCATACTGGACATAATGGGAGTGTCAGGATATTTGGCAGACACGTTTTGTCATTTTGCCTGTGACAAGTGGTGCTGGTCACATCTGACCTCAGCCCAGCCCCACCCAGTTCAAGCCTCAGTGACATCTGTCACAGGCTCACTGTATAACACAAGAAAGAAAGTTGAACCCATGTTACACTACTCCTTTCCAGTCTTTTGTCATATTTATGAAGTGGTATTTTAGACAATTCTCATTTTTTCCTTGATATTTTTTTTTCTTTAGACCCAAAATTATCAAAACATTTTTACTTTTTCAGCTCATTACCTCAGAAACGCACCCCAAAATTAGCAGATGACCACGACATTGCACTTCAGTTTGTGAGCACTGGAAATAATTTTACTTTTTTAACTCTTTAAATTTATGCTTAGAGGGAGTGTTTGTTAGCTAAGATTGGCAAAAAGGTTTTGCTCTTGATTTACAAAACAGCACACTGATTCATGTCACAAAAGAAGTGGAAAAAAATAAAAGCAAACATCAAATCTGGTAAATTTGCAAAGCTTTGTGGATATATTAGTACTCAATCTTATACATTTACTCCAAAGGAAAGTTCATTTTTTTTGTACAAACAGAATAATTTCTGGTTTCACTGTTTCCCAACAAAAAAGGATGTGGAACCTTAGAAGCTTCAGTTTCTAATATTTACTATGTCACCATAGTTGCTTGTTTTAAATGAGATGTTTTTCCACTGTATAATGACATATTTCTTTCAACAGTAAAATGTGAAAAATTATAAATACTCAGGACTGCTTCTTTTGCTGTGTAACATAGCTGACAGTTTACATTTGTTCAGTTTTGTGTGCATAGCTTTTTCCAGTGTAGGGTTACTATCCAGTATTACACTGAGGAAAATATTACTCAGATGAACAAAAAATCTTCAATAATTTTGTTGCACCTACAGTCTTTTCCATTCTGGAAAGTGCAAACAAGATTATTGTCAACAGCACAACAAGAGCTCTTTCTTGACTCTGGAATCTGCCAGGTTGGTTAATGATTGGAGTAAAATTGAAAACACATGTTGCTGCTGTTGGAAAGGATGAAGTGACGAAAGGAAAGTTGGCCGAGGCTTTTGTTAGGACTTTTTTCTGCCTGGAAAACTCTGTAAAATCATCTCACAATAGCATGTTGATTCACCATACATCCTCTCTTACTGTACACAGACCTTAAAGAACATGTTCTTCAGTGTTGGACAAACCCTGACTATTGTTGGAGTGGCTAAACCTGACGCTACAAAGTAAGTTCAACAACGCATGCCTGAATCTGTGTCATTGCAAGTGTTTTTTTACCCCTCAAACAAACATTCTTGAGATAAAAAAAGTTACTGAGACATGTGATTCCTTTCTTATGACAGTGCTGAAGTCATGAGGGTGAATATTTCTTCTTTCAAAATGATTAAGATAGTTACAAAACAGAAAAAAAGCCAGAAGCATCAGTAGCATCAGTTCACTGTGAACAACAACCAAGGATCAGACATGCATACAGTAATCTGCAGAAGTCTGAAGTCATCCCTGTTTGTTTCATAAATGGTTTCCAATGAGCCAAACATGCCTGTAATTTTTAAGTGATCTGGCGCAGTAGTAGTAGTAGAACAAAACCTCTTTTGTTAATTTGTTAAGCATCTTAACTTTGACTTATAAATCATCTAGGCATAAAAAAGGCCCTAAAGTGAAAGGATAGACAAGTGTTGTGTCTACAGTCTACATAAAACAAAAAATGTAGCAAAAAAACTTATTAAATTGGATCTTTATCTGATTATTAGCAAAATAACTAGCTAGCTGGCAAGCTAGCTAACTAGTAACTTGCAATCTCGGTTGCTAGCTAGCGAGCTACTAACTTTGATACTGCGTGTGTAGCATAAAAGGATTAATGACCTCTGACCTACAGTCATCTTTTCAGTAACTGTTCTGTGTAAGTCTATTTCTGCCCTTAGTGTTGTTTGGATACGCTGTTTTCAGAGGGTTATTAGTAGATACAGATTATCCTTACACTTTTTTAAGACTAAGAAAAAACACGACTGATGCAGAGATAAAATCTGGTGTTTTAATAGTGAAATTTTTTAAATGAGAAAGGCTGATGATTTTTATGTGTTCATTTATCTAATAAAAAATTAGTCAACTGGTTTAACAAATTGTAATAACTCTTTCTTGTTACAAGAGACAGTCTAGTGATCTTGTCAACAGAACCTCCTTTGAACAGGAAGATATAAGCAGTCTGTGCAGAAGCTCAAGGTTCCTGACTTTGTCAGGATCCTGAGTGTCTTGCCACTTATTAACAGCAAGAGGGCCCCTGATTCGTCACTTGGTTGTTTTTCATCAGTTTGTTTTGTGTTTGTCTTCCGTGCTGGTCCCCTCTCCTTTCATCTTATTGATTTTTTGTTTACCTAAGTTTAAAATGTGCATTTGTCTAGATTTGTTTTGTGAAGTCCATCAGTAGAAGATTTAAGGAAAGCTAAAGTTAAGAGATAAGTCCAGTTAAAGAATTGCTCATAGATGTCGGGTAACCCTCCAACTCCTGACGGCATAAGATGAGGAGTTCCAGACCCCTCAGAAGCTGTCACCTTAACCATCCTGGGTGACCTTCCAGACAAGCAGATGAGCTCAGTAGTTGACTTTGTTTCATGCAATCTTTTCCCCAGACCTGTTCAGGAATATTCAGCATCCTGTTCAAAAGGTTCTTATATTTTAATTAACCAGTTCACAAAGGGTTAATTCTTGCTTCAGAATGTTATCCTGGCTAAATAATTAAGTGAATATAAATTTTTAATTAGGTTCAGATAATTCAGGGTAATCCGTAATCAGATGGTTTAGTAATTTTCCTAATTTTCTATGTACATACTGCACAATATGCTGACACCAGGAGCAAAATAAGGCTGAAAAGGCAGCCAATGTTTCAAGAAAACTTTAAAAGACCTTTAAATTGCCCAAAAATCTATTGATTGACTTCACAAAAATTCCAGGAAATTCTGGGGTTTTAGAATAAAATAATCACACCGTTTGTAATAAACCTTTGTGTTCTGTTTCTTCACTGTAGCTTTGAGGTAAATATTGGCCCTAATGAGCAAGATATTACCCTGCACATCAACCCTCGTTTTAATGCCCACGGAGACGAGAACGCAGTTGTCTGCAACTCGTATGAAGGAGGCACCTGGTGTGAGGAGGTTCGCTCGGAAAGCTTTCCTTTCCATCAAGGAGAGGAATTCAAGGTGCGAAATGTGTGCATAATGTTGTCTGATGATTTAGGTTAAAAATGCATGTTCCTGTTTTTTTGACAACAAGCAGCTGTTTTAGAACGTCCTCATTTTGTCTGTATATTTTTTTTCTTCTCATCCCTCTATAGATCACCATTGGATTCACCCCTGCAGAGTTTGTTGTCACTTTATCAGATGGCTCTACAATCAACTTTCCCAACCGCATAGGGGCAGAGCAATACTCGGTCATCAGATTTGATGGGGAGGTTTGCATCAGAAGCATTGAGGTCAACTAAACCTCCATCGCCCTGAGTTTGTGGACTGAACCTCAGATAACATGACGTTCGAGGACTTCAAAGTCTACCAAATAACTGGTACATGCTTGGCATTTTTATCACATGCAAGATTTTCATTGAGGGCACATGCAAGTAACTATATATAAAAAAACTTATGTACAGATGAGATACCTAAAACATCTGTACATCTGTGTAGTGGTTGAACAGAAAAATGACTGACTGAAAAGCAAAACCAAAGCTTTTTTTATTAGCTTTGCAGTTCTCAAATTTCATTTCAAAAGAACCACGTGGAATATATTTGCGTATATTTGACATTCCATGAAAATTTGCGTGGACAAGTGACACCATCTGTCTAACACATCTTGTGTTTTCTTGCCCAATAAAAGCAAACTGTTTACGAGCAGCAAACTACTGTCCTGGTTTTATTTTACAATGCTAATTTGATATTACATGGTCAACGTTTACAGGCAGGAGAATATGATTTAAAGTTTAACTTTAGGCTGCTGGAAAGGAGGCTCTCAGCACAAAGTCAAGCTCGTTCTTGCTGTTCTGTTTTTAGAACCTCAGTGGGTCAGAACTGCTTTTAGTAAATGATGTGATTCCGTTGGCATCTTCTAGAGCCACGACCGTCAGTGTGCACCGAGGTGGTTTGCAGCTGAGAGCGAAGCTGCTGGGTTGTCAGTCAGCTCCTCTGGATGGGAACTCAGGGGCACACCCAGAACTTGCTAAAGGGATGATGCAGCATATTTACTCTGGTCTGGGAATGTCTTGGGATTTTGTAGGAGGAGCTGGAGAGTGTCACTGGGGAAAGAGATGGTTTTCCTTTTAGATTTGTCTCTGACCTGATTGCAGAGGGAAATTATTGGATGGGTTAAATACTTTTACACCACTGAGCTGGTGTTAATCATAAAATGTGACTTAAAGGACCAACTATCACATCACACTGAGTATCAGATGGAAGATCATACAGGAGAACTTCAGGAACCAAGCTTATTTTTTTTCCCCACGAAGTTTTTTTTTTTTTTTTTTTTTTTTTTTTTGTTGTGGAGTGTTTTAACTTTCACGAAGCCCTCGTAACTGAAGAGAAGCTCCTGAGGCCACAGGAGGGTTAAAAATAAATTGCTGCAGTAAGTTAACTTATCCACTAGATGTCAGCATTGCACTGTCTCAAGACATGCCCTTTGCTAAAGTTACAATTTTTTGAGTTTTTAATTTGATGTCTATGGCATGCTTTAAAGCCATAGACATTTATGCTTTAAATTTACAGTACCAAGATGCATTTTTTTAAGTCTGTATTTTGCAGGTGACTAAAATGTGCACAATGGAAAGGATTTTTTTGTCAAGTTGGTATGGACAAAATTCACTGTTGAATTTCACTGGAAATAGAAGAAATAAGAACAGTTTTGTTTTCATATTCTTGTTTCATTTGTAGTTCAACAAATAATTGGTAATTATCTTCAAGCTAGAATCTCATCACAGGTTTGTATAAAAAAAGACTAAAGCTGAAAGCTCTCCAGTCACAATCATGTCAACTTTTTCATTTGCTAAAAAAATATTTTCCTTAAGTAAACTACTGGTTTTCTAAAAGTCATCTTGTTTGTTATAAAACAACATGAAGCAAAAAAACTATTTTGACTTCTCATTTCTGAGGTGCAGTGAATGCAGCATAATTTGATGTTAAAGGTGGGTGGAGATAAAGACTGGAAGACTTCATTTTTGTTTTGCATCTCAAGTTTTATTTCACATTTCTTTTGAGATGCTTGTATTTTTTCCATGGACTTTAATGGGAAGTTATGGCAATAAATCTGGAATTTAAAATATTGAAGGTTGGCCCTTAACAGGTAATAAAGTTGGGGAAAATCTTTGTTTTAGCAAAATCATGACCAAAACAACCAGATTCCATTGCTTTACTGAGCAATAAGAGGTACCACATCCTAAAAGTCTGTCACTCGAACATGTAGGGTATTTCCAAATTCCTTAACTTTCCATAAAAAGTTTCTGAAAATTTTCCACCCTTACACAGCCAACTAAATATTTCCAATTAAAGAAGTGTTAATTTTAATCCTAAACTGTCTTCAGGATGTGTGTGTGTGTGTGTGTGTGTGTGTGTGTATTAATTATTAAAGGGATGCACTTAATGTCAATATTAACTGTAAAAACTGTCTAACTAGATGCATAAACATGCCTTTAAAAATAATCTGCAGTTTGAAGTTAGAATTTCATAGTAATTAGAAAGAACAGCATATAAATAATCATGTGTTTTGGGTAGTTGGCATTAAATCAAGTTTATGCTTTGGAATCATGGGATTACAGCTCTGTTTAAACCTCTGAAGCACAAAAACAAAACTTAAACAGTATTTAGATTTTAGGAGTTTCATTTAAAAAGTGGATATTTACAATGTTACAAACAAGTTTTGCGATTTCACATTATTGAACCAATGAAGTTGACAGAATCTGTTTGGGAGAGGGAAAAGAGGAATAAACTGAAGAAAATGGAGAAGTTAATGAAGCACTGATGCTGACATCCTACGAGCCCTGCTGCTCATTAGCTGGATTACATGTGTCCTACATGAAGTGGCAGAGAGATTAGACCAAGAACAAATCAAAGCAGACACCATTGTTATGCATGTGTCTGTGACTCTTGAGGATAAGAATGACCTGATATGATGTAACAGAGGGAAATGTGTGTGAGGCTGAGCTGAAGAGACGTGGACATACAACAGGAAGTAAAGAACAAACTTTATTTGTGATCCCGAAAGACGACGGCTGATGTGATGCCGTTGGCTTTCGTCTTATTTAGGATTCAAACAGCGGCTGGATGTTGTGTGTGAGGAACTGACTGTTCTGAAGCTACCTGTCAGTGTTAAAGGTGATCTCACTGGAAGAAAATATTTATTTGATGTCATTGCTGTAATTTATTCTCTTTCTGTTTAACTCTTCCTTTTCTTTCTCACCTTCCTTACTTCTCTTTTCTTACATATTCTCCCCCTCCCCCCGGTAATTAGTTTCTCCTATCTTTCTCCTCTTGGTTCAAACCCATCCCTCATCCCCCCCACACCATATTAATTGGAAAAGACTCATTCTAACACTTCATGTCTTTGTTATTTGGTGTCAGACAGATCAATTATAAGGGCCGTGTTTGCTCTGCATCCACTTAGATAATTTAAACTTGGCTGAAGGCTGTCTACTTGTCCTGCCTTTGTGTCAAAACACACACGCTGATAATACGCCTTACAGTTATCTCATGCCGCCGAAAAGCGAAAGCAGGCGATTATGTCTTTGCCTGTATCATTGGATGTGTTTGTGTGTATCTATTACCAAAATATCTCGTGAACCACTGGATGAATTTTAATGAAACTTGCCAAAAGTAATCATTGGATGTACATCTACAAATGATTAACATTTTGAGCCATTTTTTTTATTATTTAGTTTTTATTTAGCCTTTATTTTACCCAGCAAGACTTTATGAAAAGTTTCTTAATGTCCTGAATGTCTTGGCCATCTTGAATTCAATTCAATTCAGGTATTGAGATACAGCTGACATGATTTTTTTTTTTTAAGGTTCAACCTAAAATGGCTACATCGGCTTATAAACTTATAGTAAGCCTATAGCAACGGTAGGCAATCCTGGTCCTCGAGGGCCATTATCCTGTATGTTTTACTTGTTTCTCTGCTCCAACACACCTGATTTGAATCAGTGGGTGATTAACAGGCTTCTGCAGAACACGAAGAGGTAATTTAACCACTGAATCAGGTGTGTTGGAGCAGAGAAACAAGTAACACATGCAGGATAGTGGCCCTCGAGGACCAGGATTGCCTGGCCCTGGCCTACCAAGGAGAATTAATTTGTGCATTAGAGGTTTAGGATGTGATGCCTGAGAGAAGGACCCATCGTCAACCCAAATACAATCACTCATTTTCCAGCCTTGATAACATATTAAAATCCCTCTGCTCCTGCTAAGCCTTAGTGCATCACAAGCAAACACAAGCAGTCAAACAAACAGAAATTTATGCAAATGTCATTTCAGTCAACCGACAGCAGGCATATGCTGCACTGTCACTTTTCTAAATCCATTTTATGTAGCTTGTATAAAGGTCTTTTAACACATCCATTTTATTTTTTTATTGTTTTTTTTTTTTTTTGTTGTTGTTCCTCTTCTTTACCTGTGCCATGTCACTTATTCGGTGAGTGCGAGTAAATGTGCTGAAACGTGTGGAACAGAATGATTCACCTCAGCTTACATAAAACCTCTGTCTATATTTAGCGCCAGCATGACTCCAGATTTCTGCACCAAAGCTATCAGCCACACACTAAGATGTGCGTGGGCCCGCCATGAGCTGACTGCAGAGCTGGATTTACGCTCTGCGAAAATGACAAAGAAATGATGCATGAATATATACAGTTCGTTCTGTGCGCAGGGCTGGTTGGCAAAGAGGGCTGCTGTGGATTGGTGGCGGTAAGATGGCTGAGACACTGGGGGGGTTTCAATCCCGGCCCAGCAGGAAGCCGTTTGTTGAGCGTGCTGTTGTTTTGGTAGCCATCACCAAACTTTCAGCAAAGTTTATTTTTAGCTACTTTCCAAAGTCGAGTTTCTCAAAGGCGAAGCCAGGGTGATAATGATTTTGGCCACATCTGTGTGTGTGTGTGTGTATTCATTTGTCTGTACTGTTAGCAAAATATCTCATGAACCATGACTCATGCATGGATTTTAATAAAACTGTCAGAAAGTAATGTTTGGCTGGATCACGGTTTCTGGTCAGTCTCAACCTCCTTTAACGTTTCGTTCACGCTGCACAGTTCCTATGTTCTACTTGCAGCAAAACAGCCCCACATCATGATGCTACCACCACCGTGCCTTTCAGTTGAAGCAGTATTCCTGAGGTTGTTTTACCATTTTATTCCAGCAAACACACTTCTGGATGTTGGAGCCGAATGATTTAGTGCCTGCCTCCTCTGGACATCAAACTTTCCTACAGAAGTCTCTTAACTTTATGTGATGGTTTGTAAACTTTATTCAAGCTTGAAGGTGTTTATTGTAAACAGAGTAGTCTTTCCTGGAGGGCAGCCTCTCAGTCCATGGTGATGTTCATCTCATTTGACTGACAGGCCTGTTCCTTCAGCTTTGGCTTTATCACAGATATGTATGCTGATATATTTTCTGGCAGCACATGACTATAGGCACTTTTTTTCCCTCTCAGTAGAGGGTGACACCTTAAGTTTTCTTCCAAGCCATGACTAAGTGGGAGCACCTTTCAATAAATAAGATAAATGTAAATTAAATCATTTGAACTGACAATCTTGAAATTTAGAGCTATTTTGAAATAGCTCCTCTTTCTCATTTAGACCTTTCTGCTGTATTTTGTGAGAGTCAGTCCATTAAAATCCTTTTTTATGTCGACAGTGAGGTGCATCCTAACAGGAAGTTAGGAGATAAATTTCATGAGGCTATAAACAAAGAACAATTTATGCCGTACCTTTGTCAATATAGATGGTGTACAATTATTCTATCAAAACAACAAACTGGTTAAAATAAATAATTTAAATCCAGATATTGTGTTTTTTCAAAGCTCTTAATGAGTACATTTATAATTCAAACTTGACCGTAAAAAGTATGTGAAACTGTTATTTTGTAAAATTACGTGTTTGTCTCCTGACGGACAATTCTGCTTCGCTAAGAGCATTTCACAGCAAAGAGCCCGGACGTGTGCGATGCAGCAACACTACAAAAGAAACGGCAGCAACAAAAATAATAAATATTTGAAATTGTTCTTTACCTTCAACTAAATCCTCTCAGACAACAAAACAGCAAGTTAAACATGTACGGTTCTTTTCGGGCCTTTTTATAAATAATTACTGCAGCAGAAAGATTTATGTCAAACTTTTTTTCCTAACACTAAAAGCACCACAGGGTCTTTTTAACCCCCTAAGCACTTCACCTCTCTTTAACTGAAGCACACTGTCTCACCGTTTCTTTGTCTTCACCTTCTCCTCAGTTAGTCTGAGATCCAAATTAAAACAATTACAATCTACTACACTTTGAACCACAGGGAGAGTCATTTTTACCTCTTTAGGACCAATTTAATATGTTGCCCTGGTTACCAAGCTGTAACAACAACAACTGCCAGTGAAACAAATAACATGAACCCTGTTTTGGCTGCAATAACATTTTTTTTTATTACTGTTTTGAATGTAAGCTCTATTCTATTCAGTGGACAAACAAAATATTAACTGACGTGTATAACAATTATTTATAAATTATATAGATCTAAAATACTCTGAAGTTGTTTATGTCATGACTAGGAAGTAAAACCAATTTATAAAGTAAATTTGAAAAGTTGTGCACTTTCAAAAAACAAACTTAGTTTTTCCTTAAAAATGAATAAACACACATAATGAAAATAACAAACATCATTTCCACTTCACATATTCTGTATTTTTATACACCAGCATCAAAGATTGGATCCAATTTCTGGTCTCTGCAACAGAAACATGCCGAGCGTCTACTTTACTGAAGTATTTAAGTGTAAAATTGACCAAACTACTATATGCACACCAGCAGATTATAATTATTCTGTCAGAAACCACTGAGGAGTTTAAACTAATATTCAGTTTGTAATTATACAATTAACTGTTTTTCCACGTTCTTTTAGTAGTGTATGAGCACAAATGTGTCGTTCTCACATCCAGAGTATAAATTAATTTGATATTTTTGAACAATAAAGAATAAGAGTTTAGGACTGCAGGCAGGTCACTGTAGCACCTGGACCCTTCTGCTGTGAAGCTATGAATCCATGCTGTAATGGATACAGTTTGAGTTTAGCAAAATCTTGCTGGAAAATGCAAAAAAGACATCTCCTGGATCGGAGCACATGTGGTTCTAAAACCTATATATACTTTTCTGCATTGAAGCTGCCCATACCTGTGGCACCAATACACCCCCATACCATCAGAGAGGCAGGTTTTTTAACTGTCTGCTAATAAGTGGCCAGATGGCCTCTCATCTCTTTAGTACAGAGGATGTAGCATCAGTGGTTTCCCAAACAAATATCAGTTTTCCATTTTGCTTAAATCCTATTTAAATGAGCTTTGGCCCAGAAAGTCGCTGCGTTTCTGGATGGTGTTTACACATGACTCGACTTAGCATGACAGAGCTTTAACCAGCATGTGTGGATGGCACAGCAAACTGTAAGTACAGACAATGATATGTGAAAGTGTTCCTGAGTACAGAGATTTCTCCAGATAGTTAAAATTTTTTGATGATATAATAAATCGTAGATGATGGAATATTCAGTCTTCCCAACATTATTCTAAAATTGTTCCACTTTTTTTATACAGTTTTTCACAGACTGGCAGACTTCTGCCCATCTTTACTTCTGAGAGATTCAGCCTCTTTAAAATCTTTTTTTTTATATTCAGTCTTCTTACTGACCTGCTACCAATTAACCTTTTTTATTTCTTATTTTTCAAAATTCTCCTCCAGCTGTTTCTAATCCACACCCTTTATTTCAACAGCCTTCTTATGCCTCTGTTTTGTCTTTTTTGAGATGTGTAATATTCAAAAGGGTATGTCGTCTTAATTTAAACAGATGATCTGTTTAAATTGTTCAATTGTGAATGAATTATAGGCTTGTGAGATCTGTGCATTCTGTTCTTATTTACATTTTAGACATAGTCCCAACTTTTTTGGAATTGGAGTTGCATCATAAAGAGCGAAAACTCTGCAGTTTTAATCACTGGGTCAGACTAATGGTTCTTTAAAACCAAAACGAAAAAAACCCCGAATAAAACAACCAAACAAGTGCTTTAGGTTTTGTGCCACTTGAAATATGTTTCTGCTGTCATCACTCTGTTGTGAACATTCTTCCCTGGGTCTGTATTTGCATGGCACACAGCTCCAAGTTAAAGTTGAGCTGCAGAAGTGGGAACCCTGGGGACGTTTCTGTTTTGTCCTGAGCAGGCTGCAGAATAAGTGTGACAGCTTGGGGAGTACACTGTCATTGACCTGCCCTTCAGTGACAACACGTGTGTGTGCATGTGTGTGCGTGCATGTGTGGAAGTGTAGACATGTGTATGCATGACAGCACAGGTGGCCTTTTCCACAGGGTGAACCCTTTCAGGCTTTAAGCACGGCTCTTTAGCTGCACTGCTTGGACACACTTTGACAACCAGTGTTCAGCCAGCTGTCATAGAAACAGCAGAGTGAAATAAGCAAAATAAATACGGCACTTTTTTTTTTTTTCCTCAACTTTTATGCAGACAAAAAGGACCCAAATAAAGCAAGTTACGGCATTGTAGTCTGACTGTAAATGTTTGCATTTGCTGTCAAATGTTATAAAGAGTCCTGTCCCACCAGTCTGCTGTCATCCTTCAGGCTGAGTGGCAGGACACATCAACCTGTCTGCTGAGCCAAATCACTGCAGGCTCGTATTATACATACAGTAAAAAACATTAAATGCTTCTCTGAACATGTGTTCTTTCACCTCTGATGACTTTTCTTCGCCTGATGCACTTCCAAGCACTTAGAATAATCTGGCATTATCTCCTGTCCATGCCTCATGAACATTAACTCCTTTTTCTTTACTCCTCATGTCACTTTGAATAAACGCGCTCCCCCACGTAGCTCACTTTTTAAAAGATTTCTATGTGGTTCGGAGAAAAGAAGACAACCAAGAACTGGTTCGGAACATCACGCTTGCATTGCGATGCGCTGATCTAAATTTGTGCCCAGTCTGGCGAGCGCATAAATTTACTTTTTTAGCAAACCTGCGATGTGTGCACCGCAGGCAAAGTTTTCACAATAAAACTAAAAGGCAATTAGCTGTTAATGCTCCAACAAGTTGTGCAGCAGTGTTAAAATTTTAACTTATAATTAACTTTACAAACCAGCAGAAATAACAAGTATTAAATGGAAGATTAAATATTCAAAGTGCCTTTTATTTATTGATGTCAAGAATGTACTGAAATGTTGACAATTCCTTAAAAGAGAAAGTTCAGCTCTTTTAAAGTGGTTGTAAGGAACAGTTAACATCTTACCTGTTGTAGATAGTAGCTCTTTAAATTGCATCAGCTTAGAGTTTAGAGTTTAAATCTGATGCTTGACCGAGCAGGAATTTTTTAAACATTTCGGAGCAATTTATACTATTTTATTTACCTTTTACATTGTCGTCTATTTTGCATAGCCTTAGCACTTCCTGCAAAGCTTTAAACACTTCGAGCAGGAATGTCATAATATTTCTTGCAGAATGACTGTGTGATGCGAAACGTTAAAGGATTTTTAATTAAAGGCTAAGGACTCTTTGAAACGATGCATATCACTCTCCGCCATTCATGCCAGTGCTTTGGACTAAAATCCTTCTATATTGAGAAATGACAGAGTTAAAACTTAATGTTATAAAAACTAACGCGAAGCACGATCTGTTAGCTCTCAGAGTATGTGTTGAGAATGACTTCTACTACACCAAATTTAAGCTCAGTATCTTTATCACAGATATCACAGTATCTTTAAAATTCATTGAGAAAAAGTCATTTTTGGGTTAAAGAAGGTCGATTAACTGTAGCAGCCTTCTTGAACTGGACATCTAATGATTTCTCCCTGATAGTTTAAATAAAACCCGTTCAGTGATTTGCTGAGGCTCTTGTGAAGTTGTTTGAAGAGCTATCCCTTTAAACCTGAACTGTCCCTTTAAATCAAGTTGTGGGAGTTTTCTGTTTGTGTTATACTGTTTGTGGCAGAAAAAACTGACATGTTTTTGGTCTTTTAACAAGATTAAAATAACAACATGCTTCATGAGCTGCTTTTCTTTCCTTTAGTGAATCAAAAGCTGTCAAACGAAACATTGTTCTGAATGTCAAAACTAAAGTGGGGAAGATGACAGCACACAGTGTGATTGTGGGTGTGTGTCACTGATAAAACAAACAGATGAAGCCATCAGCACTTTTTTTTTTTATTAGCTTACTTTTTTTCAGACCATAAACATAACAATTTTAAAATGGATAATCTGTTCCTGGTTTGTTCTGTCCAGCAGCTTGTAGATTTTTTTACATTTTTTTTTTATCTTTACACAAATATTGTATCCATATTTTGGTCTATATTAATCTGTTTTCACTGCATTTTTACAGTTTATTTATTTTAGTTTCTCTCCTATCAACTACTACCCTGGGTCCTTCCCCCTCTCAGCAGCATCGTTCTCATTCACCGCCCTTCTAGCCGTGTTTCTGAAGAAGTGTTTCTCATAATCTCCGCCTGATTCTGTTGGTTTACTTCCACTCGGCCCTCAGGTAGGGTGACTCAGGTCTTACAGCATCTCCGGATCCTCAGAACTGCAGTCTCACTGCAGAGCACACTCTCACCAAGTTGTTTTTTTTTTCTCTTGTTCTGCAGATATCTTCTTTTTTCGTATTTCTGTGGCTCAGCCTTGCTTTGGTCACTTTCATATTACAGCCTGCGCTCACACAGAGAAGGCCGTGTACTTATTCAGATCTGTTTGAATGTAATGTATTTCCAGCTCCCAACATATTCATGCTGTCAGTTTGAATTAGTGTTTTTTTACAGCACTGTGCAAAAACACAATGCAATATAACACATCAGTTGACCTAAGAAAACACAAAATGGCTATTTTTCAGTCAACTTTACAGATATTTAGCTAACATTTGGTCTGTATGTAGCTGAGAGTCCTCCCCAACACATGCTCTAAGCATTAACTGATCACGCCAAACCTGTTTTTGAAACTTTGCTATTAAGTATTGGAGTCAACGGTGCCTGTCTGTTAGTAAAATAATCTCTGAGCAACAAGATGGGTTTTTCAGAAATTAATCATTAGGTGTACATCTACAACTCATTAACTTTTGATGTCAATCCCATTCAAAATGGTTGCCACAGCTACCCAAACTTGGTAAAAACCAAAATAGCTAAACCTGAGTCAGATATTCAGCTAAAATTTGGTGTGGTCTCAGCTGAACATCAGCTCTAACACATATTAAGAGAGTTACACATTGTGCGGTATTTTTTACTTAAAACATTGGCATTAACTATTAGTGTTAACTCTGTCTGTTTTTTAAAAAAAAAAGTCATGACTCACCAGACAGATTTTAATGAAACACTCAGAAATTCATTATTGGATGTCTTTCTACGGGTAATTTTCTTTTCAGTCAACCCAAGTCAAGATGGCCATGGCAGCTAAGTAAAATCAGACATCAGATAAATGATGCTAACTCTAACAAGTTTGCAGGTACCGAGCTAAAACTTTGTATAGTCATAGCTGAGAATCATTCACAACACATACTTCAAATGCTAACAGATCGTGCATAATGTCATTAACAAGGATTAAACAAAATGTCTATAACTCTGTCGCCTCTCACTGTAAGATGATCTTAGTGTAAAACTCAGCACGACAGGCGGCGGGTGATATGCATTCCTCAAGGAATGCTAATTCTTTAATTTACAAATGGGTTCAAATCTGTCCCCGCCTCCCCTCACCTTGCGTTTAGATTTTCCTTGTGGTCATGGTTCTGTATTCTCCTCCTTACGTTCCCACCTGTTCTTCTTGCTCTTGCCTCAAACCTCAGTAAACTCTGCTGGGCTCCACTTTTCTCGCACGTCTCCCCGAATGTTCGGATCAATAAGAACTAACTGCGTAATAGAATTAGGCTCTAATAGAAAGTACAAACTAGCTTTCTATTTACTAAATCCCTCCAGGGAGGTTCGAGGTGGGTAAAGAGCAGACTGCGAAATGAGACTGTAGCCGACTGAGTTGGCTTTCCTGCGAGTCGTCATACATGTGCATGATTGCACGCGTGAGGGGAAGTTGTTTTAACACCAGGCTGATGGACGCTTTGTTGTTGTTGTTGTTGGTGGTGCTGAATGACTGGGGCTGGGGACAACAGGGGTAACAGAGTTCACAGTTTCTACATGTCGATAAAAGCGATAAATAAGTAATTTTGAGTTTTTGTGTGCAGTTGTACAAAACTCACAGAAAGTGAATGTTTGCAGCCATAAACATGGAGCCCTTGACATTCTGTAGAAAAAACATGAATCTTTCATGTCACATGAGATTGACAGATATAGTATTGTTTTATTTTTAATGCGCATATCACAATAGACATTTTGGATGTCTGTGTGCAGTTTCCTCAAAGATGTTTCTCTTTCTAAATAAAATAATTTTTTTTTCAGTGTGGATCTTGTACGTGTGACATTAATTATTGTTCCCCACATTCCTCCGTGCTCAAAGACTTTCTTCCTTATCTTTGGAGACGGTGAGAACTCACTTTCACACTTTAACACAACCTCTAACCCACACAAACACACACACAAACACAGGGATGATAATCTTTTTGCAGCCGCTCTGATGCTAGAACCCAATTCAGCTGAGGATAAAGAGGGGGACTATATGTAACAACCAGGTGGTGTTGTCATTTAGATTTAACATCATTTAATGAGATTTAGAACAGAAATGAATTAGAAAGAAAAGCACAATTTTTTTTGCATTAGATAAAAAAAAGAACTGAGGCCCAATAAATGATCATCATAGTAATAAATGTATCTGACATAAATTTAAAAAGTGCAAACAGTTGACTTACACTGAAACATATTACTTCATAAAATCATAGAGTTAGTCAACATTTGGAATTGTGAAAGCAACAAAGGGTTGTAACGGCAGGTGGTTGTTTCAGTGCAGTCATTTAAAAGCACAAACCCTCTTTAAACAAGCTTAACTATTAAATCTAAACCAGACAGAGCATCTTTGTATTCATATAAAACAAGCTTTTTTGCCTCATTTTGTTAGTTGTAGCATATAAACAATTCAAATTCAGTTCAAATTGTTTTCAAAGCAAAAACAAACTGATCAGGACCTACTATTTTACACAACTCAGCTTTTTTCAGGTGACTTTAACTAGAAAAAATATTTATTTTTGTGAAAATTATTTGAACACTGAGGGATAAACGACGGCTAAAATGTGTTGAAGAAACAAAACTGATTTGTTAAAGTTAAGACAACAGAAGTTGAATTTAGCAAAACAAAAGTGAAAATTAACAAAAGCTAAAGGCTAACTTACGCAAAAAAAAGAAAACCTAAAACCAAGAAAGCACTTACTAAAAGATAAAATTAGCTAAAAGCAGTACAAAAGTAGCTGAAAGTTAAAAATAAAGCATGTATGCTGAAGATTTTAAACAGCACAAATTTTTGCAAAGGATTTGACGAAATCTCCATGCATTTCTATTAAAAATGTTAATGAAGGTAAAATAAAAAGTACAAATGTTACAAATACTAAAAGTCACAGTCATAAGTCCTGAATAAGCTTAACGTTTTGATACCTGAATTGCTGAAAGAGTTAAAAGTATGCTAAAGTATATAAGTCTAGACTACATACAGAAAAAGCAAAAAAAAAAAAAAACAATAAATAGAAACACAATCCTGTGACTGTTGACTCAACAATCACACATTGTTAAAGTGTTGCTGTGGTTTTCAGTAACGGTCTTTACTCGATTCCACATTTAAAATATAAATCATTTTGTGCTCACATATTTGGGTTATATTTCTGTAATCGATATGCAAACTGCATAGAAATGCTGTTAACTCAGTGCTGTCATTAATATTCACAGTTTGTGGGTCCCTGGATGGACAGTAGCCGAGTAAAAATATGCCTTCAGGTTTCTGCCTTGAATGAAAAACCAACACAGAAACTTCTCACGACTCGCGGCGTCGCTGCTTTATCCGATAGCTTTGTGGTGAAGCCGTGCAATGTGACGTGAAGTGACCCGATGCGAAGAGACGAGCTCTGGCGTTAGGTGACATGATGCTACGTGATGGGATGCATCATCTCCAGAGAAACCAGCCAGAACAGTAAAACTCCCCTCGTGATGCGGACCGGGTCGGCTCAGACCTGGTGGGTCACGAGTTGTGCATCTCGAAGGAGGTGTTCCAAGTTGTAATCCTCTGTGGATTGGACTGAATCAAGCACTTGTTCAAGAAGCCCAGTCAGTTTGGGATCTAGTGAATTTGAGGGGGTCATATCTTCCTTTTTTAAATTATTATTTTCCCAGAAGTGTGCACATTGTCCTGCTTCAAGGTAGTGGTTGCTATGCCAACAACAATGTTTAGGTGGGTAGTAAATGTCAAATTCACACCTGTATGAATGTCAGCACCTACGGGTTTTCAGAACATTGAATTTCAAGTTGATTAGTGTAATTTAATTTGCCTAAAACAAAAGAAAACAAACAGAACAACAAAATTCAATATACACTTTTGCAGGAGTAGCACTGACTCTTCTGTCCAAACTGAGTTAGACAAGTTATTATTCTTTATCTTTAACTCACAGGATACCTGGTTTTGCATGTTTGTTCTGCCTGTTTATTACTTAATCTGCATCCTCAAAAGTCCAAACCCAGACGCAGCACACAGTCAGCAAATATTCCCTTTTTCAACTGCGCTCTCGAGACCTTAATTATTCACATCTTATGAATAACGCACTTTACTTCAAGCTGCCAAGTGGGGGTATTTTTGCACATAGTGCCTTAAATTAGTCATAACTTCACAATGGGAAAAACATGCAATTTTCATTGCTTCTGCCTTTTTTTTCTTTCTCTCTTTGTAGGGTATTACAGTGCCATAATAAGTATTTTGCTGCCAATACATGTTGTGAGTTTCTAAAACCAACCAATTTAATTCATCCTTTTTCTTCACCTTTTTCCTTTCCTGGGCAGATCAACCCTTTTTAATTAAGTTTTGAATGAGTTGGTGGAGCTGACCAGAAACATTAGGGACTGTGGTCCCGTTAAACTGATCTGGAAATCTCTGGATCATTGGTTTTTGTAGCACGTTGGTCAGAAAACAAAATCAAGTTGTTCATGTAGACATTTAACAGCTAAAGTGCAATGAAAACATAGTATAATTCTATCACAGGCTTGTTGCAATGACAAAAACAACCATCTCACTGGCTGCTGCTCTTATATATAATGATATGTGATTCTCCTGAGTCTGATCATAGCAAAGTGTGGCTTCAGATACGGGCTGTGAAGTGGAGCTATCATCAACCACCATATTTATGTGGATGGGTTCAAGCTGTATGGCAGAAACCAGTGGGACATCCACTCACTGATTCACTTTATGCGGATACAAAGCAATAACACTGGCATTTAATTTGGACCAGCTAAATGAGGTTGGATTATGGTATTTAGGAGACAGACCATGTAGCAGCTCAACAGATTTAACAAGAAGGCAACATAAGAGCAGGTTGTCCATTTTTCCTTCGGCTCCCACAGGCTGAGGATGTGAGGAAGTAGCCACATTTATTAAAATATACAAGAAGTCTGTACAATAGGTTGAACAAAGTCCAAGCCGTCAACTCAGGAAGTGGCTGCTTTTGACAAATAGTTCTAGTTACTCAGAGGCTGGAGAGGACTGTGCAAACCTGGCCCCTGACACAATGAAAACTCCAACAAAAAAAAAGCTAATTCCACTAAATATTTAAAGAGTTCTTGAACAAGAAATGACCTAAGTGCTCTAACCTCTTTGTGGGGAAGGTTTGGGACCTGTTAATACCTGTTGTAGATAGCTCCTTGAAGGTGAAACAGAGTTTAATTTTGATCACATTAATGAGCTAATGGCTAGTCGGAGCAGGGCAGTCTTAAAATAACTCTAATTCTAAACATTTCACAGCAGTTCATGAAAACACTATTTCCCAAGCCTTCACGTTGCTGTCAGCTTTGTGTTACATGGTTATTTCTATGGATATATGTGTTTATTAGTAGATGCAAATAGTGGCAGTAGCAGCTAGCTGTAGCTCTTCCTGTGCAGTCTGGGGCACTTGTGACAGAAATATTACATTTCTGTCAATGTGACTTTTATGATGATATAAAGGTTTTATAAAATAGCTATGACATGATTTTATTTTACTTTGGCGTTGTTTTAAAACAGCAGCAACCCGCTTTGGGTCTGGCCTGTTCTGACTAGCCATTAGCTCATCAGTTCAGTCAGAACTGAACTCTGTTTTTTTTTTTTTTCAAAAGGAGATTATTCAAAAAACTAGCTGGAACTGCTGTTAATAATGTGAAAGGTGACTGTGGACTAAGATTTCTTCAATTCCTTTTGCTTCTTTAAGATTTCAGCTAAGTTTTTTGCTGTATTAGCTTGTGTTTACTGCTTTTAACTTGTAGCTGGTGTTCTGCCTCTTTTAGCTTAGTTTCAGCTTCTTAAGGAATTGTCGTTCAGCTCTCAGTATTCACCTTGTATTTTTGCAGAAAATGAATTCTTCTGGTTCTTCATCATTCCCCACAAGAGCCCACTTCTAAACACCTGAACCGTCGCTGTTATTAGGGCAGGGAAAATGATCCAACCAGTCTAAATTCCGCATTAAGGTGCGTCTGTTTTTCAGCACCTTGGACAGCAGCAGAGCCTCTCTGAATCTGTCCATGGTGCTGAAAATAAACAAACTCCGGGCACCACAGAACAAAGACTTTTCTAACCCAGCGCGTGCCTGTAGTCGTGCCCTCAAACTTCCAAAGATTTCCCTCCCCAGCTGATCTCCCTTCTAGATTACAGGCGCAGCTTCAGGCGCACCCCCCATCCCTCCACCACAACTCTGTCCCTCCCGTGTCTGAGACGCAGAGCTGACTCCACTTTTTGCGCGCGGTCAACACAATGTGCTGCATGTTGTCTCATCACGTGCACAGGTGTGCGAGCGCCCCACTCCTTCCAGCACCGAGTCTCTCAAGCGCGAGGCTGCTGGCCGCCTGTCCGATCTCATGGAGACGCTAAACGCTGATTACCCCCCACCCACACACAACACACACACACACACACACACACACACACCAACACGTCTCTGCGCGCGCGTCCCTCCACGCACGCGCGCGCCCACTTCATGCCACATCACTTTTTGGTGCTTCGGATGACAGTTCTGGTGTGAGCTGGTTGCAGTGATGTAGCTAAAGCATGCCTCATCAGATGCTGAACCCGTTACACCCCCCCCCCC